>NW_027526460.1:93434516-93457016 GCF_048455015.1 Haemaphysalis longicornis | reverse complement strand
CCTGAGGAGGGGCCTGCGGAACCCCTAGGTACCGCGGAACCCACTTTGAGAAACCATGGCTTAGTGGAAACACCGAATGACGTTTCAGCTATACGTGCGTAGGTGTAGGCGCTGAAAAAAGTGAGAAGTGAGCTGCTGCGCCTCCCTGGAAATTAATTGGGTGTGCTAAGGAGCAATCGACTGTTGATGAAGTTAAAAAATAAACATATCAACAATTTGCCTGCACATTCATTGTAACAGGAGCGCCAATAAATGTGCTTGGTCTGCAGCTTCTCCGTTCACTTATCTGATTTTCCATTCAGTTCCTGCCTTTACCAAGTTTCTGGCTGGACAGAACACCTTGCTCTGCCCTCTGTGGCATTCGTGTCTGCAGAAGCAGGAGATTTGCTGCTTTAATATATGTACAGGTTTGTGTCACGTCTCAGTTTGTTATATTTCAGCTCACGCATTGGGCGTGCTGGTGTTTGTGCATCACGACGCATCCATTATCATTACTGCATGCACCACTTATCTTCTATGCTATGGTTCAGCAGATCCTCCCGAGTTTGCTGTGGGCTGTAAAAATAACATCAATGCAAAAAACTGTTGTGTACAACCTCCAGTTGTCATATGGTGAGCAAAACATAGGGCAAACTGGTTGGCGCATGAATGTGAGATTGCACACAAATTCAACGAAAGGACACCAATTTTGAATTTTACACTTCATTTTTAAGCGTGAAAGTGCCAACCATCTTGTGGGAATGCGACAGCTGAATTTATGCATGGAGAAGAAACATCTCAACTCGTTGCAGAGGCTTTCAAAATAAGGAAATAAGGAGAGGCGTGCATAACCCAGTCATCCATTGCACTACAGGAGAATGACATAAGGTTTTTGGAGCAAGGCTTGAGGGGTCACACGGGATGCTAAAATGAAAGCGAATGTTATCACCATGTGCTTTGCGCATGTATTGTGTCGGAACGATCAGAATATGACATTTTTTCGAAAATAAACAGATGATAGAAAACGCTCATGTTGTCAACTTCCTCGTGTTTCGTATTTTTGCGCATTGAACCATGAATACAGTCCGACTAATTCAGTTTTCTGTTGTACTGAGGGATCCTACAAAAGGCGACTATAGTCTGAGTGTGTGCTTGGGCATCCTTAAGAGCTCCCTTGCATTAGCTCTTCATAGGATGGTTTGGATCAAGGTTCCGTGAAAGTCCGCCCTGGTGGAACCCAATTTGTGATGCGGGCTGTGCCTTGATTAACTTTTATCCTTGATTAACAGGTGGATTATATAACGGTCCTATCCGAGGTAGTGCAGGTGGTGTTGAGAGCGCCCGCTAACGGATTAGGGTCGAGACCAATTGTGTCTCTGGATATGCTGGTGTCTGTTCAAGTAGGGGTTTTGGGGTCTCTGAGCAGTGTTGTCGTTGTTGTGTTTGCGTTTATTTAATAGCCTCAGGGCCTAGTAGTGTTAGATCTAACTCCGAGCAGTGTCGGATAATCTTGCTCAATGGATTCTATGATATGTTTCCCCTTTTTGGAGTTGGTGTGGTACGTTAAAACCTGCCATGATTAGCAGGAGTAAGTTCTTCGTTCATAGTAGAGTCTCCTGGATAACTTTTCTTTATGCTCCAGGTTGCTTACGCGATGTTTGGCAATACATGTTGATTATAAACGAATTGAATTTCTTCTTGCTTGGACGGAATAGAATTTTGACGAGCGTGTACATGCAGTCCTTCTGTGCGTTGGGTGTTGAGTCGCCGCAATGCAACCCTTGACAAGAAAAACAGACTTTTCTGTGGGATCGGCATATCATATGCCGAGGGAGAAACAAAGAGTACCCTTGTTTGCCAGGACACATCACATATGATATGACACATCAAATATGATATGTGATGTGTCGTGGCAAACAAGGCCGCTCTGTTTCTTGCAGGGCTGTTTGTACTAGTTGAGGGTCAAGGGAGGAGATGTAATATGGAAGTGTCTCCTGCTTGCCTTTTAACCCTCAGTAGCACCCAGTGGGAATTTTGGTGTGAGGTCATAAAAAATGTGCACGCACACATGCACAAATGCCTCGATCTTTGGAATACCCCGCATTTAAAACGCAGGTGGATACAGTTGGCTTAGTAGCTGCGAGGCGCTTTTATGCGAAGCCAGCAAAAAATGTATGGAAGCATAGCCTGACACCGCTGCACTCTAAAAGGGTTAGTACATGGGAGTAGAAAGTGCTGTTATACAAAACGTGATGATGGTCATAGTGAGAAACAAAAAATCAGTATCACGGTATTACAGGGACCCTACAACACATCTTTGAACTTTTTTCAAAATCTGAAATGCTTTCAGGGTGAAGTCAACAAGAAAATTCAGTTCCTATGTAAGGGGGTCAATAAGTTTCACAGCAATTGTATATTACGGCTTGACATTCATCAGATGACGTAGAAGCCTGCTCAAAATACTTTAATCTCTTTGTCTGGGCATTGTTTGCGTGCTTGAGTGACATCACTCACCGCCTATTGGCCGGCATGGTTTCAGTTGCAGCGATAAGCTCATTCTATGAAAAGTGCAGCGAAAGCAAAGCCGAAACTGGAAGACGTATCTGCTGAGAAAATCGCGCAGTGCCACTCTGGGGTGGCGATAACTTCAGCTTTTTCAGTGCTTGCAGGCATGAAAGAAAGAGTGAAAGCATTTATCGGAAGGGTTGCAGGGTCCTTTTGAAACGTGAAGGATGCCAGGTGCCTCAGAACATGCCCCTTGCACTAACAGGCTTTCGCAAGGCAACCCTCAGTATTGTCCATGTTTGTGAGGGGGGGGTCTGAGGTTACACGCACGGTAATAGACGACCGTTAAGAATTTGTGTGAGGTGAAGCCATATACAAGGTTCATGGAAAACCAAGTTCCATTCGCTAAAAGTATGCAGGTGTCAAGGCATGTGTATGTGTAGAGCTCAAGTGAGTTGCTTGACTTGTGTCGTCGCATGCTGTATGTTCACTTGTCACTGTTCACTTGTCCTCCACTCATGTGAAAGATGTGTGGCCTTGTGCCAGCATCACCAGCTCTAAGGTGAAGACAATTCCTTTTTGTGTTTCTGAGTTTTTATACCCAACGCTGGATAGGTGCAGCAGAAAGGAATGTACACAAATACATGCTGCTGCAAAGGACTCTGTTATAAGAACTCTGCTTTCTTTCTTTTCCTGCGAAAAAAAAGAAAGCTTGCGAACACGCAACACATCTAAACGGCTGAGTGTGAATAAAGAATTGTACCGAAATCCGAGCATGGCGCACGGGGTACACATGTTGCAGATTCTAATTAGTGCAGCACATGCGAAGCCGGGTAACAATAAAACTGCGCAAAAGGACGGGACGGAGGAAGAGGACAACAAACCAGGCGCAGACTCACAACTAAATTTATTCAGAAACAGCCTACGCACCTATATACCCTTCCGTGCACATGCGCACAGTCGCATGCATTTAATCACAAGGACGCGTTTAAAAATTCATACTCACTACAATACAAAGATAGTGACGCTTCGCTAACGCAAAGGCCCTTTAGTGAAAAGGCCCTTCAAGCTGTGAAAAAGAACTTCTCACCTAGGAAGGCGGTGCCCTCGAAGGTAAAAGCAAGTGCTGTGGCCTTATGCAAGGAACTGTCTCTTGATAAGCTTGAAAAGTCGATTAATGGATGTAAAAGCGGTAGCCTTAATATTTTTTTCACTGTTAAGACCCATAAGGATGAATTTCCTTTTAGGTCCATTGTTAGTGAGAGAGGTACGTGGCAGTGCCACGTGAGCCGGTTTCTGCAGAGACAGCTCAGTGTACTTAAGTTGCAGGATCCTTTCGCGACCAAAAATTCACTGGAGGTTGTCTCGTTTTTGAAAGAAGGCCCGCCTGTCGGCTCCGCGTTTTCGGTGGATGTGACCGATCTGTTTTATTCTATACCGCACAAAGAATTGTTCCATACTGTAAGAGAATGCATTGAGGAGGGTAACGTTGTTTCTTTCCAAAATGCCTGTGGCTTGACTGTAGACAATTTTATGACTTTGCTTGAATTTTATCTGCAGTCTACATTTGTATCTTTTAAGGACAAGTTGTTCGTGCAGCGAAGGGGTGTGTGTATAGGATCATGCGTGGCGCCTGTTCTCTGTGAAATTTTCTTGGCCAGTATTGATCGAAATCTAGAGCGTGACCGTGACGAAGAAATAGTACTTAAAGTTTTTAGATATGTCGATGATTTCCTGGTTTTTGTAAAGGCATCACCGGTATTAACTAACCTGGACGCTACTAACAAGATTTTAAGCGAGTTTAGACGATTGGGGAAAGGTCTATCTTTCACCCATGAGCTGCCTCACAATGACTGCCTGCAGTTTTTAGATATTAACATGACGCTTTTATCAGACCACGTTTGTTGGTTGTACCAGCCAAGAGTGTGGAAAGGCCTGCTTCCGTATGGTTCCGCGCACTCCAAGACTGTTAAAAGGGCCATTGCGTGTTCTTGTCTACAAGGTGCTCTGACGAAGTCATGCCATCACAGGGTGCAAGAGAGCTTCGACGCTCAGGTTGCCAGGCTGCAGACGGCTGGCTTTCCTGTGGTCGTTTTGACAGCGGTAGCCGAGTCGTTGCTACAGAAGGTGAAGGGCAGGGCCGCATACACGACGGATACCCCTAAGCGCAAAAACCCGGTGGTTGTACCCTATGTTCACAGGGTGGCACACAACCTCAAGAATGTAGCCAACAGGCACAGAGTGCCGGTAGTCTTCTCTGCCCCCCGGAAGTTGGCTAGTTTGTGCCCCAAGATCCTGAGAGGACCGGACAACAAAAAAGACTGCCTGAAGGGACATACCACACCGTATGTGGGTTGCGCAACTGGGGTTGTATACATGATTCCGCTTGTATGCGGGAAGGTTTACATTGGCCAAACTGGCCGATGTTTAAACGACCGGCTAAGAGAGCACCAGTTGTCAATAAAGAATGGAACTGGCTCGCACCTTCCGCACCACTGCAAGAAATGTGAAAACAAGTCCTGCAAGCCGCAACTGGAAAAAACCACAGTGCTGGGCCGGAGCAAGGAAAAGGTGGCAAGGGAACTAATAGAGGCCTTTCATATACGAAAAAATGGTGATAACTGCGTTAGCGAAGCGTCACTATCTTTGTATTGTAGTGAGTATGAATTTTTAAACGCGTCCTTGTGATTAAATGCATGCGACTGTGCGCATGTGCACGGAAGGGTATATAGGTGCGTAGGCTGTTTCTGAATAAATTTAGTTGTGAGTCTGCGCCTGGTTTGTTGTCCTCTTCTTCCGTCCCGTCCTTTTGCGCAGTTTTATTGTTATCATGGAACACCAACTAGCCCAACAACGTGCTTTACGAAGCCGGGTAATTTTCCTTGTAGCAGACCAACTGTTTAAGCTTTTAGTTCTGTTGTATAGCATTACCAGAAAACAAAGCCCAGCCGAGCACGCATGAGCATGCGCCTCGTGAGCAGCGCCCGGCATCGGCCAGCTCGACCTTTGAGAACAGTCTGCCCAGCGTTCGTGGCGTGATCTCGCGTGCTGTTCTCCTCGCCAGTTCATGTGCTTTCGCTCCTGAAGTGCGAAACGGACACAGAGTTTGCACTACAGACTCCAAGTTTGTGGAGCGGGTTGCCGCGGGTTGCCGCGGGTCCACTTTGGGAGAGATGTGAAAGCCTGCGGACAAAATGATCCAGGCCTGCCATTTGTGGAGAACTTTAAGCGGCAACTTCGGAAATCCATGTGTGGGGCCCCAGCCACAGCCGGGTCTTCAAGATGAAAGGAGGGGGGCCACCAGCTCTGCTGTTTCTCCAGCCTTGCACCATTATAGTCCTTGGCCGAAAATCGCCATAAATTTGCCATGTTGCCGATCATGATTTTAGCAAGCTGCACCAATTTTTTTTTCAATCCCGCCACCATAGGCGGCGCTTCTTGAGGTGAAAGCAGGTGCTAAACCAACACTAAGGGCGATGTGAGAAAAGCGGCCGCAATCTCAGTGACGATGCTCCATCGCATGCTACGGGTCAAGTGATCATCTACGCACTGTGGAGTATGTCGCTAGAGTGTTATAGACAAGTGCCTTGCCTTCTGTGCCAATCACCCCCTTTCTGCACGATTCCCAGGAGATGGTGCGCGAGCACTGTGGAGGCGAGAAAATTGAGTTGCTGCTCAATTCAATTGTTCAATTGAATTTGAATCTGTTCAATTCATCAAGAGAAATGCGAGACAGGGAGAGGAAGGGCGTGAGGGGCGGTAGCAAAGAGTGGAGAACGGCGCCACAGCTCCTATGGCGAATCACTGCTCTGCACTTTCGACAGCTTTCATGTTGACGTGGAACTGCTGTAATTTTTTTCCGAGTCCGGCGCCACAGACGGCGCTTCTTAAGGGGGAAAGCAGGTGCTGAAACCAAGACGAAGGGCGAAGGGAGAAAGGGACCGCAATCTCACTGACAATGGGCCAAGCCAGGCGCTATCATCCATGCTGTGTGGAGCACACCGCTAAAAAGCACAAAAACTACCGTGAAATAGGTGCATCGCCAAATCTGCCAAATGTCCATGGGGGACATTTGGCAGATTTAATTATGCTGGTAAAATTATCTACAAGTGATTGACCACAAGTTCCACATACTTGCGGTAGATTGGATTAATGCAATGACGCCTTAGCTGGTTCTCGAATGCAACGACTTGAATCGAGCACGCAGTTGAAACTCCAAGCTAAAGACGTTGCTAGGATAAGCACCTTGCTTGAAAGCAAGCAGATACCTTCACAAAAAAAAGCGACGAAGAACTACGGGTAAGGTTAACTCAGTAAGGAAGTGCCATATACTACGAGAGTCCCACAAGCTGCCCATTGAAATAAGAAATTTATCATATGCCACAACGGTCGACAACATGCACCACCACGGAGGCCATGTCGGAGAAGAAGGATAGCAACACCACGGGTAAGGAGACATAGGGTAGAAAGTCTTAACGGAAGGCTAACTGCGAAAACGAACACCTTATCTGAACGAGAGTCTCCTGGCAGACTGGTCAAGCTAGCACTCTGAAGCAAAATATCGGGCACCCTGCGCAATATGCAACTCGCGTTGCATCTTGACGTTGCTGAAGCCCGGGACGTCTAAGAAAGAATGAAAGATGGCGACAATAAACTGACAGTTCTGGTTTGCAGTTCACGGCACATTCAAGCGAAGACAGCAAGCCGGCATTGAGTTTCTATGGAAGCCGGTGCTGAAAAAAGAAAGATGGCGTCAGTAAACTCACGGTGCTGTTCGGAAGTTCGCGCCAGCAAACCTATGACTGCGTTCAGGCCGGGGTTCTGAAGATGCTCGTTGCCGCTTCAGATACGGCGATCGACGAACGTGAGAAAGGCCCTGGAACCGCCGCAAAACACTCGCACTCGACACCGCGGAACACGTACAGTTCGACGGACAAGCGTCCGCGACTACGATGAACGCGCGCGCAGTAGCAGGCGATGGTGACTCGGCAGTTACGGCTGCTGATCTGCGTAGGTACGGTCGCGGCACCTGCTTGCGGTGTTAAGTACCGCTTTCATATCTGCCGCGTCATGGTTGGAGGCAGATCTTATTTCCGTTTGCTTTATTGCGTGGACAATAGACCGCGTTTACATCGCTACAAAAGCGCAGCCAACTCAATTTCTGTCGCGTCAAAGTAATTGAAATCGCAGCTTCAGCAGGCTTTGATGCATTATCTCGCCGCTGCGCTTGGATATTGCTACAGCGATGCGCTTCTGTTGCAGATATATCTCTATGCGACCTTAGATGGGGCATATGCCGGCAAAATTTTCGCGGGCTCTGGTAATTGTCGCATCACTCAGTAAACAGCGAGCGATAGATGGAGCACAGAACGACAGAGCCGAGAGAGCACGTGAGCCGCTTCGCAAATGTGGTGATGTTGCCATGGGGCCCGCGACAAATCGAAGCGCGGCTCGCCGCAGCCTTGACTGGTCTTGTGACTCCCGCCACCGCTTGTTTATCACTGAAAAGTTTAGCGGGCAATTTCTTCGCTTGGCAACACTGGTGCAGTGCTGCCACTGCTACTGATTTATCAGTAGATCTGCTGTTTTTGTTCAATTTCTGCTGATTTAGTGATAAGAGTGCAAAATCTACTGATTTTTTTGCTTTCTGCAGATCAGGTTAACAAAAGCTACTACTATGTTGAGCCCCAGCTCGAGTAAATAAATCGGGGCGTCGCCATTTTTCCGAGAACCTGTTCTGATTGGCTTTCAGGGTTGTCGAGAACTGAAAGCCGACCTTAAAAATTGGTTCCAATCCACGCTGTGAAGGTGGTTGGAAAGCAAAGCTTTAAACGACACCCACAGCAATTTCCCATGCTACGTCAGTTGAATTTACACACGTGGCTCTACAAAGAGTGAAACCAGAGATTCTGCCAGCCGTTACCTGGAAATCGCAGGGGCGGAGTCCCGACCGTAGCAGCAACGTCGGCCACGGCCGGGCTACAGCGGCGGACGCTGTAGCCCGGCCGTGAGGCGGGGCAAAGAAAACGGAGAGGAGCGTCTTTCGAAGGGTGAGGCAGCGGAACCTAGCCATCCTGGGGCCGAATTCTCTAAAAAACGGGCGTCGTTTTGAAACGACGGGGTAGCGCCATGCAAATGCATGTGTTCTGGGGTTGGGGCCGTCGCTTTGGGGCGACCGGCAGGGGCAATCACCGCAGAAAAGCGCTGTGGCAAGGGCGCGAAGTGACACCCACTGCCCCCCCGTCGCTTCACTTGTCGCTTCGCGCCCTTGCCACGGCGCTTTTCTGCGGTGATTGCCCCTGCCGGTCGCCCCAAAGCGACGGCCCCAACCCCAGAACACATGCATTTGCATGGCGCTACCCCGTCGTTTCAAAACGACGCCTCGTCGTTTTAGAGAATTCGGCCCCTGATGTGCTAGCTTGGGGCTACACCACCGCGCCACACAAGCGCAGACACCGAAACGATTAGGCATGTGAGCTTAGTGATTCCCATTCCGATTTAAACTAGTTATATATAGTTTAGTAATTAAGTTTGAGAATTGCGAGAAAGCTGAGGGAACTTTTATAATCGGTTTTTATCAGAACCAGTTGCTCCTTTCCCCTTTTGTAATACCTCTTAAAACACAACCGAAGGTAGCGTTTTTCTAGCAGCCAGATGCATGTCTGTATGTGGTTTGTACATTTTGTTTTTCCGCCCAGCAAACCAATCCTTAACGTATGTTTAGCGTACGACCACTTAATTCCTTCGGGTGTGGGTTACCCTGGAGGTGCTGTCGAACAAGTTAGTCAAGCCGTGATAAGGCAGCGCGCAATGGACGCGAAGCTGCGCCAAAACAGGCTCAAAACAACCGTCGCTAAAGCAGACGACAAAGACGTACCGCCGCCGCCGGCGAGCAGGCACTTCCGCGCGAGGAACGCTGGGTAAATTATCCGTGTCTACAGTGTGCTCCGTGAATGAAACCCTCGTCCCACCGTCGCCACCTCCGCCGCGTTGGGAGTTTGTTGTCCCGCACACCACGAAAGAACCGTCGGCTTGTAGAGCTAGAAAGCTTTGCTTTAAAAATGTAGTTTCCGATACGACTTCATTGCGGAACCCTCAAAATTCAGTAGGAAAGAAGCAAATGCGTGTTTTATTGAGCAACGTAATTAACATAAGTGTGTAAGTGTCAGTTTAATGAAGCTCACCGGAATTTACCTAATAAAAGCCGACGACAGTACCCGCAGTACATGGATCAGCTGCTTGCGACGCAGACGTGCACAAAGCATATAGTACCCGAAAAGAAATAAAAGAAGAGAACCATAGTTGCGCGGGCACGAATTGTCCAACGAGCGTTAAAAAAGAAGTTTGAAATGGAAAGTTGCTCTTTATTACTTGTTTTGAATAGTAAAATCTGCTGATTTCTGCTTAATTTTGAGCCAAATTTTAATGATTTCTGCTGATTTTTCAAGCAAGAATCTACTACTACTTTTTCCCTGCCTGTGGCAGCACTGCACTGGTGTCTGCGCCTCTCCCGGCACAGGTGCGGCTTGCGCCCGCACCTCGCAGAAAAGAAAAAAAAAAAAAATCACCAACGTGCATCGTCTGCTCCGTTTCACCCCAATTCTCGGCGGTGGTGTAAACAGTATGATGTTAATCGCACTCACATTGGAGTCGAGGCGTTACATTGGATGCGTTCGGTGGGGATAGTTTGGAACATCAAACACACGTCGTGTGCTTAGCGCGGACAAGTACCGCCATCTCGCGAGGGGTGGGGGCGCTTTCCTTAGACGACTTTATACAGCCTTCGATTAAGGGCCGCTAATGAATTCAGTTTCCCTCGCTCTCTGAAGTGAGAAAACGTCGTTGCGTTTTCAGGATCCCAAACAAAAGCCACAAAACAAAGAGAGGATAGGAAGTGTATAAACGCCATCGGCATATATCCTTGGGGGACTTACAGGCATCGAGACATTTCTGGTACCACGCTGCGCCAACTGCTTGAAGCTATTGCTCCGTCAAGTGTGTTACTTCTAACCACCTATTCAGGTCCAGCTATACTGGATAGCAACATATGAAATTTACATCAATTTGATAAGTCGTCTCAAACTATATATGAGCGTTTGGTATGAGAGCCGTTTCATTATTCTTGTGTCTAATTTGTTGCATACGCACGTGCTATATATCATGAATTGTGCATAACATATAATTTTGCCCTGCTCGTTTGACGGACAGAAGCAGTGGCTACGCGCATCTACGCGCATCCTTGCGTCCCGGTTTTATCAGATATATATTAGTTCACGGTAACTATAATTCTGCTTCTGTCATTAGTTAACACTAATAAGTGATCATCTAGTTCATTAAGAAAATCTATGGGACCTCCGGGATGCCGATAATGCGATCTCGCCAACAAAAAGCTTGCACCAGATGCTTTCATGCTTGTCGATTAACGGCAAGGGCTCGTATCTGAGTGTGTCTTTTATCAGCAATGTCACGCCCCTAACCCTCACCGTTCTGTCTTTACAAAGAACGTTAAACGATTTGGGAAAAAATTGTGGTTGATCCCTATTTCATAGGAATCGGTAAAACACGAACGTGGAAGGAGCCTTCACAGGAGCAGTTGAATGTTACTGGAACCTCCTTCATGTGCGAATGGTTCGCGAGCCTGACCCCGCCAGACGAAGTGGCTCCGACAACGTCAGAAAAAAAAAAAGGTTTATTACGGGACAACAAAACCAAAAATGACATGCACAGAAACAGCAGCTTGAAGCACAACGGTCATGCGAACAATGCCACAGCGGAGGATGCCTACACGAAGGCGTTGGCATCGGGACACCAACTGTCGGCGCTCATTAGCGTCATGATGCACTACTTCGCTTCACCTCTCCTAGACGGCAGCAGCATCTGAATGAGTCATAGGGAAGGACATAAGTCGCATTTGTAGAGTAGCTGACGTCTCTGCTCATAGCGCAGTCGGTAGAGTACCACGGGCCTCGTCTTGCGCCGAGAGGGCTCGAGAGGGCATGGGCTCGAATCCGGGTGCCGCAGCGTCAATTGCACTTTTTCTGGCGACGCCACTTCCGTGACGGATATGACGTGAGGGAGATCTTGGTGTACCCGGGCATAAAACACTTTCGTGTTCAAACTTCATCACTGCTGATATCTTTATCTGGCCAGGTTTCTGTTACCGGGGTCATGTAACAAAGACAAGCATTCCAGCGGTTCTGTTTTACTAACAACGCTTCGGGCACTTGCGTTGATTAGGCTTAGTTCGGATGGCTCCGAGTGTCAGTCGTGACGGCCAGAGTTACTAGAAGCAGTGCCTTGGCGAAGTGGAAGTTTTGCGTGAAGATTAGACTGAAGTTCCCACTTGTATGCATGATCGTTGATAAACCGCTTACTGTTTACTAGTCTAACCTTCGCACCGGGTTGGTTGTCTGTTTGGACGGAGAGCCACAGAAGCTTTCTTTTTTTCATCGTTTCTTGCGAGTAATCATCCGATTTACTTACATTGGTTCCCTTTAGCTTTTTGCAATAATAAAAGACTTCCACCTTTCCGTTGAAATTAAACAGTCGCAAGACCACAGGTCGTTTTCAATCAGCGTGCATTTTGCCCAGCCTACAGTATACTTTACACGGACAATACCTGGACGCCAAGACTACCTGAGAAAGACCTTATTAAGTACTTTCTGTTCAATGGCTTTTCGCGTTTCATCTGCGCTCTCTGGAATGCCAAAAATGATGAGATTGTTTCTTTTAGTGCTATCCCCCTTTGCAGTCAACTGTTTTGGTGGCACTGAATTACATTCTCAATTCGCACAGTGCCCTGTAGAGAAACCAGCTTGGCGGCGCGGTCAGAGATCAAAGCTAGTTTTAAGTGCAGAGCACTTCATGGGCTCGCCTTGTCGTCTTAGCTCGCTAACGGTCGATGCAACTGCCGGAATCAGGCGGCGTAGCGAGATAACGGACCCAAGTAGAGCCTTTGTACCGGCGCCAGGTACCGACGTCACGAGCCTTTGTACCGGCCTTTGTACCGGCGCCTTTGTACCGACGTCACGATCACGCCACAGATGTTGATCCCGCGACGCGCGCGCCCCCACCTGTTGGGCGCGAACCGACCGCGGAGAGAGCGCGCGATGCGAGCGGAGAGTAGGCGAGGAGGAGCGGGGCTGACGAGAGAGCGCGGCGATGAGTGCGTTCCAGCCTCGCCGACACCCGCTTTATCACGCCACGATCGCGCCGAGAGGGGGCACCTGCGAGCGATGCGGACTACTACGGACGCCTAGAACGGGTGACATCGTGAGTTAAAGAAGTGCTCTGCATTTAGAATGGCGCGTTTGAAATCCCGCAAAACATCTCCAGCATGCGAAATTAAAGGGACCCAGAAAAACTTTGTGAAGGTGGCAATCCAATGCATTCTGGTGGTAGAACACATAACGGGGGATTTTTGAGCCAATTGTGAGCCCCATACGTTGTACGGATAATTTGTAAACAAATTTTGAAGATAGCCTTCCTCAGCCGATGAGCCCGACGCCGCAGCGAGCCGATCGCTGCTCACGCAACGGCGATCGCGGCTGACGAAACGGCGAGCCACCCCCAGATTCGCCCAGTCGCCGGCGAGGTCGGCCGCCGGAAAAGTCACTGCCATTGGCTTCCGGCTGCCCTTCCTCCTTCCTGTGCGATCTCGGGGCAAAGGCGGGTCCGCAGCGATTGACGCGTGCCTCGGCGCAGGAATGTAGCTAGCGCAGAACGGAAGTCGAGCGTCGCGATGTCTCATGGCTATTCCCAGTGTTTCCAGCTGCTTTGAAAGAAGTAGAGAGGGAGGAGGAATCGATCGGCAAGGGGGGAGAGGGGCATTTAATTGCTTCTGGAGCAGCTAATACTGAATGTAGATCAATAATTCCAACGGCATTGCATCGCTATATTGGTGCTACGCGACAATACAGACCTTTTTTAACTTTTGCAAAAGGCTTTTCTGGGTCCCTTTAAAGCAAGCACAAAAAGAACCGAACTCTCGCTGGCGCAGTTTCAGGCAGGGGGCGCGCGCGCACTGCGAAGGCGGGAAATTTGGAATCCATTGGGTGGCAGCAGTGAGCGATAACGGCGCTGCACCCCATTATGGCGAATCAGTTCTCTGCACTTCCGGCAGCTTTTACATTGAGTGGAACGGCTTTAATTTTCCTTCAATATCGCGAAGACTTTTCTAGGGTGGATTGTTTTGCTAGAATTTATTCTAGTAATTCTTCTACCGTAGGACCAGGATTGGTGTCGATGTCCCCGGAAAGCAAAATTGCAAAACCAGACCACACAATGCTCGAAAGTTCAGAACAGCATTTTGGGCGCGGCAGCACGATAAGACAAATGCAGTTCGAAGGAAACTGCGAGGTAGACGAGTGGAAACCGACCTTCAAAGCGATCCAGGCATGGTTAGGTGACATTATTGCATCGGTGCCGCCACTACCACTTAGTGGGGTTGCAAGTGAAAAGAAAAGTAGACTCCCGGTAACTGTCTATAGCAGGATGACACCTCAACCGGGAGGAGAAAATGAGAACATAGGAAAGGAAAAGACCGAGGAAAGTAAAGGATAGGGTAATCCACTCCCACTGAAGGCGCTCCCGTCCAGGTAGGGCTTTATATGCCGTCAGTCTGTTGAAGACGTGAATCCTCTTCAAGGAATCTATCTGCCGGCTCCGATGGCGCCACCTATTTGAACCCACGATGACGACGGCAGAAATCGAGGACCACTGGTTGATAGCCCGTAGCTTGCAAAAACTGACAAAGCATGGAAAGCGATTCGCAGGCATGGTTAGGCGACACTGTTGCATCCGTGCCGCCATTCTCAATCTTCACGAGATATCTTCTTCAAAGCACGGGAATCAACAGAATATCGCACGCTTCCGTATTTTTTGTGAACCAGCGCAACGGGTGTGTGACAGAAGAAAGTGTATGACACTTGCACCTTACCGGTACTCAGCTACGGGGTAGAAACTAAGAGGGTTCAACTTAAATTGAGGATGACTCAGCGAGCAATGGGACGGAAGATGATAGGTGTAACATTAAGGAACAAGAAGAGAGCGGAGTTGGTCAGGGAACAAATGCGTGTTAAGGACATATTAGTAGAAATTAAGAAGAAGAAATGGACGTGGGCAGGGTATGTAATGCGAAGGCAAGATAACCGTTGGTCATTAAGAATAACAGAGTGGATCCCTAGAGAAGGCTAGCGTGGCAGGGGGCGGCAGAAAGTTAGATGGGCAGATGAGATCAAGAAGTTTGCGGGGATAAATTGGTCGCAGTTAGCACAAGACCGGGATAATTGGAGATTAATGGGAGAGGCCTTTGCCCTGCAGTGGGCGTATATAGGGTGGTGATGGTGGTGGTGATGATGATGATGATGATGATGATGCAACTGGGGACAACCAAGAGTTCGATAAAGGCAGAATGATGTCTCGCTTCAGCGCGTTATCCACATTTTGCTCTGATGGCGACGCGGGGTATGCGCGGCTACGAATGATGCAGAAGTTATCAGTTTCGATTCGATGGGTTGCCGCGTGTGTATGTTCAAGAACGGGTGAGTGACAGTCAAATGATTGGTGTTTTGTCAACAGCGCCAGGTGGGAACTGATGACAAGTGTAAAGAGAAAGGCTTTGGTTCGGGGTTAGGGTAGTTCGATGAAAGTGAACAGACAGGAAGGGCAGCTATGGTGCCGGAGGAGCTGCCGAATGCGGACAGACCAGGCTGCGTGGGCAAGCAGGCTTGCAGGGGTGCTGCGCTGTTAGCAGGGGGCATCCTGGATATACCTGTCCTGTATGGTTCGAGGGCAGTCCGAGGACGTCCCTCGGACCGGACGTTCCATAGGAATACATGGGAAAATTGAACGCCGGATCGCGTACCGGGCAGTCCGCGGACGACCAGGGACTGATAATCGAGGAGGGATAGCGTTGATCAGGTCACTCTGTGGCATGCCGAGAAACGAGCGATGGGGACACCTGCCTGAGTGGGTCTCCAGGGAGTAGCCAGAGCACGTGTAAGTGGATTGAGCGGCACCAACACCACGTGAGAGACTGGGACACAGGAGGCTTCGAGGACGGGTTTAACCAGGACATAACCTCGCCGAGATGCCGTTACCTAAAGCGATGATGATGAAGGCGCGAGACTGGGTGATGAAGAAAGTGGTGTGGTGCTTGCGTGTGAGAGGATGTTTAGAGCTGGGAAAAATCTATAATACCGGTTCTCACACTGTGTTGATGACGTGGTGCACGTCCTTGTTCCGTTAAATCAACTGATAAAATAATAGAGGGGCTCGTATTAATAAAATTTCTTGGCTCTTCTTATATTTTTACCAAATTGAAGCAGGCACTTTTGAGAACTAAGTATCTCAAGCGCAAATATTGTTACCGAAATGGCAAATCCAATGTACAACACTATGAAGTGCGGTTCGAAACTGTCAGTGCTCAAAAATTCGACCCGTACACTGTTCACTAAGCGAATTTCACGACGATATTTAAACCTAAAGTTCTCCAGAGCTGTAGGTACTTCGAACAAGCCTCCTTCAAAGGCTTGCGCAGTAACCGTCGCAATGGCATCCTTGTACGGCGACCCAAAAGCGACGACAGGACCCGCGAGCCAGTTCAAGGTGTCCTGGCCAAGCCACACATAACCGAGCGAGTCAAGAATTTGCGTCAGGTTTTCGGCGAGTTCTTCGGCAACGTTGTCCAAAACATACACACGCTTAGAAGAAGGCCTCTCGTATGTCTCTGCCCAGCAAACGCCTGTAGCACCGGGTATATTGTACATTAGCTTCATGCGTTCGTACAAGCTGTTATTACCGCAGAGCACGTAAGACGAGCTGTACCCTAAACGTTGTTTGCTGGCGACCGTGTGAAACTCGGGAAGCCTTCCTTTAGTCGGTATGTTCTGAAGCATAGTCGTGAGCGCGCCCCTGAACACGGTGGACATGAGCAGAGAAATCAAAAGCCAAGCTCCCACGAGAAGTCGAAGCCAAAACTTAGTGGAAGTTGCTGTCACGAGCGTCATGCTTTGGTTGAGTAACGACGACATGAGCCAAACAGCCACTCGTGTTGGGCTGGTTCTCTCATAACCGTAGAAGCACGAATGAATGGTCAGAAAAAAGCAAAAGCACACGTAACAAGCGGCCAAGGCCAGCCACAGAGGCCATTGGAAAACAAGGATCACGATTACAGTCTTAGAAACGCGATTCAGTTTTTTCACGAATTGTCTGTTTTGCACCGGGCATACGGCACGCACAAGTGTCGCATGAGGATGCATCCTTCGCACGGAGCGCAGCTGGCGGATATTGCTAGCCGGGTTGTACATCACGCCGTGTAAGCCGATGCACTTGATGAAGCGCCTCACGAAGTGGACGTCGGAGTTGTCAAAAAAGCCGTGTTGTTTGATGGTTACCGTGGCGTTCTTGTACTGGAGGGCTTCGATAAAGACGTCGATGCTGGCCAAGAAACACGTGGTCGGAAAAAGACAGTGCAGTGACAACGCCGCGCCATTGAGGGACCGTTGCGAGAATGTTATCAATGTACGATGAGGCGGGAATGACTCGCACTCAGAATCTTCATGCGGATGAACAGAAAGCTGCCTGTCATTTGACTGTAAGATGTACACGTCCACTTCTCGGAGGTAAATACATAGAGGATCCCGCGAGTGAACATCGCAGTTTTCGCGTGTTCGGTTTGTTAAGTCGACGATCGCGTAGCTGGCATATTTGGGAGGGGTTCGCTTCATGTGTGTGCCCCACCTTGTGTTACCGCAGTCCACCAAAAAGAGGCACCTGTGGCAGACCTGATGCTCAAAAGGATAGTCGACGACGCTTTCAATGTGGCAGGCAGTTGGGTCGTCTCGAACTCTTGTAAGGTCAGTGAATAACATCCTTGCTGGCAGCGAGTGGTTCTTCAGAAACATGTGAACTATTCCGAAGTTCCCCTCAAGACATGGTCGGGGGATGAAGATGTGCAGTTCCATGTTGTAAGAAAAAGAAGCAAGCAACTGGAACAGCGAATCGTCCTCGAGAAAGTTGCGTAGCTCGTTTTTAGTGCTTATAGCTGACGTAAACACTTGTTCAAAGAAAGCACAGAGAATTAGGTGCTTAAAACCACACATTATCTACATAAATCGCGGTCAAACCGTGTTCATATGTTCCTCCAGACTGCAAGCGTTCGAACTGCGGAGATAGGATTGCGTTACCTTCAAAACCTGAAAAATGTTATTGCATCGACCTTCAGCACGTACGCATCGATCAAAACTCGCCTCATTCTTGTAAAGCTATTAGCGTTGCCATGGCTCTTCAGCGTACCTGTGCACGCAATTCAGGTTTTAAAGGGAAGTGGAGGATGCATGCTATGGTCGTTTAAACCAAGCGTCATTGTTTGAGGCTTTCGGAAATGCAATAAAAATGAACGCGGAAACGACGGCGCTCTGCAAATGGCCGTATTTAATGGACAAGGCGATGTGTGGATCCTCAATATAAATGCGTGCTAGAAAGACATCGCAATACGATGCCAAGGTTCAATAGTTCCACTCTAAGCAATCAACGCCCCGCTGCTAATCAAAGAGCACTATAAAACGGCAGTGCAGAGTACTATTTCCCACAAGGTTGTTTCTGCCAGTTTGCTTATATCAGGAGGAGTGTTTTTAACAGCGAAGCTGTTTAGCAAATCGTAGTTTTTCGTGTCCGCAGTTAAAAATACCAAGAAATTTTCGAGCGCGCGCACGTGAGCGCGGGCCTCGCGGAGAGATGGTTGATGTCATCACGCGTCTCCCGGCATCTTCCCCAGGGTCCCTTGGTATCTCCGCCTTTTGCATAAAGCTTCTCTTTCAGGAGTCATCTGAGGATCTGTTAAATATTGTCAATATTTCCTTAGAGAAATCATGGAATCCCGCAGATTGGAAAATTGCGAAAATTGTTAGACTGCTAAGAAACTCCAGTCTTGGGACTATCGCGGACAACATTCGTCCAACCGCTCAAACTAGCAACTTGGTCAAATTGGTGGAAAGAATTTTTGCCTGGACGTTCACTCCGATTACTCTCTAAATAAAATATGCTTAGTCCCCATCGAATAGGCTTTCGCCCAGACTGCTTTATTTGGTCAGCTCACGCTGACTTGGAGAGTAGAATTAAATTTTCCCGCAGAAAGAAAAAAAACACAGGTTTGCGCGCTGGTCACACTGGACGTTGCCAAAGCACATGGCAGCGTGGAGTGTAGCATCCTCATTGACAAAATCAATAATTGTGGTCTTCCCCCATGTATCATTTCCTGGATACAACAATTTTTATTCGGTCGTCAATTCTTTTGTTCCCGAAATGGTTTTCATTTACCGACTCGACAGCAGACAAGGGGTATTTCGCAAGGATCAGTTCTCTCTCCCACCCTTTTTAATATATTGGTGAGTTTTATTCCAATCAATCAGAAAGTTTACTCTTATGTATATGCTGATGACATAGCCTTCTTGTCTGCTGCGCGGAATATTCATGATCTATATGAAGAATTACAAGCATATCTTGGTTCTATCGAGAGGTGGATTACAGGCTTGAATTTGTCAATCAACGTCGCTAAATGCGTGATCCTGGTGTTTCCGGTATCCACTCCTGTTAACCTTTGTTTGAATTATCGGGATCATTCGCGACAGCTTTTAAATATATTATCTATGACAGTACGCTAAATTGGCGTCCGTACATAAACCACATTTCGACAAGAGGAGAATGAGCTCTTGCATTGTTGCGTAGAATTAGCAACAGAAAAATTGGCATGCGGAGGGACACCCTACTTTTTATTTACGGTGGCTATGTAACACCCATTTTAGAATTTGGGAGTGTTGTCTTTTCGGGTTCAGCAGCGCACAAACTCCGTCCTCTTATTCTGGTGGGGGCCCGCGGCCATCTGGTGGGGCCCCCTGGCCATCTGGTGGGGCCCCCGGCATAATGGCCGGTAGCCCCGCCAGATGGACCAGGGTAAGGGGCCCCTCGCAAGGGTAAAGGCAGCTTTCCAGGCGTGGATTCGCCTTTTCAAGTGTCCGTACTCGACCAGAGACGCCTGTACCCACTAAAGAAACCGGTATGTGCCCGTTGGTACACGGATTCGAACCCGGTGCTTCCCGGGTACGAAACGAGTGCTGTAAATCTGAGCCACTGAGCCGAGGCACTGAAATTAGGCCTCGGCCTTCCGCTATATGTGGGAAATAATATTCTGTGTTTAGAGGCCCGCTTGGTATGTCTAGAGTCTCGATTTAAACTTCTAACAGTGCAGACTATGATGAGAATCTTCGAGTCTCATCTGAGCAAATCTTTGTCATTGATAGGGGCATATCCAGCATTGTTTTAAACTCTCCATGGCCTCGATACAATCATCTTCAATGAATTTATGCCCAAAGCTTGCTTTCACCGCTCAACATCAGTCTTCCGGCAATTCGTCCCATGTTATCTGAAGTCGTAGTAGTAGTAGTATGTGGGTGTTTATGGCGCAAGGGCAGCCGAGGCCAAAGAGCACCAAGGTTATCTGAAGTCGTAACTGCTCCTATGTCCCTCGATAACGTATTCCCCAATAACGCCAAACTGCTATCCACACGGCTGGGGAACTTGCGCTTTTATGTGGTAGTGGCAACGGATGCACATCAACGTGCGGAGAGTGCTGGCGTGGGAATTTTCAGTCCACAACTTAATCGATCATTTTCTTATCGTTTACCTGATTTTACTCCTATATTCGAAGCCGAGTTTTTTGCCATAGGTATGGCCTCAAAAAGGTTACCTCCACAATATTGAAATGTTGCTATTATTTCTGATTTCCTGTCGATTTGTACCACGCTAACAACTAAAAAAAAATTCACAACTCATTCGTACCTTCAATTGCCTTGTGCCTCTCCATTTACGTGACATCCGGCTCATTTGAGTCCCAGGTCACGGGGCCTATGGCTGAGCGAAACGGCTAAGTCTATGGCTGGTTCATCTTTAGATGGCCCTACGGTGGACCTTAGCCCTACTCCATTTCTCCTGGCGCGAGCAAGGTTCCGCAGATACCAATTGGTGGGGCTAACACAGGAAGGTGCTATCACATGCTTGGATCACTATGCCCATCTAGCTCATACTGGAACGCGCGATTTTGGGAGTCCCGCCAGTAGGAGGTCAGCTTAACCAGCATCAGATGTAGAATACCGCAGCTTAATTTTTATTTGCATGGAACTGGTCTCACCTCCTCCGGTCTTTGTGCTGCTTGCGGTGAAATTGAAACAATTCAACACATTTTCCTGTACTGCCGCGTTTTTTCTTTTATTCGCAAACGGTATCTAGCCGCCTCATTTCCACGCATTGGCCTTCCTCTGTAAACGCCCGTGCCCCTTTCGTTCGGGGCCACATCCCTGGGGATTTGTCACAGAGGGATTATTGCGGTAATTCACGCGTGTATATCAGAGACCAGACGCCTGTCCTGCTAACCCGTTCAAAACTTGGTTTCTTTAAAAGGCATCAATCCCTGATTCTTCTCTAGTTCTATTATATAATCCGGTAACCGTTTCCCCAATTCAATTCTACAGGCTGATTGTATATGGCTATAAGGTGGGCGTTTTAGCCCCAAAAAGGCCACTCCGTGTCTTGGCCAATCCCCCACGTGGGTATGTGCCATCAGAAAAGGTACAACAACAACAACAACAACAACAACAACAACAACAACAACAACGACGACAACAACAACAACGACCGCCTGGCAGCTAACAAAATCAAGAAAATGCCTATCGCTCGTGTGTGTGTGCCTAGCGACGACCGCCCACCGCCCCCTGCGCATGTTTGTCAAGCCAAGCATTCCCATTTAGGTAGATCGGTCAAGATTGCTGCGACGGCCGGCCGTTAAAGAATCAAGAAAACGCTGAGCGTTCGTGTGTGCGTGCCTCGAGGCGAACGCCCAGCGTCCCCAGCGCACGTTTGTCAAGTCAAGCATACCCACTTAAGGAGATTGGCCAACATCTGCAAAAAAAACCTCCACCGTTCGATGTAATCGTGGCAACACTTGCTCGGAACGAGAAAGACTCCAGCGTTCGCTGTAATCAGGGCAACACTTGCTCGGAACGAGAAATGCACGCCATAGCTTACGCCCCTCCAAGGTGATGTTCAATGATTATCACTTCCAAAAAAATGAAGGAAGGTCACACCTATAGGAACAATGATGAGCAAAGGTCGTTGGGGCAGCGAAGAAGAAGCAAATCGGCTGCAATCGTGGACGTAAACCTTCGTGATGGTCGTGAAGGTTGCGTGCCGCTTCGCTACCTTCAAGTCTTACGAGTTAGTGGGAGCTTCCTTCATTTTTTTCATGCTGAGGGTGCCTTTCATGTTGTCACAGATTTCACACCGTTCACTCCGGGTCACCTGCGCTGAATATGTCAGAATTCAGGTTTCAAGAATTATTTAAGCCCAGGTCTCCTATTGTGTTTGTATTTCCACCACCTGCGTTATATGCCCCGGAATTCGTCACACGTTTGGGCATGGGTGGCGTTATCTTTCATCCCAATCGGCGAGTAAAACTCCTTGGTGTACAACGGATCCGTTGCTAGTCGGGACCTTATTTATATTAAGTGCGAATGCACTTTATAAGCGACCCTGAATTCCGGTGACCGCCGTCCGTCCACATAGCAACAGCTGCGGGTGCGCGCGCTCCTCGTCTTCCTTGGCAACGGGGGGAGATGGGCGCGCGCTGCCTGGCCGCTGACATGGCACATACCCACGTGGGGGATTGGCCAGGAAACTCCTCGTCTTCCTTGGCAACGGGGGGAGATGGGCGCGCGCTGCCTGGCCGCTGACATGGCACATACCCACGTGGGGGATTGGCCAGGAATCGGGCGTGAGAAGGGCTAATGCACCCGCTTAAAGGAGTACTGACACGAAATTTCAAAGCTGAGATCCGCTCTAGCAATCAAGTACAACGACAACACAAATAGTAAGTAAGTTGAGGTTTTTTGGCACAGCAACCTTTCGGTTATAATGCGCCAGACGCAGGGTAGAATAGTTAAGCGACGATTAAACGATGTTATT
>NW_027526460.1:93123164-93434416 GCF_048455015.1 Haemaphysalis longicornis | reverse complement strand
AAACGATGTTATTCAGTGTGTTGTGAGGATTAAAAACATTTTAAAAGGACTCAAAGAGGCACATAGCTAAAACCGGTGTAGAAGGCCGGCGTCCTCAAAAAATTGGAAAACGTTACTAAAATCCACCAACGGTTCATCACTAAGTAAAAGCGCAGGGTGTAAAGGGATGCAAAAGGTGTATAATGCTTTGAAATGTCTGATGCGTGCTGCTTCAAGGTGTGGGCAGCTTATTAAAACATGAAGTACAGTAAGAGGTTCTCCACAGTGGTCACACATGGGTTTCTGTTCTTTCTGGACCAGGAAGCCGTGTGTGAGCACAGTGTGACCTATTCGCAGTCGGCATAAAATAACCTCATAAAAACGATTTCTGTGTCTGCAACTTTTCCATTCAGATAGGTATGGCTTCACTAGGTGTAACTTATTTTCAGTCTGTCTGTCCCATTCAGTTTGCCAGTACATTGTAATGGACTTTCGTATGGTGTTCCGAAGGTCCTGGTAAGGAACCTTAGACTTCGTTATTGCACAATGCTTAGTATGGTATGCTGCTCTATCGACAGTTTCATTTTCTGGAATGCCGATGTGGCTTGGTACCCAACAAAAGACGACACTAACCCCTGCCGATGTGAGGCAGCACAGTTGATTTTTTAGCATACCTACAGCCGCATTCTTTGAAGGGACAAGGGAGGTCAAAGCATGTATGGCGCTTAAGGAATCTGTAAAAATTGCCACTTTTTGTAGTCCATTTGCTATTACATCTTCAATAGCTGAGGTTATACCAAAAACCTCTGCAGTGAAGACACTGCCCTCATCAACTATCCTCTCAGCTACAGTAACTGCCGACGAGTTTACAAAAGCATAACCGGTGTGACCAGCAGTTTTTGAACCATCAGTAAAGTAGTGGCAATAGCTACTGTATTTATCCTTAAGTGCAAGAAATTCTTGGCGCAAAAGCTGGTGTGGAAAAGCTTTCTTGTCGTATTTTAACAGCGACAGGTCACATTTGACAGCACTATAGTCCCAAGGGGCTAAAGCGTCCGAGAAACTCAGAAGAGTTGTCGGGCATATCTTGAAAGAGTACAGAGTCATGTGCTCCTCCAAACGGAGGGCAAGAGGGCGGACCACTCTTGGTTTGTTCTCATAGAGCTTCTTGTACTTATTTTCAAACAATTCTCTGGCACAAGGATGGTCATTTATGCATGCTATTCTGGCTGCATATACTCCACTTAGGTACGCTCGACGGTACTGCAGAGGCCACTCATTGCACTCAACGTAAAGACTATCAACCGGGGAGGTACGATATGCACCTGACGCAAGTCTGAGGCCCAAGTTGTGCACTGGATCGAGTGAGGTGAGAACAGATTGGCGAGCTGACCCATAAACAATACAGCCATAATCAAGACGAGACCGTACAAGTGAGCCGTAAATTCGGAGCAAACATGCACGGTCGGCCCCCCATGACTTGTGCGACAAAATTTTCAATATGTTAAGTGTCCTCATGCAGGTCATTTTGAGTGTCTTTATGTGAGCCCCAAACGTTAATTTGGAGTCATAAATGATGCCCAAGAATTTGTGCTCACTGTGTACTGGAACGAGCATATCCCTGATTTTTATTGTAGGTTTGGCATGAATACCTCGTTTCCGCGTGAAACACACACATGCACACTTCTCAGGAGAAAAGCGAAAACCGTTTTCATCTGCCCATCGTTGCAACCGATTGACCGTAGTCTGGATTTGTCTTTCACAGACTGATTGGTTACATGACGAAAAGGCAATCTGCAGGTCATCGACGTAAAGGGAGTACATAACCGGTCGAGGAATAACCTTTGCCAAGGAATTTATTTTAATGGCGAAGAGTGTCACACTTAGCACACTGCCCTGAGGTACTCCATTTTCCTGGCTGAAAGAACGGGAGACTGCATTGCCCAGTCTCACAGTAAAGGTTCGTTCTTGAAGAAAATCTTGTACACATGAAAACATTCGCCCTCTGATTCCCATTGCTGCCATATCCTGCAGAATTCCATACCGCCAAGTGGTATCATAAGCCTTAGCCATATCAAAAAAGACAGCAAGGCAAAACTGGTTGTTAACGAAAGCATCTCGTATCATTGTTTCAAGCCGAACAAGGTGGTCAGTTGTAGACCGAAACTGCCGAAAACCACATTGAAACCTATCTAAGTAACCTGAACGTTCGAGAACAAAGACCAATCTAAAATTGACTATCCGCTCAAATGTCTTGCACAGACAACTGGTCAACGTTATGGGTCGGTAGCTTGATGGACAGTCGGGTGGCTTGCCATCTTTCAGTAACGGAATTACGACAGCCTTTTTCCATG
The DNA here is from genome assembly GCF_048455015.1 of Haemaphysalis longicornis. Classification (NCBI taxonomy): domain Eukaryota; kingdom Metazoa; phylum Arthropoda; class Arachnida; order Ixodida; family Ixodidae; genus Haemaphysalis; species Haemaphysalis longicornis. Next base: position 93,432,083 of record NW_027526460.1, on the reverse strand, counting down.
CTTTGGGCAGCCTACCCGTTTTCCAGATTTCATTAAAGAACTTCAGAAGCACTTCTAAGCAGCTATCATTTAGGTGTTGTAGAAAGGCGTAGTGAATAAGGTCAGGGCCAACAGAAGTAGCCTTGCACTGAGCTAGCGCTCTTTTAAGTTCGTACAATGTAAATTCTTGGTTATAGTCTTCAGTGTTGTTGCTAGTATTTTTAATTCTGAGCTTTTCAGCACTAGCTTTATGTCTCATGAACTCTTGTGTGTAATTTTTATCGCTAGAAACATCTGAAAAGTGGGCACCTAAAACATCCGCTTGCGTTTGCAACAAATCGTTCCCACCGTCGGTAGAAAAAAGTGGTACCGTAAACCGTCTGTAAATGCCTTTGACTTTGCGTACATGGTCCCAGACTTTTTTTGCGGGAGTGGTAGTGTTTATTGTGCTTACAAAGTTTTGCCACGAGTTTCTTTTTGCTTCTTTTCTGATTTTTCTGGCAGCAGCTCGGGCAGCCTTAAAGCTCAGGCAGTTGTCCATGGTAGGGTACCGTCTGAACACACCCCAGGCCTTGTTTTGCTTTTTCCGGGCTTCGCGACAGGCATCATTCCACCACGGCTTTGGCCGCTTAGGGATTCGGCCAGATGATTGTGGGACGGCTACTTTAGCAGCTTTGACAAGTTCCTCGCAAATGTAGGCGTTTGCTTCGTCTATGGACATACTGCTCATGTCAAATCCCTCAAAACTGACCAGATCCTTAAACTTTCCCCAGTCTGCTCTCTCGAGCCTCCATCGGGGTGGACAGTTTTTGAGGGCTGGAAGTGGCTGCACGTCTCGCAACAAGGCGGGAAAGTGGTCACTTCCGTGTGGATCGTTCACTACACTCCACTCAAAGTCCATCTCGAGCTCTGGCGACCCAACACAAAGGTCTAGCGCAGAAAAGTTTCCCGTACCCGCAGAAAAATATGTCTTGTCTCCATTATTGAACACAAAGAGGCTGTTATTCATCAACCATTGTTCGATTTGTTTTCCCCGACTGTCGATTTTGTCACCTCCCCATAGGCAGTGATGGGCATTAAAGTCCCCCATAATAACAAATGGTGCAGGCAGTTGCTCAACAAGGTCATTCAGTTCCTGTAATGACACATTATCAGAAGGTGGCAGATAAAGTGAGACAACAGTGATCAGTTTGTTGACATAAACTTGTGCTGCAACGGCCTCCAGTGTAGTGTCAAGTTGTATTGACTTTAGAATTGTGCCCTGTGCCACAACCAAAGCCACACCCCCTGAAGCACGGGTGCTCTCTTCTCTGTCCTTTCTGAGGAGGTGATAACTGCGGAGAATTTTATCATGTTTTTTGTTAAATTTGTCTCCTGCAGCGCCACCACTTGGGGCTCATATTCGTCTATCAACTTATGTATATCATCAATGTTATGAATTAAACCTCTACAGTTCCAGTGTATGAAGGGAACCGGCATTTTAGTTTTTTGGATGAGGTACAATTACTTTTTTTTTTTTTTACTTTTTGTCAGGTGGTTTCCTTGCAGAAGGTTCACTCCTTGCAGGGATCTTGGATGCATTCTTCCCAGTACCTTTAGAAGGCACGGGTAGGAGAGATGTAGAGTGTCTTCCAGTGCCCCTTTGCGGCCTTGAAAGGGACGAGGTGGAGGGAACAACGTCCATGGCCTCCTCAGCCGGAGCAGAGAGGGCCGGTGGTTGCACAGCCTCGGGGGCCGGAGCGCGTGCAGTCGGCTGTGGCTGTGCTGGCTGCTGCACGGGGGGAGACTGGGCAAGGGCCAGGTCAGCAGAGCTAAACTGCGTCCCTACCGATGCCCGAGGCGGCCCGGCTCCCCGGCGCGCCACCTCGGCGAAAGTGCCTTTTTGCACAAACGAGAAGCGTCTTCGCGCTTCTTGAATTGACAGACCTTCTTTTACCTTGATAGCCATTATTTCTTTTTCATTTTGGAATTTCTGGCATTTTCGTGAGTACGCAGGGTGTGGCCCTGCACAATTGACACACTTTACTTCCTGCGCTGCGCAGGAGTTCGCGTGATGATCAGTACTCGCGCACTTGGCGCACGTCTCTTTGCCCCGACAGCTCTGCAGTGTGTGACCAAACCTCTGGCACTTAAAGCACCGGCGTGGGTTTGGGATGTATGGACGGACTCGATGGACTACATAGCCAAGTTTCAGGGATTCAGGAAGCTTGGTGGAGTTGAAAGTCAATACAAGGTGATTAGTGGGGATGTCAATGTCGTTACGTCGGATCATGATACGCCTGACAGCAGTAACATTTTCCTCTTGCAGGCCCTCTAAGATTTCATCCTCCGTGAGGTCTGCGAGGTCAGGATCTGAAATCACTCCTTGGCACGAGTTTAGGCTTCGGTGAGCCGATACTTTTATAGTTAGGTTTGCTAACCTTTGCATTGCAAACACTGCATCAGCCTGGGCTTTGTTTTCGCATTCAATGAGGATACCTCCAGAGGACATCTTTATAGCTTTGCATTTACCGCCGAGGACAGCTTCCAGTTCTTTAGCGACTACGAATGGCGAGGCCTTTCGTAGGGGGCACTGGCTGTCGGTCGATTCGATAACAAGAAATCTTGGAAAGCTTTGTTCTTTTAGTTGGAATGGGACCCTTGATACAGGGTAGCTTACTGCGGTGCGAACTCGTTTCCGAGCCCGATCATGAGGAGGTTTTGTCGTAGCCATAAACTAGCAAATAAACATTCAGCAGCCATGCTGGCCACCCACCTCGGAGCCCAACACGGGAACGCAAACTTGCGTTAGCCATACGTGGCCACTATAACCCTGCATAAAGAAACCTAGGGTGGCCATTCACACAGGGTTAACCCTTGCCGCCTGGAAGAGGAGATCGGAAAGCAGAAAAAAATAGAGGACAGGAAAGATGGAGAAAGAAGACAGGAAAGCGAAAGAGTGGAGAGGGGGACAGGAAAGGGCGACTGGCTGATTCCCCCTCGGCCGGGTCAGTCCGGGGGTGCCGTCTACAAGAAGCGAGGGCCAAAGTGGCGTGTTGCCTCCACCAAGGGGCCCTAAGGTCCACAACAACCTCGGTGTCGGCTCAGCCACCAGGATCCCCTTTTCCCTGGACACGGCTAAGCCACGCACAGCCTAAAGCGTGGGTGGGTCCAACCCACATGGGCTCGGGGTCCGCGGTGTCGCCACTACCGTCACCTTGAACGAACAAGGTGCCCCTGCGGGGACAACACAAATAGGTGTCTGTGCATGGCACATACCCACGTGGGGGATTGGCCAGGAATCGGGCGTGAGAAGGGCTAATGCACCCGCTTAAGGAGTACTGACACGAAATTTCAAAGCTGAGATCCGCTCTAGCAATCAAGTACAACGACAACACAAATAGGTGTCTGTGAATAAATGCATCTTTCTTTCTTTGTAGTTGTGTGTGTGTGTGTGTGATCTCTCTTTCGCGAACATTACCGAACCGCGCAAATTCAACTCATGCATTCGCACTTTCACATTCTTCCCCTCGGGGAAATGCGGGGAAATTTTTTGTGATGGGGCTGTCCCTGCTAATAGTATAGACAAGCATCTGAGAAATGGCGCTGGTAGAGGGAGGGGAGAACAAGTACGGGCAGCGGCGGACTCGCGCGCAAGTTCGATCTTAGGTCTCAGCGGGCGTACATATATTGTAATTTATTATCGTCTTTTTCTAAGAGTTCAACGATGTAACAACGCAACACACCGGTCTGTACCGCAGTGATCACAAGGTTGTTGTGATTACCGTTCTCAAACAGGTTCCTGGTATGACAAATTTGAACATTTCTTCTTCAATCATCTGGTATATTGTAAGTTCAAGCAACACTGCTCCATCGTTTAGGCAACTTGTATAGCTTCGCTGTTTAAACCGATTCGCAGCATTAATTTGATCAATGTTTGTATTTCTACATTCAAGCCGTTTCTCCGAACCTGGGTAGTTGATCGTGAAGGAACTAGTTAACCATATTGGTTTGACCTTTTCTATGCCTCTCACTCTCTTTTGAGGCCACAGATCTTGGGTGTCTATATAAGGTGATCAGCATATTCTTGGCAATCTTGCTACGGCAGGCCAGATGAATCGCTAAGGCTGCCACGACTATTGCATAATTAGGGTGGTCATTGTTTATTCCCACCCACTTTTATTATATTTTCCAATTTTCTTTACTGACGTTCACCTTAAACTGTACGTATAAAGTAGAACGCAACCAATGCAGACGTTTTAGCTGGGCCGTGTCCCCCTTTGTGCATACATATGCTAACCGCGTAATCATCATCATCATCATCATCATAATTGTCATCATTATCATCATCATCAACCAAGGGGCCAAAATTGCGTTCTCATTCTACGCAGCGGTCCTGTAGGCTTGCGGTAGAGACCAGCCTTCAGGTTGTGCACTATGGACGACAATTCGGCGGCTTCACCGCGTAAATCCACGGAGAGCGCCTCCAAGGTTGCACAAGGCGAGTCTGAAGGTACGCTGTGTTCTATCACGCACAGGCGCTTCTGCAGCGACCTGTGCTTCTCGACTGGCGGGCAGCTGGAGACTCGCAGTGACGAAGGGTGCATCCGCTCAAACGTAAGGTCCCTGAAGTCGACTTTGCCGAATGGAAGTCCAGCGAATTTGAGTCAAGCTATCTCAGCAAAACGGGTAACATCGTTGGAGACGGTCGCTGTAGCGCAATGCGGCAACAGCGGACAAATCGCACAGCCGATGGGGACACTACAACATCCAACTATTCTGCACCATGAAAATCGAGATACGAGCACCGGAGCGCCGCCTTCCCTTGCGAGGTCAGAGCAAGCCATCTTCTGGCGTAAGGAGCCGTCGCATACTTCGGGGTTAACCACTGGGGACTTCACGTGGAGGCAAACTGACGAAAAGACGCGTCTTTCTAAACAAGGCGAGTTATTCGATGAAAGAGGAGACCAAGAGAAGTCAGCTGTGGGATCGGAATCTACGCACACTATTTCGAAAGGAGGCATTCACGGGGTGCCTTTAGGGGACGGTGGTACTAATACTGGTGAAAGCATTGTTCAAGCTTTTCCAGTGTACAAGTTCAGATATGGGCAACGCATGAGAGCAGAACATGACGGTGATATCTCAGAGGAGGTCGAAATTGATGGCCATGAGCGGGGCCACCGAGCTGACTTCTCAATGCGCAGTTCCCGGAGGATTGAACCGGGGCGTGAGCGCGCGCAGCTACGAGATGAATCAAATGCTCCGGATAGGGGAGTACGCCGCCCGAGCGAACTCCCCTGTGATAAGAATGACGAGCCCAGAGGCGACGTGCACGATGTGTGCAAACAAAACAAAGAAAGTGAACCCAACAAATGGCCTCACGGAACAACAGAATCCCAGGTGCACAATTCTTGTGGCGGTAACGTCTTCAAACCACAAAAGCCACACATTGGGCTTAGCAGCCTCGAAATAGCTCACGTCCACAATATCGTGGATAACCTGATCGAAAAATGGGAGGCTGCACCGATGTCGTCTGAATACTCACTGAACTCACCACGTCCTTACCGATCCTCATCGGCGCGGAGGAAGGCGTCTTCAGCCGAGAACAAGAGGGGTCTACGAGTGGCAGGCTCAGCAAAAAAGGAGTGCGAATATGACGAAGGGGATGATTTTGCTGCGCTCGGCAACAACGAATCGGCGGAAAGTTTCAGCGACGAAACGCCAGTCCTAGACCGCGTATATAATGCCAGCTCTCTTTTGGAGTCTACCACAGGAGAACTCGCAGCAGAAGTGCACCGATTCTATCAACCACAACTGGGGCCTCCACCCTCGAAGGATAATTACAAATCAGACAGCACTACCATGGTTACTGATGCAATGGGTGAATACGTAGCTTTCAAGCACGGTGACCAGTCTAGGCACAGCTTTGTGCGGAGTTCTGTGAGCACTACAAGAACACCAAGAAGCCGCAAAAAGTTCAAAGTTGAGCGGAAAGAAAAATTCGAATCGAAAAAAGGAGCACGGAAGTCTGTGAGAAAGAGTAGCAAGTCTCCAGATATGCGGGAGCAAGGAAACGTGTCCAAGCGTCAGAAGCTTGCAATGGTGAACAAGTTAAGCCCTCCACAGCGGCGCCACGATAAAAGCATACGGAATGGGCGATATTCAGTTGAAAAAGATAACCCTTCCTTAGACGTGACAGCAAGCAGTGCCACAGAGATTATAACAAGCGCCTCAGAGTATGCCGAAAACTCAGTAGAAGCCGTGACTGAAGGGCGTGAAGCAGAAGACTCAAACCGGCGAAAACTCCGGTTAATTTCGAATGTTACCCTGCGGACTAGAAAGCCACAAGATCTGAAATCAAACCAATCTAGTGAGAACGCAATCAATCATAATTTGACGAAGAAGAAAGTGCGGAGCGAGCGCAAGGCGTTGGCAAAGAGATTTCCTGGACGAATAATGACTGAGGACGTCGATGACAGCCTTGAGGAAGAAGACGCTAATCCAGGAGGCACAATTGGAGAGTGTGATCAAGATGACTATGACGGCGAGGAAGAAAGAATTCGCAGCTCTATGCACGCGGGAACGAATAGGCGACCTTCACGTGAGGTGAAGGTAACGATAGAAACTAAACCAAAGAAAGGCCGGACGAAACGCGGACATTCTGGGCGAGGCATTGACCCGGCATTAAAGATACTGCAATCGCACGGAATTTCTTTTGGAGTTGAAGGGAGTTCCCTAGAAAACGTTAACCATTCTCAGTGCCGGGGCCAGCCCTGTGGATCCAGCGAGAAAACCACGGCACATATAGTCGAGCGGGAAGACGGCGAGACAGCCAGCAGCAGTAAAGACACATCAACAATGTACGAGGACTGCTCAGAAGGCTGGGGAAAAATGGAAACGAAAAGGCGCTCATCACTGGACCTACCGCGTCAGCGCATCGCGTACGAGCGAGAAGTTATTGAAAAACCACTGATCCACGCACGCATCGGTCGTCGCTCGAGCATTTTGCCGCACGAGCCGACTAAAGATGGCGAGGCTGTGCACTTGCTGAGGGCACGAATTAGGCGTAGAAGCAACGCCTCGTCCATTCAATTATTAGCACCGGCGATTGGAGAAGTGCACAACCTTAGCAATGGAAAGAGTGTCGCCCTTCTGGCGGAGGACCGATTTAAAGACGAGTTGTCTCGGCTATCGGTGCCAGAGAGACCGGCTGTACCAAAAAGGATGAGTCGATCGGTTTCCGTCGAGCTCAGGCTGCCACTAGAGCGCTCTTTTGATAACAACTCCGCAAGGATCTCTGAGCGAGGACCACTTCAGTTTCACGGTCGCAATACGACGTCACCGGAACGGAGGATCCAGAAGACCAGCAGGTGGCCATGGAACCGGCCGAGACATAGGCCACCTCTGCCTCCTTCCTCAGGAAATGAGCCGCCTCGCAGTTTCTTCGTACCCCAGCGTATGACACAGGCCGTGCCCCAGCTCCGGCAGCCGGGCGTACTGGCTTCGACCCAGCCGTCGCTGCACACGCCCATGACGAAGCCACGTGCGTGCGTGGAGCGAAATGCATACTTCGATGCTCAAAGAACCTCTAACTTGCAGCAAAAAATACTACCACCACGTTTTAGGCGCACGGCCGTGCTGAATTCGATGGAGTGTCCTCGTAGGGGAGGAAATACCGATGTGGTAATGCCCCAACAGTGCGGCCCACAATCACGAGAGCCGCTCTACATGCATGTAGGACCCAGCCGAGTAACTACAGTGCCTTACGGTGGCCCTTTTGTGGAACCTGTTGAAGTCTCCGGAATTGAGCGGTCTCCGCAAATATCTCAGAACGTCCCAGGCACATCCAACATGGCCAAGACCTTATCTCAACGTCCTAGCACCGCCGTGACAGTTGCTCCAGAGGCAACTGTAGTCGTTCATTCTCCGGCCAAAGCCGTAGTCTGCGTTCCCTCCACTGCTCGTGAATTCCATTCAGCAGAGTCACAATCCGCGCCTGAACGGGGCAAATCACTAGTGACAATCTCCACTGCAGTCAAATCCACCGGTTTTTCAGAAGGCGCCGAAGAAACCCAATCTTCAACCTTCTTGGAAGGAAGTAGCTCGTCAAACCCAAACAGTGCGGCGACTTGCGAATGGCGTGATCGTTTTCTCAAAGAGTTCGGCTGTGAGAGGGAGTCCGCCGGGGACAGGTCAACAGACAGTATCTGGCCCTCCAAGGGCTCCTTGTACGGTACTGCCGCGGAGAAAATGCGTAGTTTCTCCAAACTTCACATCTTGTTGATTGTAGGCCTCATTGCTGGCCTAACAGCAGGCGTACTTATTTACGGCAGGAGTCATGAGGATTCAGTCACCACTGAAGGCGAAGGCGACGTAGACATTGGCGTAAATTCATGGATGTCGCCTGAACTATCGTTTAACGGTGGCGGTGAGCAAGGTGTTGAGGGGCCATCATGCTATAAGCCGTCCTGCAGCAAGAACTTTGAACAACTCATTCGTTCGCTCCGCTTGGGGGTCCGGCCTTGCCAGAACCTTTATGGGAACGTGTGCGCTCTTCGGAAAATCAACAGAACGGTGGGTAAACCGCTAGAACAGCAGGAGGAATCTAGTATTCTCGCTTTCTTCAAAGATGTAGGCAGCGCCACAGCGGACGTACCAGTGGTGACAGCCGCTAAAACCCTGTGGAGAAGCTGTGTCGACCTATCCACACAGTTGCAACTGGGCGACCACCCGCTACAGGAACTGCTCAGCCTTGCGGGTTTGGATGGATGGCCGTACGGAGTGCACCAATATACACCCGCTGTGTTGCCTGATGTCTGGGAGGTTGCGGGAAAGCTCCAGCGACTAATGGCGATAGGTCCTCTCGTAAAAATTGGCGCGCTTGTCAATGGAACCGTTTGGTTGACCGAGGGTGACCTTGTTGGATCGACGACTTCCAGCCTCGTGTTAGACGCCATGCTAGAGCTGCGTCACAACGATTCTCGACTGCAGGAGTTGGCCGCTGATGTGGCCGACTTGGATCTCCGATTGAGCGACCTTCAGACGCGTAAGCCAAGAGCTGGCTCTGACGAGGAGTATTCAGGCGCTGGCATATTGCCGAGGTCTTTCTTAGAAGAGGCGTTGCGGGGGCTAAGAAGCGTTGAAGGCACACTGGTGCGGACGAAGTCACCCAGTCTGCTGAAGTCGTGCGTGGACATCATTCGCGAGAGCACACCCGTGACCGTGCTCAACTTCCTGGGCTACCGTCTTGTCCACCGTGTCACCATCTTCACGCCACGAATGATTAAGACTGATCTCAACACGAGCGCGCTTTTGAACAGGTAAGCCAAATTATGGTGGCAACCAAATTGAGTCACACAAAATATTGTACAAAAGTCATACACTTGACGCAGTGGACAGCGAATTAATATATTTACATATGTTTGGGAATAAATGATATCACGAATTACGGTGGTCTTTACGTGTCTGCACTAACAGGGAGTTCCGGTGCCTGCGTGCGGTCCTCGAGGATGCCCTTACGAGCGACGCGGCCGAATACGTGCGCCACTCCTTGCTGCAGACCCAAGTCGACATCGAGGTGCTCCGCTCACTGATGGTGCAGTTGAAAGACGCACTGGGCGCTAGGTTTCGGAAACAGCGCTGGCTCGACTACGTCACACTTACCAACATCCAGCAGCGACTCCGAAACATCAAGGTTGGCGTGCCTACGAAGTTAGAATTACGTGTAATTAACCCTGCGATGCCCAAACCAGGAAAATTATTAAAAGTCTGATGCTTTATTTAATTAATTATTTATTTTTTATTTTTTACTATTTTTATTATTTATTTCTTACGACATAACAAATTCACATACTTAATCATAAACGCATAAAAAGTAAGTATATATATACCTACATATAGAATGTAGGTGAATAATGTATCTTATTCCCATTTATAGTAGGTATATGTATGCCTACATATAAAGTAGTTATATAATGTATTATGTATCCCTAAAACAAGTGTATCATATACCCATTGAAAGTAGGTGTAGACCCGCCGGGCGCGCTTATGATGGAGGATTCCATCTTGCAAACTGTATTTGGGACTCCATGCTGCCCGTTATCGAACTATGGTTTTTCGAGAAACGCTTAGAATGTATCAGAAATGATACGGTGGGCATTTCTTGGCGATCGGAAGGCCCAGGTAGGAGTAAAAGAAAACGAGATCGTTTCGACCGCCTAAGCTCTTGACCGATTACAACGAAGCTGTCAGCGCCTAGGACTCAGCAGTCGTTCCCGTTGCGTAACCAACTTTCCTGCTCGCCAACGCTTCTGTCAGAAGTTGTAAAATTCTGAAACCAGATATTTATATACGCAAGACCGTTCCAAACCACTAAATCTAGTGCTATAGTAGATGCTTGTCAACTTTGTTGAGCAAAAAGAAAACATTAAGTATATTTGATGCAAAACATCCATACATAAATTGTACCGACAGTGTTCTTTTAACAGGAAACAAAAGTATACGCTTCGAAAACATTTTGAACCCAAACACCAAAAAGTACTAGAGCCGGAGCCTGGACCCCGTGTTCGACATGGTAAAAGGTTCGAGAACACGGGGACATAAGAAGAGACAGTAACACGGGACGAGCGCTAGACATCAACTGGGGCCTTATTGACGAGGAAGGCAACATATATATAAATGCGCAGAAACGCTGAAAAGATACGGAAGGCGCAGCGTTCACAGAGAATGTGATTGAAGCTGTGGATCGTGTTTTTTTCCATTGTGTGCAAAGCCAGAGGTGGTGTGCTCACGCAATCGTCATTTTTCTTGCAAATACAAAACGCCTCGATGATCTGTTGCGTCCTAAAGCTTCGGAGGAAGCGTGTTCCCTGAAAATCAGGACGCAACAAGAAAGAGAGATCTTCGAGGCGTTCTGTGACCGGGGCACATATTGTAGTGGCAAGTTTCTACACTACGAACAGCCACCCTCCCGATTTCGGTAAGTTCAGTAGCAAACTAAAATTATTCCCGCCAATTTGTTTATAAATTGTCTGTGGTTACTGGACTATATAAAACGCTGGATTTCATGTGAGGTAGAGAAGATGTGCGCGACAAAAAATCGGTGGTCCGCGCCTTTAAGAGAATTATGGTTAAACGACGGAGCTTTCTCATGCAACCGGAGTGGTTCGACGATGTCGGAGTGGTGCAATCGGATAGACGTCTGCTTCATAACGAGAGGGACCGAGGTTCGAATCCGACCACTGGAAGCGTTTTTTTCTTCAGACATTCGACGTGCCTTCGCTTGTCATCATCACTATCGTTTTGGGAAACCGATTGTGTAAAGTTGGCTTTCCTGCAGCGCGTTTTTGCGCAATGAATGACGTCATCTGTGAGCCAGAGAAAACTTTGCTCTAAAAAGAGTTTTTTTCGCTCACAGATACTGCTCTGCCATGTTCAGATATAGAATACGGTGTTTAGGCCGTTTGTTTAGGAGCGATAAATGAAATTGCGGCATGGCAGGGTTAGAGCTCTTAACGATGCCAGAGACGTAACTTCTAACGAGTACGTTCGTAATCAGTCAAAATAAATTAACAGGAGCTGCGGAGGGTTTTATCTTAATCGGTAGGTTCAATTTTAAAACGGGTCCCAACGGTAAAGGGTGCATCCTTGTGCAGATACGGTTCCTATTCGATCGTTTCGAAAACGCCGACGAGAGCTCCCGGATATGGTCGACAGCAACGGTAGCAACGAGCGGCCTGACAATGTTCCAGCGGTTTCGTGAAGCGCGCTTTCGAAGTCGTCTTGTCCATGGCACCGTCGAAGACGACTTTGGTGACCAGCACTGCACTTACGACGCCGATACCGAGGTACGAACGTGGAATTTGGTTTCTGAGAGAGCTTAAACAGCACTAACCACACCACTTCATAATTGCGCGTGAGTGATAGAACAAATCTGTCGCTAGAACTTTCTTGTGCCGCAATCGTTCTCAACAATGTCCGGTTCCTCACGCTAGACCATTCCTCGTTCTTGGTCCCGCTGTATTCGCAAAAACGTAATCGTACTCATACCGTCATTGGTTGTAAATAACGGTTGGATCCTTATAACCATAGTCTTCATTAAACTTCGCTTCCTGTTTTTAAGCTATGCATCTTGGGTAGCTTCATTTAATTCTCTCTCCGTAGACATTTTGCCTACCATTCACTTTTCGCACTGCTCAAGTAAAAAGAACTGCGCTTTCACTCCTAACCTGTGTGTATACTCATATCGCTCTTCATTGCGTTCTCAGTCTTCTAATACATATAGCGGCTTGCAACATTTCTCTTGCAGCCAACAGTGTTCATGTCAAACAATTTTAGTACATCAAACAAGCGGACAGTTAAAGGAATTAGTCAGAAAGCAAGATACGAACAGGCGTTGCTTCCTCTACCACAACAATAACAAAACTATTTACGCATTTAAATTTACGAGAGCCATATTAACCATTCCGCAATTCCTTGCTCTGCTCTGGTAACTGGCGGCTATGCGTTAATGCGTATTTGCCTCTTACGCAGTCTTTTATTTACTGCACGAGCCTGCAATGCGATGTCCCAGCTGTAGCTTCAGCGGGTGGGTTTTGACGGGAATAAAATAGTTAGGGTAGTAAATATGATCATACGAGAAGCAGTTACGCATTGCTGAGTGGTGTACATAATTTGAGTAGCTTTGCATATTCGTATTATGAAATTACGAGCACTATCCGCGCTTGGCATTCGGTCCCACAGCTAAAGAACGCGAGGCGCCCGGAGAAAGGATGTGTTGGTGCCGAATAAGGTGGGGAACTCCACCATCTACTTCTATATACGCTAGCACTAGCTATGAGCAAGACATGGCCGGCCGTTATGTGGAATGAGTGAGGCACCGCACTCCTGACGATTTATTCTGGGCGTCCAAAGTTTGCTGCTAAACATGCAAACTGTTAACCATTTGACAAATTTCTATAGGCCGGTGATAGTTTCCAGAGGGAGGGGGTGACTTGGTGGAAGGCGTTCGTTCCTAACCCAGATTTGGCGTGAAGAACTGCCAGCTGCGTGGTAGGCGTAACAGCGAGGGGTGAATGTACTGAAAAAAAAAAACATTTATAGCCCCAATAAAGAGGGAAAGAGCGCGTCGGTCTTGCCGTGTGATGATTTGGGGCGTGCGGAAGGCGGCAGTTCGTATAGACCTTTTCAACTTCTTCGTCCTGGAAACTGCCATTTTATCAATGGGCTGTACTATAGCGGCCCTAAAATTGGCGCAGTCGACAGGAATATGTCACTGCGCATGCGCAACACTGCCCAAGACATGTCCTGATCGTATGAAAGATTAACGGATGAAAAGGTTTATAAGACCATGGGTGCACGGCCCAGACACGAGATGAAGGATACAGAGCGATTGGGAACTAGACAAAACAAGCGCGAAGTAATAAGATAGGCGATAACCTTTGTAACAAGAAGGTGGCTTGTGAATGCTGCGAGAGGACTTCATCCCGTTGAGTAGGAACGGGATTGAAGGTGGTTGCTACGACGCCTTCAGCTATTGAAAGTACTTGGCGCTCGTGTGGCAGTCAGTAGGTTTCAAAGAATAATTGAAGAAATCCTCTCGAATGCGCTACGTTTCTCTCTCGAAGTAAGCCTGTTAAGTGATAGCTTATAACTTGGGAAACGTGAAGTTTTAGAAATGGCTTTTTAAGCCATTCAAACCGAAGATGTTGCCTTAAATGCCGAACACCATGTGCGTGCAAGTAGTATAGAAAGATAGACTTAGATCGATTACTTGGGAAGAGTGGTAGTCAAGCACCGACGTGAAGCACTGAAAGGGGATGAGAGTGCCTATTGTATTATTAGCCGCGCTCCATCATAAGTCGTTCGTTGGGGATTACCGCAACAGCTCTGGCTCAGCCACGGGCGACACATTTAACTCTTGCTCGTGCAGGTCGTCTATGTCCGGCTGAGCGCAGTGGACGTGCGTGAGCCGGAAAGCCCGCTGTGGCCCCTGCTGCAAGTGACGCGGCTGGGACCGCACTTGTCCCGATGCCTGCTCGGGGCCCTGCTTCCGGCGGCAGCGTCGGCCGGCTATCGTAAGCGCGAGAGTGTGCGGTGGTCCACCGCCGCGCTCACCCGGCTGGACGCGCTTCGCACCTGCCTGTGGGAGCAGCGAGCCCGCGACATGGTAGAGGTCGGGCCACCTTCAAGTCGTCAGCGTGAAACGCTCACCGTAGCCGACAACGGTGCGCTCGGTCCCGTACGGGACGTCTTTGATGAGTACTTGGCGCGCCTGCCAGGTATGGCGTCCGGAACCACGAAGCTGTACGGCTGGGACAAGGTGAGAAGTTTCGTGTTGCTCTGTTTGTTTCCTCGACGCTAATTTGAGGGGTGCTTGAAATTGGGCGAGTTGGTTCATATTGATTAGAAATTTCAGCTTGAAAGTAGAAACTACGGATGGTACAAAATAAACCGCGGACACAATTAATGCTGTGGTTGGAGAGCGTCGGACACATTTTCTTCTCTACCGTTCGTGGTTTCTTCCTTGAAGCCGAAATCTCCAGTAAATTTGAGGGGTATTTTCAATACAGGATTGTTCCGCATTATTTGTACAGGAATACCTCTTAAGTCCGGGAAAAGGGTAACGTGTTGACATTTTTAATTTTTTAGACATATTTATACGTGATTGCTAATGTATATGGGACAACTAAGCCAAGATTACCCCTGCCTTAACTAATAAGATCACTAAAAGTGGGAAGAAATGTATGTGGGAAAGAGTTGACTCACCCCGTTATTTGTATACGGTTTCGGCGGTCCGTAAGACTTCGTAATCTAAATATTATTTTAAACGATTGTTTCAATACCGTTCGCTCGAAAACCAGACGAATAGTACGATGAGCTACAGGTATATTTCTATTTTCTGTAGCGTACGTCTTTTTGTGAGAAGGCACGATCATCCCAGTTCTGCCGGTTGTCGCGGCAATACCGTGAAGCCCTTCTCTTCCACCCTCCTTAATTTACCCACTACATTTGGGTGGTTACTGCGATTTATTTGTTTTTAACTCGCTGCAAAGCTCTCATGGCTTCAGAAGAATGGCATGTTGGGCTAGTCTGTGTAGATTCACGATGTGGAAAACAGCCGAAGACCGACAAGGAAATTTCCGGGCACGGCTCGCCGCTTATCTGAGGGAGGCGAAAACCGAAAACGCCCGTGTGTTGGATATTTCGGCGCATGTTACGGATCCCCAGATAATCAAAATTAATTCGGAGCCCTCCACTACGGCGCGCCTCATCGCCTGTGTAGCGTCGGCGCGTTACACCTCATAATGAAATCAGACAAGGATAAAAAGAGGAGAAATGGCGATGGCACAGATCTGCACTGTCATAGCGTCGCTAGGGAACGCATTGATCTCTGCTTTACCTCCTCGTACGTTTGGGAGAGTAAAACACGGACCGGAAAAAACAATCTCTGCGGCGTCATGTCAATAAAACCGCCTGAGTTTGATTTCTGCCAGAAATATTCTTTTTGCTGTCGCAAATGGACTGGTTCAACTACAGCACTTCTGCAGATTACTACTTACACTGCCACAGCTCCAGCCCCACAGCTCCTGGCAAGCCCATGTGGCGTGACACTCGGAAGGACGTTCGTTACAGTACTGTAGTTGAGGTCGATGTAAAGTGATGCGGCAGTTGACGCACAGCAAGCCTAATGGGAGGTTATGGCTTCGTGTGTTGCAGCTGCCAACTAGAGATTTTTCTCGCGGGAGGAGTTTGTGCGTTCGCCAGTGGTCCGACCTTCGTTTAAAGACACGACACCAACAATGCAAAGTAAATTGCTAGCACCTACACGAGAAATCTCTACATGTCGTACGTGCCGTACGCGTTTTTACATGTCGTACACGAGACATTCTGTGGGCAAGAATGAAAGAACAAAGTCGAGTCGGCCGTTCTATACGACGGAATCCCTACAAGACAGCTGAGCCACTCAACCAACGCACATCGAGTGTGGAGGAAGCGTTAAGGAGAGAAAGCAGTGTAATTAAAGAACGACAGCCAAGCTTTCTAGACGGTAACAGACCCCATATTGTTTTTCATACCGCAGGTATTCTACCTGGCGTACGCACGCTCAATGTGTGAGGGCCCGGATTGGCAACGGCGCCCTGCGCACCAGGTGTGGCCCGGGGAACGTGCAAACGAGGCGCTTTCCAACGACCCGACCTTCCACCGTGCTTTCGGTTGCCGCCCCGGGGATCCTATGCGCCCAGAGAAGACATGCTCCTTCTGGGAAGCACCCCACTAGCATCCACCGCGGCGGAGGTACACTCCACTAAACAGGAGACGGTGGCCGCTTTCCTCGGCAATGTATTACGCTGTATATCGAGCAAAATAAACGACACTGCTTGCACACCCGTCTTACTGCTCAAGAGCCAATCTCACCTCGCGAGCCCTGGTGTTAACTAAGCGCAACTAGTGGCAGTAGAGATGATTCCACCCTGTGGCGTACGGAGGATTTCATTTTCAAAAAAGTTAAGGAAACATCCCCCTCGCGAGGGGCACGGCCAAATGCAGAGCATTTTCGGGGGGCGCACATACCCGATTTCATCTGGTTCGAAAGAAATTGACAGCGAGAGCGAACGCCGAGAACCGCTCCATCACGGCACGACCGCGCCACGACCACGTCACGACTACGTCACGATCACGCCACAACTGTTGTTGCTCCCGCGCCAAACTACGACGCATGCGCGCCCCACCTGTTGCTGAACGCGATCCGAGCACGCAGAGAACACGCGAGGAACAGCGGAGAGCAGGCGAGGAGGAGTGGCGGAGAGGGCGCACCTGGAACGGCTGTTGCGGACGCCGAGGGACGCCGACAACGCCGGGTGACATCGTGAGTTAAAGAAATGCTCTGCATTTAAAAAGGGAGGGGGCTTACCCTTCTACAAAAGGAAGGGAACAGAACCGTTGGTCATTAAGGATAAGAGAGTAGATTCCTAGAGAAGGCAAACGTGGCTGGGGGCGGCAGAAAGTTAGATGTATAAATTGGTCGCAGTTAGAAAAGGACAGGGATAAATGAAGATCCATGGGAGAGGCCTTAGCCCTGCAGTGGGCGTTGATGGGCTGATGATGATGATGATGATGATGATGAGAAGATACACGGTCAATATTTTGTTCCCGATTTTGTGCTATTGGCGGTGAGATGTTTGAGTGTCGCCCCCTGACTCCTGAGATCAGCTGTGGGACATGCGCTGCTGTCGTATGCTACACTCCGCTTGTGAAGGTAAGCAGTTCTTGTGCTATAAATCGCCTCTTTTGATGCTTTAGTGCATTAAAAATAGTACATCCAG
Source organism: Haemaphysalis longicornis (assembly GCF_048455015.1). Taxonomy (NCBI): domain Eukaryota; kingdom Metazoa; phylum Arthropoda; class Arachnida; order Ixodida; family Ixodidae; genus Haemaphysalis; species Haemaphysalis longicornis. The sequence goes on along the minus strand of NW_027526460.1, from coordinate 93,414,801 downwards.
TAATTAAGTTATTTTACCAGCTGCTGACACCTCTGAATAATTTCAAGCTGTATCCCGCACAAGTTGGCAACCCATGAGGAGACAGAGAACAACTACAGTCGATTCCGGCTATATCGAACTCTAAGGGGATCACAAAATAGTTCGATATATCGATAATTCGATGTATAAAATATTTTCTTTTTGCGTAGGAGTTCCAAGGGGATGTTTGGACTGTTCGATAAATACAATAATCCGATATATCTGGGTTCGATATATGCGGGTTCGACTGTATCTGAAGAAAATCGGCCTGAAGATCGTGTGTAACTTGTCCTTTATAACTTATTAGCGAGGTTCAGTGCTTAGAGCTCCACGATAAGTATTCATAAAGCGACGCTTCCCTCAAGTATTTTTGAGGTGCTCTTACGCAGGCTCAACTGTCTGTAATCCTAAGCTCCCAACAGCGGGCCCCTACACGCGCATGGCACAGCAGAAAATAAAACGGCTCCTTCTGTTTCTTTCGTTGTTGTTGTCTTGTATCAGATTAATGTTTTTTTCTCTCTGCCCATGGCTTCAATTTTTCTTCAGCGCCACAAACGACTTATTAAGAGGATTGGGAATGTTTGGGAGGTTCCAAATTTCGTGTGGATATTTTCTTCAGGCTGTATGGCATACATTCTCTTCTTCACAAATTGGCTTTCGTTATGGCTTCTTGCAAGAGGTGCACATCCGCAGCGTGCGTGTTTTATTCAGATCCAAATACAATGAAAATGTTGGTGCTACGCCACCACGAAACGGCGCAGACAACGTTTTCCAGAGTATTCGAAGGCGGCTTTCGTGCCCCGAATTTGTATCGTAACCACCGTTATCATAACAAATTGGCTCTCAACTCGAACGGTTATGACATGATTACGGTGTTCAAGGCTTGACATACTCGGTAATGAACGGTATAAACAGTATACACACCGGATTCCAGTATAACAAGAATCGAAACCGATGAGCCTGTCCAATCTGCTCCTTATTGTTTTCCAACCCCTTCAGGCGTAAAGAACAAATCCTAGCCTACTCGGGATGACGTTCCATGAATTGAAGCAAATTACTTGTGCTCTCTTGAGCGCAGTTTTGGTATAACGCGTATCTTAATATGGGAAAGTTATGGCGGTGGGAACTGTGCCATAAGTATCCCTCCAGGTATGGCAAACGTAGTGTTGCTGTTGTTTTATCGTATACATGTGCGCGCGCGTGTGCGCGCGCGCGTGTGTGTTTGTATGTGTGTGTGCGTGCATGCGGGCGTGTGTGCGTGCATGCGTGCGCGGGCGTGTGCTGTGCGTGTGCGTGTGTGTGTGCGTGTGTGTGTGCGTGCGTGTGCGTGCGTGTGCGTGCGTGCTGTGGGGCAAACATGCTATAGCAGCGAACCTGCAGAAATGAAGGAAACCTACTAGCACTAGTTACTCTCCGTACTGACTTTTTATAAGGAGAGAAACGCAGGAGTGATAAATGGGGTGTCATTCCTAAATCTATATATATGATTTGGTTTACATCCACAAATATCACACAAGGTGGAAACCATGATTGCTTTGGGGACGAAGCGGTTATGATGATGATGATGATGGTTGGTGTTTTATGGCGCAAGGCCAACGAGGGCAAAGAGCGCCAAAGAAGAAGTTATTGAGTTTTCATCACACCGTAAGTACTAAAACATGTAACTAAAAGTAAAGGTGATGCAAAACAAAAGACAATGGAGATGGCTGGTGTATAGGGCCAGGGTGATTACACATGATATGACAAGAGCTGCAGAAAGTTTACCTCAGCTAAAAACTTAAAAACACGTTGACTAGAAAACATTGGTTCGTCGGCTAAAAAGTATGATGGGTGCAAAGGAATGTGTTGTCTGTATAATTCAGGGAAATGTTTGTGTCGTGTTGTGTCAAGTGCCTTGCATGTGATTAGTATGTGGACTACGGATAGGCCCTTTCCACACCTGCTACACGTGGGTCCCGAAGTACCAGTGAGCAGGTGGGAGTGCGTCGCATGTGTGTGGCCCATCCGCAGCCTAGCCAGGGCGACTTCAGTGTATCTGTTGTGTGAGTCAGTTATGTAGCGTCCAAGTTGTGGTTTTATTATGTGTAGTTTGTTGTCTGTTTGTTGACTCCAGTGTAATTGCCATGTGTTACGAAGCTGTCGTCTGATGTGTGTCTTTAGGTCGGTGTAAGGTACTGTTGTAACGTCAACTGTAGTCATGAGAGCAGCATCACCAGCCATTTGGTCGGCGGCCTCATTGCCAGGGATTCCACAATGCCCTGGTACCCAGCATATAGTTATTTCAAGATTTGAGGCATATGCAGACATTAGTACCTTGAAAAGAGCATTTATGACATAGTTTTTAGATGACCTTCCTAATGACAGTGCCTGTACAACGCTTCGAGAGTCTGTGTACACAATGGACTTGAGAATTTTATGTTTGATGATGTGGTTTGTAACGAGTAAAATGCCATATGCTTCTGCCGTGTAAATACTGTTATGAAAATTCATTGTTTTGCTTACTCTAAAATTTGGTCCGTGCGCTGCACAAGATACCGTAGAACCAGTTTTCGACGCGTCGCTATAGAATTCTGCGCACCTGTACTTGTCCTGCAGGAAGAGGAAGTGCTGCAGAATTGCATTCTTGGGTACCCTATTTTTTTCTACAAGAGTGAATGACAGGTCGCATGATACAGGACGAAGATGCCATGGTGCGATGAAATTTTGAATGGGTGTCTTGTGCGTGTCTGAAAGAGGGACCGTGAGTGCAGAAGCCTCCTCCCTAACTCTGAGAGAGAAAGGTAAGGAAACGGATGGCCTGTTTAAAAAGAGTTGCAAGTTTGATGTATTGTTCATGATGGGATTAAAAGGATGGTTGGTAAGGGACACAATCTTAGATGCATACAGCAGGTCAACATACTCCCGCTGATGCCCTAGACACCACTTGTCGCACTCGACATAAAGGCTTTCGACAGGGCTAGTGCGGAAAGCGCCGCATGAGAGGCGAAGGCCAAGATGCAGCACTGGGTCGAGCATTCTCAGTGCGGTCTTTGTCGCCGACCCATACACGACACTGCCGTAGTCGAGCCGGGACCCCACCAACGCTGTGTACAGGCGCAGCAGGAGTTGTTTGTCGGCCCCATAAGATTGATGCGAGAGAACCTTAAGAATATTCATTGCCTTTAGGCATTTACATTTGAGCTGTTTGACATGAGGAATGAATGTAAGTTTTTCATCGAATAAAATGCCTAAAAACTTGTGCTCCTTGTTCACAGGAATTGGCACATTCGCAAGAGTGATGTCTGGGTCCGGGTGGACCCCACGCTTCCTGGAGAATACAACACACGAGCTCTTTCCGGGATTAATTTTAAAACCATTCTTGTCTGCCCAGCCGGCAAGCTTCTTGACGCCGAGCTGGACTTGACGTTCGCAGATGGACATATTACATGATTTAAAAGATATCTGCACATCATCTACATACATGGAGTAAGAAATTGTAGGCGGCAGTGCCTTCCCAAGGGAGTTCATTTTTACTATGAAGAGAGTGCAGCTTAGAACTCCGCCTTGCGGCACGCCATTTTCTTGCACGTGTACCTTTGACAGTGCAGAACCAACTCTGACGCGAAAGGTTCTCTCCGACAAATAGCTAGCAAGGGTGTTAAACATATTACCAGAAACACCGAATGACTTCAGGTCAGTAAGAATCCCATAACGCCAAGCCGAAGCGGTTATGGAGCCGTGTCCTGTATACGAGCACAACCTACGAGCTTGAAGTGACCACGTTATTGCTGTCGTGCTCAATCGGTAACGTTTTGCTCAATAAACCTTCAGACTTGTTAGAAACCTCGTATAAAACCAGCGCCAACCTTTACACACAGTAGGTTACTTGGAACTGAACCTACATTTGATGCGCCCCATACAGGGTGGGGCGACAATAATTGTAACACTTTAAAAAATTTTTCCTGGGCGAACCGCGCTCTGTCACTGCTCCTCGCGCATGCGCAGCAAGGCTCTCCAGGAGCCACGCGAAACGGCTATCAAGCGGCTCCGGCGCAGCGTCAGACTTGGTTACTGCGCAACGGAGGCGCGCAGCTGGGCACGCGCCGGCGCCAGTACGTCTGCCGCGGCTACAACGTCAGTCCACTGGAATGCGCAGACCGGCGAATGTGCAGACCATAGAGTTTCATACTAATGTATACTAGCGGGAAATCTGTCGCTGCAGTCACAAGCCGCCGTGGGCGGCGCCATTGCCGCTAGCGATGTTCTTCGCCCACTTAGCTTAGATAGCCATTTGGCTTATTTTTTGTCGCGAAGCCAAAATCAACAAAAAAGGAACATTTTTTTCTTGTTCATCGTGCATGAAGTTTCTACATAATCACTGACAATTTAATCTTTCTGGAGGTTCAATGTTCTAATAACAAAACAAACTTGACAAACCCTCTACAGTAATATTGTTGCTTTTTGCAGCCAGAGCCAACTTTTCAGCCTGTTCATGAGCCATGCCAAGGACAAGTGGAACGTGCCTGCCCGGTACATGACGGAACGCTCGCCGAAGCGCGGTTCCCGTAGACAGTGGTGCCAAATTTCCCTCTAGTGTATATTAGGATGAAACTCTATGGTGCAGACCCAATTCTCTACACACCTGTACTCAAGTTGGATTCGATTTCCAATCCAATCCAATACAATCCAATTTAATCCACCCCAAATCTAATCCAATGCAATCCAATCCGACGCTCTTCGCGCTTGCGCAGCAAGGCCCTTCAAGGTCCACGCGGAACTGCTCAACCTCGGCCAGTGTAACATACGCTAAAAAAAAAAAAAAAAAACGAAGTTGTACTTTGTTTTTATGGCCGCTTTAAGCCTGTACCACGCCCTTCCCCCGAACTTCGCCGTCACGAGCATCAAGCCGGTGCTTTAAGCCGCGGGGTTTGTTTGTTTGTTTGCTTGTTTTTTGTTTGTTTGTATATTTATTTATTTATTTATTTATTTATTTATTTATTTATTTATTTATTTATTCATTCATTCACAATACCCCTAAGGGCCCCCGTGAGCGGAATGTCATGGGGCTTTATGTTACACAAGTTCTTAGCAGCAGATGTAGAGGTAGCTTACGCCGGTATGCCCCAGGAAAACTGCACGCCACTCACCCGCACTCACTAAAAACATATTGTTTCCAGGCACTCAATCGCGCTCTCGCTCACTCCTCGCCCTCACGCAGGCAGACAGACAGACATTTTTTCTTGTTCATCGTGCATGAAGCTTCTACATAATCACTGACAATTTAATCTTTCTGGAGGTTCAATTTTCTAATAACAAAACACATTTGACAAACCTTCTACAGTAACATTGTAGAAGGTTTTTGCAGTGCAAAAGTAGTGAAGAAAATACTATCGTAAAGTAGTGAAAAAAAGACTATCGTGTTTAAATGCGCTCGTGCAGAAGCGCTCGCGTCCTCGCGTTCGCGTAGCGGAGCTGCTAAGAAAGGTGCCGTGTCCAAACGAAGGCAGGCAAAGCGACCAGGTGTGTGGGCATTAGTGACTAACCCCCGTATTCTGAATCCCTCCTCCATTCAAAGTGCTTCCTCCACTCCGTTGAGTGGAGGATAGGGCAACACCTCCACTCGATGTCTCCAGGCGTTTCATAAACGTGGTGACGCCGACCCTCCGAGGAAATCCTTCGTTTGGAGGCGAAGCGGCTAAAAGGAGGAAAGAAATCCTTGGGTCACGTGATCAAAACGTGACGTCACTTGACTTGTTTTTGGCCGCCTAGGGACAACGCCGAAGTAGGCGCAGCAATTCCCTGGCACCCCCCGAGGGAACGATTTGAGGTGTCAGCACCCAGCTTGTCAGTTTGTGTTGATTGCTACCAAGTGGAGCTGCAGATGCGTGAATATACCGTGAAATCTAGTAATGGTGCGATATTCCTATCCGATCAGGTGTCTTTCTTACCTACATACTACTGCCACATTTCAAGAGAGACTTGCAGCCTAAGCTCAGCGTAGATCAACCATGGCGGTCTCTGGCGTTTGCTGTCACAGACGCCGCGGAAGAGCGGAAAAGAGGGCATCTATGCGGTCATTTTCCCAGCAAGGTCAGTAACGTCGTTGTTTTATGTTTGTTGTAGTTTTTGTGTTTATACCACTGTACTGTACTGTGTACCTGAAGCTGCGTGAATTCTTGTTTGCATGGCCGCCTCGGCCTCCTAGCTGTCATTCTCGTTCCCGATTGTATTGTGACGTTAACAATTTATGCTTAATCTTGAGTTCAAATTTAGCGTGCGCTGTATACTTGGACGAGGTACAGACAGTGGAAAGAGACAAACCAGACGTCGCGCAAACCAACACCTGCTTCATATAGCCAACGGGCCTGTGTTTTGTCTTTTCCCAGTCCCTGTTTCTCGTCCAAGTATGCAGCACACGCTAAATTCAATTTACGATGCTATGTCCCCACACACTCCGGCCGCCGTTTCAAGCGTTTCACTGTTGTTCCTTTTGTGTAGGAGCCCATAACATTGCTCAAGTTTGGTCGAACTGGTGGCGTGTACCTTATTTAGTGACTCTTATTTAGTGACTCTAGTGGCGTGTACTCCCCGAAGCGCAGTCCCGGATCTGTGAGGTGCAGTGCCTCGAAAGTAAGTATGCATGTGTTTGATAGCATTAATCTCGCCAGTATGTCGTGTGCACGCATCAGAGTTGTAGCTCTTCGGGCAGTTAAGTTGCGTTGCGGGAGAGGAATTGGAAACGTCGCTTCTGTGCAGAGAACGTAAGGATATTGAGGCCAAATGAAAAAAAAAAGCGTGAAATCGTGAGCCAAAAAAGACGGAAGAGGGAGAGATAAAGGATAGACCAAATGACGGCGGCAGAATCACATCGTCCGAGGGGCTGTGAAGGTAACGCGGCATTTTGGGCCCTTTATGAGGAGGCACCAGGAGCAACTGTCAGTAAAGTGTACATTGAAGGTGTGTGAGCCAAAAAACACGGAAGAGGGAGAGAGAAAGGATAGACCAAATGACAGCGGCAGAATGTTTATTTATTCACGATACCCTTATGGCCCCACGGACATTAATGTATGTTTCTCTAATAGGGAGACTGGGGACAACAGCACAACAGTTCCCTGGGTACTGGGTTCGTCACTAGCTCCACGCTGCAGGGGCAGGGCTACAGTTCACTGTAACAGGGCTGCGTGACTATCCTCTAGTTCACTGTAGCATAGCATATCCTCCTATATAACGGCATTCGGTTATACAGGAGGCAATGAATGTGGTGACACGAATGAACGGAAGAGCCAGATTCCGTCAGCAAGGTCAGTGCTTATTTTAACCTGTCGGGTATAACGAAGGCACTTCATTCCAGAAACATGCCAGTAGATCAGGAACATTGTCTATCAAACAAAAATATTCTAGTGAGCAAAAGCGGGTTACACTTTTCCCTGTCAAACAATATTGCCGGTGTGTCATAACCACTGAAGGAACGAACAGGCGCCCGTGCTCCTGAAACATTGCGAGGATTGCTGGTACGCGGCCTTGCGCTGACAACAAAGCACAAAAAGGATCCATTTTCAGGGTATGGTGGCAGTATTGGCCTTCTGACATCCATGCGTGTTTGTGTTCGTGTTGACGTATCTTCTATGGCGGAGGTGCTACTTTGGTCGCAAATCTCGCAGCATTTATGTGTCAGCTAAACGTTTCTTTTTTGTTCACTTGTGCAACCGCCAAGACCATCGCTCAAGGCCCGCATGGACTGCACATGCACTTCTTGAGCAGCAGGAGCTGCGTCCCATTCGGTACTAACGCAAGTTTAATGTGGGTGTAGGTAAATGTTCATTTGTTTCTTTCGAAATCTTGGTCAATTGTTCAAAGTTTGCTTTAAAATTAGTCTTTTTGAGGAACGTGTTGTATTTCATTTTCATGATTCCACTAAAGAGGCATTAAAAGTGCAAAAGTGACCTGGCCTTTATTGGTAGATTAGTGTTTTGAAGTTAGCACTTGCCGCAGCAACAGTTGCTTGCCTGAGCGATCTTCTGAAACAAGAACTGTTGCAGGGACATGTAAGTGCAAAATAAATGTCTGCAGGAGCTTCTGGAGAGTGCTTGCTTTTTAAAGTACACATAGCTTGGCTAGTAAAAGTTACATAAGACGATGACTCAGACCAGGTGGTAGGCTTTGTTTGATTTGTTTTTTTATTGAATTGTTTAAAGGTACATGCAAATAATGCGAGGGCCTACCGTACCTAGTAACTGCTAGGCAAAGCCCGTCTTTCAAGCCAAAGGTTGAAGCTGGGAGATACAGGCACTAAGAGGATTCTTCTCTCTCGTCTGGGGCTGACATCCCCTCTGCAGCGTCGGACACCTCAGATGAGAAATCTGCACCACCAAACAGCTGTACATTGTACCGCTTCCTAGAAACATGCACCCCGTGCACCACTCTGGGTACAGGGAAGTAAGAGCCAAAGCCATCCACACATACCACTGGAGGGAACCAACCACAACATATACGGACGCATGTTCCTATCCCGGCATAACAGCAATGGCAGCCGTGGTTGTCCAGCACAATAAGCACATCACCAGCTGTCGGGCGTTTCGACGCACTAACTGGCGCGGGCCCTGGGAAGAGCAGCGCGGAAATGGAAAGAACGTGTTGTGCGGCACTTTTGAACGCCGCGCATTCCGAGAAAGGCCGCACCTGCCCTCAGGGCTGCTGCGGCTTGGAGGAGAAGCCCCGGGGAAAAGAACATCGAAGATAACTACAGCCTAACTTTACCTGGAACGACCCCTAACAAGCGGAAGAAGCAGCCATCACTCTTACCATGGTGCAAACTAAAGCCAAAGTAATCATCACAGATCACAGCAAGCGTGCTGTAACTTCTCGTGTGGGCGAATTCACCAGACAACCCACCAAATCATCTGCCAGCGTCCACCGGATAGATCCATCATGATCATGTGGGCAGCTGCCCATTCTGCTGTCCCGGGCAGCCAAACCGCCCACCTGCTGGCCCAAGAGTTGTCTCGCAGGGCCCTGTGAAGCGAGCAGGATAGACCAACCCTGTTGATCACATATCACAACATAACTCAACACTATAGGTTAGAACGCGTCATCTATCCAGTACTGCATAATCACCTAATGACAGAGGAGGAACGGAAGCTCCGTGCACTCCAGACTAATACCTTTCCCCATCCCACCAAATGCCATATATTGCACCCCACCTTATATTTCCCACAATGCCAATTCTGCGAATTCCCCGGGGCGATCTTTCATATGGTAGGGGGCTGCGCCCACGCCCCAGTACGTTTGCGCAATCCCTCCCTTTCTTTTTACAAGCTTTAAGAGAGAGCTCTAACCAGCTGTGGCTTCAGTGATCAGCACCTGCTAGTGTTGAGGCTGGGAAAGCTCAAGGGGTCTTGGACTGAGGACTCTTCCCCATTGCTTTTTGCGATAAACACATTTACCCTCTCTCTCTATGCCTATGTACAGGTGCTGTCACAAGTAATTGGAACATGGGAGCTGTGACCGAATGACCGAACTGTGGGAGCAGCTGGCAGACTGGGGCACTTGGCTGAGCCTGCAGTGGGTCCCCCGCCCACATCAGGCTGGACGGCAATGAGTGGGCAGGTGATCTCGCCACCGGGGCCCGCGCGATGCCTCCCTCAGGCACGGTGGCCTAGGCGGCTGCGGACGACAACCGCCTGCTCATTTGGCAACGCCTGTGGACCAAGCATCCAGACTTACGGCTGGCTGCTGGAGATGGCCCACCACCTGTGCGGGCCTCATGCTTGCCATTTCAACTGTGCTCGGGCGTCCTGTGTGTCCGTGCGGAGGACGCGTGGACGGCCGAGCATAAACACCTACTTGGGCGGGTGGCCAGCCCCACCTGCACTCACTGCCGAGCGCCCATCCAGTCCCTGCTCCACGTACTGTGCGGGTGCCCCAAGTTTGCGGAAGGCCAGGTGGCAGGAATGCAGCAGGAGTGCGGCTACTTGATGAACTGCTTTGTTCCCTGGGCAATGCCAGGGAGCGGGTCCAAGTGCTCGAGGCCCTAAGGGCATACCTGGGCACCTAGGGGTGCACAGTGCACTCTACTACCACGCGAAATAACTGCCCAGAATGTGGGGGAGTGTTGCTGATGATGCGGCTTGTGTGTGTGTGTGTGTGTGTGCGCGCCTTTTTTTTTGTTACATGTCTGTTACACCATTGTATTCTGCACCTTCATGTTTACCGTGTATGCTTAGTGTTTATATGTATCTCTGCTTAGCACAAGTGTTCCTTCCCTTCCCTATGTGTTTTATATATGTACCATTTTAACTTTCTCTCTTATCCCCTATTCCTATCACCATGTACTCTTTCCTCCCTACCCATACCCCACACACCAGCAGGCGTTCCAGTGTCTGCTCCTAGGTGAGACAATTTACGCCTGCTGATGGAACTTCCTGTATTTCTAATGAGCAATAAATACATACATTCATAAATACATATCTTAATAGGACTTGGTTGCTGGCTAGTTGGTTCACGACACATGAACGCATGCTAAAAAAACATTCATTGCACGTCAAGCCCACACCAGTTATTTTTTCCCTCCTGCCCACCTCATTCTAGGCTTTTTTTACCTACATCCCCATCCCTTAGCAGAGAAGCATGCAGAAGAGCGTAAACGCCGGCTAAACTATGTCTTTCAATAAAGAGCTTCTCTCTCTTTCTATGCCATGCTGCGATTGTGCAGCATCAGCCTTTGAGACCAGGAGTGGCACAGTGTTCACTGATCGTCAGGTCCACAGATCCTTCCACAGCCTGGAAAGGGGAAGAGGGTCGCTTAAGGTGGAAGGGCTGTACTAAATGCACACCCCGAGTTCATATTTGGCAGGGATGGCCACGTCGTGGAGGAAAGGTATCGGTTTGGAGTGTCCCGAGCATGACTACTACTTACTTTTTAAAGTGAAGCTTTAATGTTCTCACTGATTGCATCTGTAACGCGCAAAAGCCGAAGTAAAAGAAAAAAAAACTGTTTTTTTTTCACCACCACCGGTGGCCAGAATCGAACCTGAGCCCCTCACATTATAAAGCCGATGTTTATCTGATTGCTCCGTTTCGACATGATCAAAGTGGTTTGGAAAACTTAGACGACAACCAAAGAATTCATCACGAGAAAGCTTTCGTATTCAAATATTTTTGTTGTTTGAGGGAGGGGTGCATGATTTTTTGGGAAGTTTGTGATGAGGAGGATGTAAATGTCTTGAGCGAAAATGCTGGTCAATATCTGGGAAAGTGACAAAGGGCATTGTTTTTTCTCATACTGCTTCCTCGCGATGCTTGCCTTTGGTCATTACCGTGTGTACGCGCTCTTAGTTTGGATAGTATCCCCACTTCTCATTTATGAAGAAAACTCAAATATGCGCTACCTACGCGCGCTTTTGCATACATTGAAACAGAAGTTTATGCCCCATCTAACATTTCATTTGTGGAGTAAAATCTTTTAATTTTTTTATTTCTAATGATGATGAGGTAAGAAAATATTTTTGAAGTGAACTCTTTACATGCATTTCTGAAACAGTTTTAGATTTTCCTCAAAACCTAGTTCATTTATCGGCCGCAAGGGTGCTCATAGGCGTTTTTAAGATGGCGGCTTCCAGTAAAAGCATATAGTTAATAAGTAAAAGTTTGCTCGGTGTACCTACGCTATTCTTTTGCGGTCCCAGCACTACATTACGGGGTGAGTGGCTACTTTTGACTTATGTTATCGAATAAACAAACCATGTATATAATAAGTGCTAAAATCATATGACATGGGACCGTCAAAATGGGTGTTTGTCAACCAGCAAAGCCGAGGGTACGGCGCAGCGGATGTTCAGTTTTGATTGCGTGTTTCAACACATGGAAAATAAAAAAACGCAGATGGATACAGGCGGGCACAGGTGCTGTTTTAGTAAAATTTTATTGTACAGAGGGAAATATAAGATTAACAAGGCCCAAATGCACGAATAGGCAAGGTCGGACGAGCTGCAGTCAGTTGCTACCAAAGCCTCTTATTTTTCCTAAACGCTGCCGCATCCCCCCCCCCTTCAAAAAGAAAAAGCTGTAGGATATGTATCGATACAATCAAGACCTCCTATTTTCACCTCCGCCACAATTACCAACTCGTTCGTAGGCTTATCTGGATCCCGGAACCATAAAGCACAATTGTCAGTACGGCGAGCACCCGCATTCACTGCAGTGATCGGAGAAATGCCCGACATTACCTTTTTGCGCGTTACTGTGGTACTCGCGTATCCACAAGTTAATGAACCAGGACGCGTTCCACAAATACACTTTTACGGTAGCAGAGGGAACGCTGTACAGCACTCAGCTGTCACTCGCAGTCAGTCAATATATTTGAAAGCTGTCGCGGAAACACGACGAAGGTAGACCACAGTGCCTTTGCCCGGCACATTTTGTCAGCCGCGGCAGTGAAAGTATCATGGCTTCACTTACCGAGCGGCTGTCCTATAAATGACCAGTATTACCATAAGCTACGGCAATAGCTTTTCACCAATTTTTAATAGTGCTTATTCGTACTGCAGCAGCTATAAATGCCGGCCAGCCGGTCCATAGCTATACCGAATGAAAAAAAAATGAGTACGAAAAAAAAAAAAGAAAACATGCCACCATTCAGTTATGGGCTCACGCGCACGCACGCGTGTCTGCAAAGAAAGTATGCACAGCAAAAAAAAAAAAAAAATGTGCACCGTTGTTGCTTATGGGTGTGCCATTTACACAACAGCCAGGGGTTGAGTGTAGCCACCTCGGTTTCATGCTGATTATTGCAAAGTGTCATTGACTTGACTTTCAAATTGATTCAAATTGGTCCCTGTGATAACTTTCAAATTGATTCCAACTTTACGTAGTGTGGTGCTGAGCACAGCAGCCAGTTTCTTCTATTTGACTGGGCATGTGTCTTTGCAGAGCTGTGCTAGTTTCAGCACTGTAGACGTGACCATCAATACTGCTTCAGTGGGCAGGTATGAACGAACGTAAGACACATGGTGTTTGTATGGTGTTTGTGCAAAGCCATTGGTTCGACATGGCCTTGCCCGTTCTTACTGCCAGTGGATACTCGTGCATAATTTGTACGTCAGTGCATTCTCACTTCCCTTCATGTAACTGGCTGAACCCAGTGCACACATGTGTCTTACAGTGAGAGTTAAATAATAAGCTTGTCGGTTTTAGGTTAATGTAAAGCTAGAGCCTGCAGAATGCAAGCCAGGTGCTGTAAAAATGGGGAGGGTTAGGAAAGGAGAAAGTGGGCATTCGGGAGCAAGAAGAACGAAGTGGGCGATGCCACAAGACGCCCGTATTCGCCAGAGTGTATTTGACACACCACAAAGATATCTTGCGATGGAGATACAAACACATTTTTAAGTGTGTGTGCTTGTAACCCAGGTGGTATTTTTATTTTACAATCTACAAAATGGCAATACACATGCCTTTGGTTAGCACATCTTCTCTTGTGCCTTAATGCATATGCACTATTCTGGTTGTTGCCACACAGTCCAGCACAAGGTTGTGTATACAAATATATATTTATTGCGCAAAATACTGAAAAAATACAAGGAGGCAGGCCTGCCAAAGCCGCGTTGGGCTTGAACGGCAGTGCCTGGCAGGCAACGGAAACCGCAAATATTAAATAAACACTGACACAAGTACAAAGCATAGTATAGCAGAACGCTTAAGTATACATAAAAGAAAAAAAGTGAGACCAAGATGACTTACGACACAGATTACACCCGACAGAATAACATCACTTGAGATTTAAAATATCAGCTTGTTTCCTAAGCGGGTCACAGCTTATCAGAAATTAGTCTACAACAGCTCGAACGTCATACAACTCACAAACCGCGTTTAGCACACACCACCCGATATGGTTTGACAGAACTTGAAGTGGTGATTAAAAAAAAAGCATGGAATTGTAAAAGGTCAATAGTAACTGGACAGAAAAGTATATAGCATTGCTTTCAAGGCTGAAGGTGCTTGAAACACATAAACACAATTTCGGCAAGACTAGACCCTCAAAATACAAATTATATGTTTACACAACGTAATACCTTGTTCAATGAGCGTTTCATTTTTATAGAAAAAATACTGGGCGGCAATCTGTTAAAGTAGAAAGGGACATAGTAATGACGCATTCTTCTACTGTACCTAGTTGAGCAACGAGGAATGCAGCTTAGCGGACTTCACACCAATCAATGGGGCTGTACATAAATCAGGAGACAGCACCTGCAGACATTAGAGGACGCTGCAGTGTTTTTACACTTACACATGTCTAGAATTATACAAGCATACAACACAATACCAGAGATAAAATAAGCATTAAAAGGGATTCACATGCACCAATTTTAACACGCACATTATCAATTCTTTGCCAACACAAGACAGTGTTATCAACGGTAGCTACCTGGGATAGAGAATACCCATAACCAAATTAAACTTTCCGATTGGCACGATAGAAAGCTGACAATTGTTTGCTCATTAGTGTATGCTTGCTCAACTTGTACTTTTTAGAATTGAACTTAAAGGGTCCATGAAAACAACATGCATCTTTGGTTTGTTCGAAAGATTGCCTCTTTGGAATAACGTTGACACAGCTTTTAATGTAAACTTTACTCAAATAAGAAGCATAACAAGGAAACCAATAAATAGGCATGTGGTTCACTTTTCTGCACTGACCTTGTGACGTATTATGGGAACGTGGTTTTCAATTGGCTGAGGTTGGCAAATCCAAGGGTAATTAAACAGATTTTGTTCAACGAGCTGTTTGTGCTTGATTTTAGGGCATAAAATTTTGTGGCAGTAGTAGTCGTGGGGTAAACAATAAAAGTTATGAGCAAACAGGGAAACTTAGGAGCAGTTAGTACAGCACTTTGCGAACTGACGCTGCCTAACACGGCCGTTGGGCTTGACTGAAACTACACTGGCCACATGACATTAGCAGCACGGCAACTTCTGTGACAGTGTTTGCGGATTAATATTACAGGTTTCACGAAATGATTGCTATCAATCATAAGAAAAATTGTGCACATACATTCCACTCAAAAGCAAACCCATTTGGAACAGGAGTCTTTGAGCTATATTCCTGCGCCATCTAGGAAGGTGTACGATAACAAAGGGCACCTGTCGCATAGCAGCAACCCCTGTCAACATATTACTTTTCATTTTAGGTATATGCCCTGAATACGTCATTGCTGATGTCATGAGATGTATGATGCGATAAGAGAATTGAAATTTCAACTTAAATTGTTTAATTGCAAAGTAAATAAAGCATTGTTTGCTGCAGGACAAACACTGAAGGTACAATAAAACCAAATCTTTTGAATTTGAGTATTTTGTTATCATGGCCCCTTTATGACTTGTTTTTGCGAGGCGACTTATTATACCTTAATTTATCTTTTAAGTGCGATGTGGGCCAACAAAAGTGCGTGACTAAAATTTTAAGAGTAGCTCATTGGCATTTCTTTAGCTTTTGTTAGTAGTTATGGTCAAACCCAGTGTGAATAAATTGAATGCCTGCTTGTGGTTCCTGGGACAGAAGCTGCTGCTCTATAGCTTCCTTCTCTAATATAGTGGGGGGCTGGCCAAATGCCGCTTTGGCGGACCTCTTTGGAGCTCCATAGCGTGGTTGTTTCTGCATTTTTTTATTTGGAGGCTCCAAACGAGGTATTTTTTTCCCTGGCTTGTCTGACACAGCTAGCTTATGCTTTGCAGCATATTTTCTGAGGTCGGTCAGCATAGTTTGGCACTCATCATCAGGTGTGTCAGGCAGCTTTTTGACCAGTGTCCGGAAAACTGCCTCGAACTCAATCTTCAATGAATCGCGCAGCTTCGCTGACGTAACTGGCTGAACTCCTTGCATTGCACCAAAGATGCCCTCTTGAACACTTGCAAATAAGGAGCCAGGGTCATCGACCATCGAATTAGTTATGCTGCCACAATTTGAATGGTTGGCCTGGCTGTCCTCATTTACTGGCAACTTGTGTGATTGCAGTTCCCTTGATGCAACAGCATGTATATGCTTGCACATATGATTGTGCATTACATGGTCAAGGCATGAGCACCTGTACATTATGTGGCAGGCCTGGCAAGAGGTGCAGTGCAGGTGGCATCCAGCACATGTTTCACTCGTTCTTTCTAGTTTGTAATTATACTGAGACAGAGTCTGGGCCCTTATGAGCCACTGCCCCTCGCCCACCTTAGTGATGTCGGACTCGGGAAAATTTAGTCCAGCCCTGTGCTTCTTAGCCAGCGCAGTCCTGCGGTGGTCTGTTTTGCCTTTGACCAGTCTGATTACCCGCTTGATGAAGACATCACTGGTCATTGTGAAGAGAAGCCAGATTAGTTTGTCAAGCCGGTAATTTTGCTTACCATGCATGTGGGTACACTTTAAAGTCCTGTGCATCGATTCTATGTGGTTGTTGGTGCTTAAGTTGACCTCTTTTCGGTAACAAAAAGCCCACTGACGTACCCTGGTAGAGTATGTTTTTACGAAATAGGAGCGGAATTCTTCCAAAGCACATTTCTGCTCCGGTGTCAACCTCCCTTCTTGCTCGGAGTCCTCCTCTGGTCCTGGCTGCTTGCAGGCATCCTCAAGCCGTTTCAGAAATTGTGAAAACATTTCCTCAAACTTCTCAATTTCTGCACAATCCATCAGTGTGCGTAGTGTTTTTCGTATTTCATTTTTTAGCCTCACACTAGTAATTTTTGTGAGCCGTGTGTTCCAGTTGCGGAGCACATGCCACGAACAGAGAAGTCGTCTTTTAGGGGTGCCCATTACCTGCTCCCATGCGTTTCCATATTGTTGGGCATCATCTGACATGAAAGCTTCGCATTCTATTTTGCCCACTCTTTCTCTGATGGCCTCAAAAAATTTCACCATTGTATTGGTATCTATGCTTTTTGAAATGAGGTAGGCACATGGTATGCCAGAACCATCTTCGGCAATTGTCATCAATGTAGTCAGCTGCAGGCCATACCCATTAGTGCCATGGGTGGAATCAATGCAAAGCTTATTTGATCCTAGCTTTTGGAGACATTCCTGCTGTGGAAATGTCATCAGTGCAAGCTCAAACTTCTTTGTATACTCTGAAGGGTCTGCACACTTTTTGAAGTACAGAAGCGGAGACTTTCTTTTTGCTTCCATTTCCTCAACCCACATCTCAACACTTCTGAAGTCATTGCTATCACGCTGTTCTTTTTTGTCTATGTTGTACCTGTCACGAATGTTTGAGATGTCCTTTCTTGACAAAATGCTGACCCGTGACAGTTCTCCACTGGAAGCATCGACACCCGACCGCAGTCGCTGCAGAATAGTTGTTTTTGGCACCCCTATCTCCAGCTGACCTGAAAGTATACAAGAAGTGTAAAATCCACAGCATGTATGGCACTGTCAAGCATCTGGATGTGTTAACTACATGTTATCTGGGTTTTATTTTTTCTGAATTTGAGCAATAAATTTTCAGGACTAATTTTAAATTTGCAAGTGAGAAAGAAATATGGTCTTCATTACTGTCAATCAGAAATTGCAGTAGAAAAAAGCAATATGTGAAAGCATGCACACACGTGCCCACTTGAAAGGTTCACCACATAAGTAGTAATAGCGAAAAAAAGAAGGAATTGAAACTTGTGCCATGATGTGTTACAGAGAAGTTGCTGCCATAATTACGCTATGGCTGAGGACCACTTCAATTTGCAATTAATAAAATGCATGTGTGTCATTTTCTGCAGGCTAATGTTAACGTTCTTTCTGATTAGCTCTCGGTTATGGCAAGTGTCTAGTGGAAATGCGTTTCTTGCAGGTTTTCCTAGGACATCAACATGGAGGGGACAAAGCTTAGGAGAGGTCACGGCATAGCCCAAGTTGTATTTAATGGTTGACAGGTTCAGACGACAGGAGGAGCGAGTGAAGGCAGAGGAGGTAATGATTGTGCACAAAATTTGAGAAGACAGGACCTGTTAAAATGGTGTTTTCAGCTTTAGTAGACATGGCATCGGAATCTCTCCTCCAATGCTTTTGTTTTCTCCATTGCAATTAGGGAGATTGAGTGATTTTTCTAATCGTCAAGCGGTTGTGTGATGACACCTTTGTTTGGTTCAGTATAAATCCTGTGCTTTGTGTATTCAGCACGTCTTGGGTTGAAAAAAGAATTTCATGTCATGCTACAGCCCCTTTTATAATTGGAAAAATTTATAGTCACGGCTCTTGGATATATTAGGTTAAACCTGATTTGTATAAACAAAACTTGGTGCAAAAATTGTGCGATACCACTTTTCACAGAAAAATGAAGGAATTTGTTATAGTTTAGTGTCTACTACTATTTAGGGATCAGTTTTCTCATTAGGCGAGGTTATGCACAAGTCTACACACATATACAACAAATTTCAACTAGTATGTCACTAGTGAAATGTATTTTGATTTAGAGTTTGGTGTCACAGTGGCAGTAGCTGCAAGCTTTCTCTTTCATTGAGATGTGTAACAAGCAAATAAGAGCCAATGAAAGTGGGGCAGTATGTTGCTGTCTAAGTAAAACAAGTGCTTTACCTGCAATGCCTTGTGAGAGAGTCTTGGAGAGCCTCTGATGACCCAGTTCGGCAGTGTGTCCATAGTGCCGCTTTTGGAATGCCACAAGCACCCTGTCCTTTTCCTCAGTTACTTCAAGCATGGCAAAGCAGTGCTTGCCGGTCTTGCAGCTTCCCTTGCTTTTGAGCTGGCGCTGGCCTGTCGAAATGCTCTCAAATACTCCAGAACGGTGGCAGTGCAAGTAGCGCCTGAAGGTTCCTGGCCGGCATTGCTTCCTGCCTGTAGATGCAACGAAGTGGCTGGAAGTCTCGTTCTCCAGAGCCTCTTTCCAGATGGAGAATGCTGAAATGAAAAGGGTTATACTCGCATCTTGTGAAAGAACGGTCACTGAGAAAGCAAAACTTCTGTTTGAAAATGTTCAACTTGATAAATATTTAAGCAATCTAAGTATGTGGCCCACTTTAATGAATTCTGTACAAGGGCTAAGGAAACCGCTACACAATTCACATAGATGAACTACGATGCAAGGTTCTGTATAATTTTCTTTAGGTTCATGTGGCACTGCAACAGATTTTCAGAAAACAGAGTTCAATTCAGATTCCTTAAATTGGTTCCAAAAGTATATAATTGTACAGTGTAACGTGTGCATAACTCTAAGCAAAAACTTGCTATTAAAAGGCCACTGCAACACTTGCAACATCTTTCTGAATCTGAAGTGCTCTCGAATTGTAGTCAGCAGGCATAGATAGTACTTAGAATCTGGGCTCACAAGGTACCTCAGCCAAAAATACTCTTCTATGCCCATCAGATAACAAAAAAACCTGCTCAAAAGGTAAAGGGTTCTTTTCTCTTTCCCGGTTTAGGCGTTTCCACATCATTCGAGTGATGTCACGGCTATTGACTGACTTCCCATCTATTCCAGCAATAAGCGCATGTAAATCCCACTTTACAGAAAGTCTCAAAAACAACAGCAAAGACTGAATTGGAGGACATATCTGCTGCAATGAGTAAGTTGTACACTGCCACCCTGTGCTGGCGATAACCATAGCTTTTACAGTGCTTCCATGCATAATGGAAAAGGTGAAAGCATTTATCGGCACGGTTGCCAGGTGCCTTTAAACCTGATGTTGTGAAAGAAGCCCCCCGATTGCAAAGCATGCCAAAACATGGTTCCCTCTGCAAGTCCTAACCCTTCGTCTTCTGGTTTTCCATAACACCAGCCTTGATGCATCGTTATTGTCATGACTTAGAAGCAGAATTAAAAGCCTCGTCATGGTCCTGCTTTTGAAAAAAAAAACAGCGATACTGCTTTCTGTGATATTCTGAAGCAGAAGCTTGGGGATTATAAGCTAAATGTACAATCAAAATTCTAGTCCTAGCATGTGGCACAAGGGAGTCACTCATTTGTAAAAAAAATGGTTCAATTGTGATCTTTCTTTGTAAAAACTATGGTCTACATACAGATTTGCATGTAAAATTTTTTAACAAGTATGGTAATGATGGTTGGACCCTTAAACGTCTCTACGTTCCTGTCCAGTGTTGTACCCCATTCCTTGAAAAGAGAAGGATTCTGATGATTTGGATAGTCATCTATATCTTGAACTATTCTCTATAGGTCTTATTATGTTGAATCTTGCAGGTGCATGTGTCTTGTTGCTCCATGGCAGATTATTTGTATCAGTGAGACTTGAAATTAGCGTTCTCCTGTTGCACTTACATTTACTTTTACTTGTGTGGCATCACGTTCGGGTGTTTCCGGCAGATTCTGTTGTCCCTTGTCAACATGCTATTGGGGGTGTTTTGTTCATGACATTCTGCTCCCTGTTGCGTGGGTATACATTCCAGGCACTGCTTTTCTAACCTAGTGCCATCTCCTGGTTTGCTTCGGACACTCCCACTATTCTCTTAAGCAACTGCTACAAGGAACCCGCTGTTCAGTCTTTGTTTCCTCTAAGTAGAGTCTCTGTTTTTGATTTGATTGGCTTGGATTTTAGACCCAACAGTAATTACAATTTCCTGCTTTTTTTTTAATATTAAAGATTTTTTTTAGATCAATTCGAAGCATTTTCATAAGTAAGTCTGATTTGGTATCTTTTAGGCTGGCTAACTGTGCGTTGCAGCTGATCACTACGTTTAATTTACATTCAGCGTCATGCCAGGCTTTGCCTGCATTGGAATGGAATGTCATTTTGTTCTTGTCTTGGGGAAACTGCACATTCCACATAATTTTGAATTTACCACTTGAAAAAAGTCTGCTCAAAGCATCCAAGCACATTGGTTATAAACTGAAGTTCAAAAGAAGTTTATTGGGATCAAAATGTGATCAGTGTGTGGAAAATTTTGCGCAGTACCATAAGGATGCACACACAATGCATTGTGTAGACTACGGAAAGTGGTGTTTTTGAAGTATCCAGAGAAATTTGCACTTAGTGGATACGCTTTTACTTTTTTAGGTAGAAATTTGATGTTGACAGAGAAACTCTAAGTGCCAGTAAACAGCTCAAAATTCTAGTGAGTATTGCGCTGTAAAAATGGCTAAACTAGGAAATAACCCATCTCAGTGCACTCCTGAGCTGCTTATCAGATACACTTAACTCTGGAAAATCAGTACATAC
Source organism: Haemaphysalis longicornis (assembly GCF_048455015.1). Taxonomy (NCBI): domain Eukaryota; kingdom Metazoa; phylum Arthropoda; class Arachnida; order Ixodida; family Ixodidae; genus Haemaphysalis; species Haemaphysalis longicornis. Next base: position 93,393,654 of record NW_027526460.1, on the reverse strand, counting down.
ACCACATCAGTGGTCCATGGATGCAGTTTTTGGTGGACTGAGTACTGATGCTGACTAATTTGCTGAATTAATGAGCATTCAAGAGCAAACTAATTGTGTTTTGGCATCAGTTGGTCAATGGGCTATTTTATTAATGTATGGATACAGGAAGTGCTGGCATGCTGTAGGCAAGAACTGAGTAAAATAAATAAATAAAAAAATAAAAACTGCAAATAAAAAATAAAAGAAAAGGAAACAAAAATGAACATAAAAGGGTGAGAAAAAGCGTTGGTATCGCACAACGAATGACCGCATTTCATCGACAGTCTGTGCAGCGGTTTTAGTTATTTTAACTTTGTGTTTTCGTATAAGAATATTTGGACACAAAATGTCTTCTGTTGTAACCGTATTATGCTCTGATTTGGCTTTGATTTTGTGCTTTAAGGTTATTCTCAGTTTTTATTTTTCTTAATGCAGTTGGCTTTGGTTAGCTAGACAGCTTCAGCTGGCTGGGGTGTTAAATTCGAGACGGTATGCAATTTGTCATTTTTCTTTCTTAGTGGATACAAAGCAAATGAGCATTCTGCTTGATTGAATAATTGCGAATCGAAGTGAATTGTAGAGGTTTCTACTAGGAAAACCTGGAATGGGAAATTTCTCAGGCATGTTACAGTACATAAAAGGCTCGTATAAGCTAGAGGGTATGCAAAATTTTCCTGCATCATGAAAAAAAAGAAGCTAGCCTGTTCTCGTCTAGCTTTATTGATGACATTTGATATTATATATTATATGGGACAATTTTTGTCTCACGTGGTGAACCCAAACACAAGTGCTTCATTATATTGGTGCAATTATGGTATAAATGTTCTGGAAAGTTATATGATTGGCATAATTATTTTAGGAGGAATAAATGTAAATGCAGTTTTGTAGCCTTAAATGTTAGCTGAAATAAAAACAGTGTATAGGGCAACACTAAGCATGAGAAATTAGCCAGGTATCAATAAACACCCTTAGGCATGACAGTACATCCCCTCTTTTGATGCATTTGCTCGCGGATCCCTGTCTTGGTATAAACAGTGTACTAATTTTACTTTTAAAACACACTTGCGCCCCAGGCATCAGACTTATATGAGTTTTGCGAAGGGCAGGCATCTTATGCCTAATGTAAACGGATAGAATTGATATCAAAATTGAGTTCGGTCCTTGATAATAGGCAGGTCTTGTTGGCAAACTATAGCATCACAATTGCGCAGTGTCAATGCATTTTCATAATGAAAGCTTTATTGTGGTTTCTAGGAGAGCGAGGCGACACAATATAACCATCTTTCCAACAGTCTACAGAGATGGGAAAAAGTAACGTTCGAGATGAGAAAAAAAAAAAAAAACTGCGCATCATTCTATTAGAAAATTGGGGGCTAAATCTGCAGTGCGTAGCTGAACTTTTGTGTCTAGAGAGTGTCGATCGGTGCAGTTTGCGCGAATGGGAAAAGAGAAGCAAGAGAGCATGGTTGGCCCGATGCTGTTGGAATTATACACGGGGGCGCTCCCCCAAAACTTTCGTATTGCTGTTTAGCCGCCCGTCACCGGTGCATTGCGGAAAAGCCCGTTTTCGCTAGCGGAAGCTGCCCATTTGCGTTTTCCAACATCAAAATGCTTCGGGAATACTTGGAAAAATTTCGACTCGTGCTACTCGATTCGATATTCGAAAGCTTTGAACATTCTCACACCTCTATAAATTGGAATAAATTACGCGATAGAAATTACGGTAATTGTTGCGTATTTGAAGTTGCCTGTTTTTTTGGTTTCCTTACCTCAGTTGTTTTGAGGACGTTGTATGCACACTGCTTCGGGGTCACTTTGCCAAATATGTTCACCTCGCATTTTTCTTTTTGGTTTCGTATAGGCTAACTATTTTCTCGTCTACACTTTGCTGCATCCATTGCTTGTTGCCCAGTCGGTGCAGCATAAAACACGTCCGACACTTGTGGGGGTAAGTTACGGTTCGTTTGATTCCCGACGTTAACAGTTCCGTTTTTTTTTTCCAGATTATATCCTCACCTACCTTAAAACGTGGTTAACGCCTTCGTCTCGAGTAGCCCATCCAGTAAAGCAGCAGACAAGAACGACTAACGAGTTTAGTGTCGACAGCTCGCGATTTTGTTTGCTCATCGCCTTCCCCCTTCCTGTTTACTCTTCGTCCTACCATGCGAGGTGGCCGAGTTAATGGCACATCCATGCATTAAAGAGAATGAAATAGAGGTCCGATTCTCCCATTACTTGATTGTCTTAATGTCCCGAACTCCATCTTTTACTAGATATGCGCACCAATGCGGCTGCATTGAAGAGACAGGGTAAATTTATACATCTTAACACTGCGAAAAGTGGTATATAACATGACTTCAGGCGCCGGGGAGAATGGCACATCACTGGCATTTAGACTAACATGCAGTGATACATAACGCAGTTCTTACCTTGTGCGAGTTACAAAAACGCATTTTCCGTATGCATGATCCGTGAAAGCTGCATAATTTCTGCTTGAATTTCTATTTCGCAAGTGACGTCTGCACAAGGCTCTGAAGGATTTCTGGTGGCAGCAAGACGACCATGAGGAAGTTGCACATATATTGGTTTCTCGGCACGACGTTTTTTTTTTCCTTTGAGGAAGGGGGGGGGGGGGCACTGGACGGGGGTGCTGACGGCGAGCTAGCAGCACAGATTCTAGCGATCGAGATGATAATTCTGTAATTTGACTCGAATCGCAAAGCTTTCTCCTCTTTGTATATAATGAATCGCATGTAGAGAACAAAGCAGAGCATGCTTACCGGCGTACGAGTCGAAGGTCAGGTGTTCTACCTCTTCCTGGAAGCCGTGGTTTCGGACGTGGTGTAGTCGCAGGTCAGTGAGGTTGGAAAACGAAACCGAGGGGCACCCATCGCACGCGAAAGATCTTTGTGATCTGGCATTAATTGCTGATGCCTCGACTACTTTTTCGGTGGCCTTTTCGCCATGAATGTTCCTTGCATGTTTTCTTAGGTTAGAGCCAGTTGAAAAACTTTTTCCGCAAAAAATGCATGAAAACTTGGCTATGTCGTCGCCGGTAAGCGATTCCGGCGGCGTGGAAGAACTGCTTGCGCAGCCGTCCATAGCGGCAGTAAGGCCGTCTCTAAATCACTGCGCCACTGCCCACAGGAGAGGACGGAGAGCTGGTACCAGTGCCATCCTCGGTGGAAGGGTTGCAGGCGCCAGCGACGCTGCTAAGTCGAACGCGTGGAAAGCGGAGGTTCCCTGAAGGGCTTTATGGCAGCCAGCCTGTCAACAGCAGGCGGCCTTTGGATCATGCCGCCTGCGCGGAGACGAATTGTCTTGACCCTCAGCTGGGCTGTAATGTTTTTTTGAACGGCGTGTTGCAAAGCACAGTACGAGCGTGGGAAAGCGTGGGTCGGATGCTCAATACGCTTTCCGTAGACGTCGCGGCGGTCGCTTCGGGGGCCGTCTGCGCGCGCGTTTAACCCGAGGGACGGTTGTAAAACAAAGTGGCCCAACGCGCTACTGATAAGGGGAGCAAGGGGCTGTCAACTGTGCTTGAACGGCGGCCGATTTGGGGCGGTGGTTCTGCCTTTGTTGGCCCGAGCGCACAGTAAGGAAGTGCGAAGATGTCTCGTTGGGAATGCGACGCCGCGGGGTCCGCGCGTCCCATATGGTTTCTGCCGAGGATCGCCTGTCAATGGCGGGGAGCCTCGAGGGCGCGCTAACGGATACGGGTCACCCCGCATACGTGGTGGCGGTCCAGCTTTGGACAAGGCGTTATACGCGTAAAGTGCAGCCGTGGGAACGGGCAACGCAAGCCACGTGCGTAAAAGCTTGCCCCGGGCGCTTGCACGTGTTTCCCCGGGTGTCTGAGCGTTTGTCGTATTTGTTTGGTTTACTTTTGATCTCTTCCTTGTTTTTCTGGTGGAAGAGAGTGACCAGCGTTTGAGGGTTACGGAGGGGCGTCGCCCACCACGGTTTGGGCCCGGATTTGGTCATCCGTTTAATCAGGGCGCCAGGTGATACCGATTGACCTGTGTATCGGCGGTGGAGCCTAAGTAACCCATCAAAGCAACGAGACACGAGGTCTCGGGGTCGAATCCTCAAGGTTTAATGTGCTACGCACGGCTGGCGTATTGCCGGTCTAGCCAGGTTCGGCTAGGGAGGATCTCACCACTTGGGTAGTTTTAGGCCAGGGTCCGTCGCTGACGGGGGTGCCGCGTGCACAAAGTCTTAGCTGACCTACAACCCCATTTTATTTCTTACTCTGTCTACTTTAGTCTGTAAATATCCTGTATATGCCTTCCGTGTAAATATAGTTTTGAAAAACCCTCCATCAACCATAGTCGTCGTGTAATCAGTGCCGCAACCATCAGGCACCAACGCAGATCATCATCTTCAACAGCAACAACAACGAACCATCATTTACTCTCGGATCTACCACCCAAGGCTGCCGTCGGCCGGGTGCCCCAGCTCCCTCATCGACGGGTGTACACAATGACGCGGCGGCCAACCGACACGCTGACGCCTGCCTGCTTGGCGGCAACTTTTCTCAATGTCCCTGTGCAGTCTCAGGCTTTCTTGTGCGGAGTTACTGTAAGTATTGTCGCGACGCAGTAGATAATCCCCGCAGGACAAAACAGTCGAGGTAGCGCGGCTCCTGGTCAGCAAAGGATATTTACTTGTCACGGTTTGGCGGTTGAAGCAAGCGATTGTCATCAGCAAACGAGATGAAGAGTGCTGAAAGAGGACCGGCTTGCTTTGACATTTCTGACCATTATTTTGTGTGTGCGCTGACGCCGAAAAGGGTGACAGAGCGGGCAATGCTACCCCCCAGAAGCGGCGGCGCCAGATAGACGAGCATGCCTCCAATGCGTGACGAATGAGCTCTCGATGGTGACAAGGAATGCCATGAGCAAAAAACCACATGGAGGGGCTTTAGGTAAGCGCGCCCACTGGCATGCGTGGCCGCAAGATATCCGCGGGCAAAGGGCCTTGGGCCTTAGAGAATGTAGCTGACAGCAAAGGACGCCGCACCGCCGTGCAACAACACTTAGCACTGTGTTACCCCTTTCTCCCCTCCCTTCCCTGTTTTTGTCGAACCCGTAAGAGTGTTGCGTGTAGTATGTTGTAGGTGTGCAGTCCTGACTTTCGCACAAGGCGGGATGGGTCAACGTAAAAGGCACGGGGGGTTGCTTGAGATCAGAGTATCCAGCGGCATGCGTAATGTGGCGGCAAGAAGGGTTTGTACGTGGGCCAGGGCTTTCAGTTTTAAAGAAATCTTGCCGTGCGCCCACAGCGAGTCCCCCTTCTGGGGGTGCTTTTCCGATTGGACAGCATCGTTTGTGGACACTTCCTGAGGTAGGGATCCATAAAACGACGGGTAGATAGAAAGGACATGCTGCGGCTCGCCGAGTGTGTTCTCAACTTGATTCTCACCCTGAATGGTAAACACGTTATAAATAAGCAAATTCAGCTTGTGCGAAGTTTCACTAGTTATTCCGCTCAGAAGGCACGATAGCGACCTGCCCGTATACCTGACCGGCAGAAAGCGCTCGCTACGGTATGTACCGTTCTAGGCACGCCTGTTTCTTCATCTTCTGGAAATATAAAATTCGTCACTCATATACGGTAAACTACAACGTACTGGGTCCGTTAATTGGCGCGGTTTGTGAACAAAAGTACTATAAAGAAGCAGGGCGTCACAAGAATAATTTTCGCAAGAAATTTTTTTTCTGTAACCAGGTGAAAAAACCTGGTTACAGAAAAAAAATTTCTTTTCTCCTCTCGAGCGAAACTCGAATTTTAATTGCTCCAAAATTTTGAAATGCATAAAAAAATTACAAATACATTCTCGCTTCGCCCCCCCCCCCCCCCTTTTCCGGTGTCGCTGGCTGCGCATAAGCAGCTTTCGATTACTTCACGGCCCCCCCAGGTGCCTACCGGACAACGCCGCCTTGATGGCCTGAACTGTGTAGCAGAGGCAGTGACAAAAGCTTCGTGCGGCGTCTTTCTTTCAGCGGCAGGCTTTTTCCGAGACGTGCCGCGCATCGCATTGCGGTGTGTCGGACGACGCCGGTACTTCAAGCGATCCGCCCAACGTCGCACTACTAGGGGATCCCAGAAGTCCTTCCGACGCTTCCACATCAGCGGTCCAAAGGGCTTCGACAGTGGGAGATTGCGCCACCGGGGTCAACCTCGCGCGCGCAGAAGCGCCCGGCCTGTTTTCTTTGATCTACGTGTAAATAATACTATATAAAGTTTTTCTTTCTCTATTGGAAACGAGTACACCATTATAAAATAGTACCACATCGGTTGCCGATTGTTCTAAATTACTGTAAATGTCAATATCTAAGTATAAGCGTAGGGTGAACTCGTTCAGAATGTAGCACTACTTACGCTAGGAAATGCGATTAGTTGCTGTTGTCTTCATCTGAGAAATTATTATTGCGTAACGTGCCGTTCTTTAGCTTTCTATTTGTTTGCCTGTTTTTATGTAACGGTACGAACGTCGTGTGCTTACTGTCATGGAGGGTGTTCGTGGGGCTCGTAAAGCTGCTGGTTGTATCCTCCAGGAGTTACTCTGATAATAAACTTATTTTATTCAGCTGAAACTGAATCTGTTTTATTTGGACATAAGCGCGCGACAACGGCACGAACAATAACAGCGAGAGGGCCAACATAAAGTAATGAAAAGGGGTGCCCGAAAAACAAAAGAAACGCGCGACGAGAAAACAACGCGCCTGAGCTACTTGAGCCGGCGATGCGAGGCTGGCGCATTCATCGGCAGCGTCAGCCCTTTCCCCCAGAAAAAGGAAGTTTGGCGTGTGGCTCAAGGAAAAGTTTTTCGCTGAAAGCACCCCGAAACATAATCGTTACGAATTTTAAAATTTTAGAGTAAGGAGCCCCCGCGCATTGCATGTTCATACTTCATCCGCAAGCGACATCGTCTGCTACGGCCAGCGCCAGCTGTGGCTGGCTGTGGTGCTTGGCTGCAGCAGAGGGAAAGGGTAAGGTGAGGCGCGATGGGCGCGAGTACAGGCGTTCCCCAGGAAGTTCCCTAGGAAAGCGAAAAATTCCCCGTTTGTTAAAGCCGTGTTCTCCCTATGTGTCCCTAACCGACGTCACTTTTAAGGAACCAATGGCGGCATGGAATAATTTCCTCCTTTTAGCCGCATGCGTTTGGAGGGACCCTCGATCGCCTCGATCGAGATCGCAGTTTCGGAGGAGCAGCGAAAGGCATCTGGGGGCGAGGTTATGGCAATTTTTTTTATTCAAGACATGAAAGTACGCCTAAGAAATATCTTTTTAATGTTTTGATTTTTTGTTAAGTAATTATACCGGTATTTTAAGAAATAATAGTTTCTATGGTTGAGAGGAGCACGGAAATAACATGAACCAGGTGGACACAACTAGAAATAACTGTTTTCTGGTCTGGCCACACTGCACACACACTTCGGTAGCAGCCGATAAATCTGTTCTGTTTTTGTGCACGCTGCTCCATGTCTTCACGTATCCCGTTGTGTCTCCTGTTCTTTCTGATCCTATCGATTACTATATAAGTTTCAGGGCCGCCCCTCCGGATGACAGCCAAGATAACGATATGTCAGCGGAAGGGCTGGAGGTATACGCCTCGAGCGCGGCCTGTAGGGGCGCCACTGAAATCCCCCTAGCGGCCCGTTTCGAAAGCAGGCGCGGGAGTCTCCGTCCCGCTCCCCACTGTCGCCGCTGCTTTTGCGGCATGTTCACGACTGAGATTTAGCGTTTGCGGGCGTTGGAAATCCATGTTTATGTGGAGCAGTCACTCTGTTCGCAAATGGGATGTGTTTACGAGAGTGTAAATGTTTCTGACGCGATCTTAGTGTGGTATACTCGGTCTGTATAAGCGCCAGGTGTGTGTCACAGCCCAGCGTCGCGGAACCGGCGTATACATGGACCTGATCGTAGTTACACTGCCCTGAATTTACTAGCAATGTCTCCATAACTACCGGTTCCTCTGATGTTCATGCTACGGGTATACGACTACGATGTAAATCAGTTTTGTGCTCTTACATATTCAGCGGAACTCATACCTGACAGCACGCCAGTTACTTTTGCCAATAATATACCTCAGATATTGGTCACCACCATTTAAAAGCCAGTGTGTGTTAATTTCGGGAATATTCAACGTAAGTACGACGGATAATGCAGAATTATACTCGGGGATCAGCGCACGACTAAGAATCGTCTTGTGAGGTGAGCGCCCGCAAACATTCGTCTGCTACATATATCCTCTGCGAGCAGCGCGCAGACGATCGTAGTATATAATCAGCGTCCGCTACTAAACGCTTCTCCGAAATATCATCACATGGCACAGGGAGCCTGCAGAATAAAGTAGAAACTGAAATCAGAGGGCCGTATCAGATACCCCACACTTTCATCGCTTGCGAACTGCCTACCCTGTATACTTCCAAAAATGCGTCCGCCCAACGATCAGGTGTTCGTTGAAGACGAAAACCAAAACGACAGTGAACGCGAGATTTGCGTGTGTGATTACCAAAACGTTCTTTGCTTGATTCCGCTCCGCATTTGTACACAGCGTCCTCCTCCCCTCCCCCCCTCCCCCCCAAATGTCTCGCGAAATAGCGGTGCATTTCGCGTATAGTTGGTCCGGTAAGCCCTGCCTGGCTTAAGTTTTGGCGAACGTCTTTGGCATGTGAGAAGCTGCACTGTATTTTTTTTTTTTTCATTTCTGTTAGAGCTATTATTTTTCTTCCGCACTTGCACAGCATGTATTTTCCCGTGGTTTCATATTAGATTGCCTTGGTTCTTGCTATAACGCATGTGTGGGCACATATTTAACGACGTACAGGCTTGAAATATACTTAACATTTTGGCATGGCTTATATTCTTATAAAATGCATCAGTTATTGTCCGGGGTTGGCTAATCACATCCCCGAAACATATTTTTCTGGGATGTATATATATTCGGAACAAAGCCGCATTCGTTTTCCACGCTGTAAAATGAAGCCAACCTCTCACTGTGCCAGTATCAGGTCTAAACGAGGGGACAGTAGAATTCATTTGTGCCTGACGTATTTGGAGGTGACAGGGGTGATATGCTGCTACCATCGCCGACACCCGGAATAGCGGCGACGATGCGCGCAGAACCGCGTCCCCGGGTAGCTCTTGCAGGCGATCGCGTGCTCTACGAAGACGCAGCTGCCTTTTAAGTGACCTAAACGTACTCTGTGCTTATATAAGTCACATTAACAAGTTTTCTTTAGGGCGCGGAAAGGCGAAAAGAAGTGAAACAGAACCAAAACACTGCACGAGCCCCTATCAGCCACGCAGCGCACATCCCGTCAACGCCGCGGAGAAGCGGCGGCAGGCGGCGCAGCGATCGCGAAGCTCGAGGCGTATAGGGCGGTTTGCTTCCACGCGTGACGAGCGCATATCATAGACCGGAATTGCAGACACAGTGAGCGCCTAATTATTTGTTCTTTTCGGTTCACGCCACTATCGGCAGCTTAAAGCCGACATAATGTTCAAATTACAAAGTAGTGCGCGTGTAATTTTACAGGAACCACGGTGAACCCGGTAGAAATGTCCCCCTTCGACAGCACGCAAGCGCGAGGTAGCAGGCGAGCACAAAGCGACGGGCACTTGGAGAGGGCGGAGCCTCGCAGCGCACGCGGCTCGAAAAAAGAAAAAAAAGAAAACTGGGCTTTGGAGCAGACGACACGCTCGCTCGCTTCCCTACGGCGATCGTCTGCTTCATACGCACTGTAAGCAGCTTACGGTAGCCGTGTCATAGGTTAGTGTGACACCTTCATTACAGAGCGATGACTTTCGGTACATGACAGCGACAACCTTGTCATTGCGAGGATAAAGACAAGTCCGCACAGATATCTCGGAGCTCGCCCGCCGTCGCAGAAAACATCACGACGCTTCGAATTACGAGTTCCAACCAACGCCTGACGACGCGGCTTGTCGGCGGCGAAACGTTGACGAAGGCACCCATCACAACTTGAAATGTCCCGGCGCCATAACATCGCAACGTAACCAGCAGCCGGAGCGCAGGGAGCAGTGGGTGGCCGCGGTTGCTGGCGTTTGGCTCGGCAGCCACCTCGGCAGCTCCAGCAGTGACCGATTTGGTAAAGAGGCACCGCGACACGAATTCGCCCTTGCTGAAGTACTCAAGCGTATTCAGTCAGTACCTTATGCGCTGACATGGCAAATTCACGGTGCGGAAATCCCCTGAACCTTCATTATATGCCTCGTCAATGCGGGATACATGCTCCGGAAAAGAGGCGAGCGAGCACAGCCGGCTCGAACCGAGAGGAGCGTAGGCGGCCATCTTGAAAATAGTACTGGAGGGCTGCTTCAAGGTAGCACAGACGACACCTTGGAGTTGCTCCTCCAAATCGTGAGCGGCTCCTCCAAATCGCCGAGCGGCTCCTCCGTTGGAGGAGACACTCGAGTGGAGGTTTGTTTATGAAACCGAAACTCGCTTTCAAGGGTCCTCTCGAGCGGAGGCTCTAGTGGAGGAGGGACTCAGAATACGGGAGTAAGTGTTTGCGCGCCGCTCAGGAAGCACGTAACCTGGCGGGACGTTGCACTAGAAGTCCAACTTCGCCTTGTCCTGTCGTCACCTGCGTTGCCGTTAGCAGTTCACGAGGTCTATGTGCTCCATATATTCGTATATGTAGAAGTTTTGGGGTAGAAGTTACAACAGCCATTTTCGACTGTTGTAACCGTTTGTGAGAGCCATTTTCGGCTGTTGTAACCGATTTTTGAATCGTAAAAGATACAGAGGGCTCTACTGTCGTTACAAAAACTTACGAATGGAGGACTGCCATTTTCTGATATAAAGATATTAGGTCAATTCACAAATGCAGTAACGAAACACGAAGCGTAACAAGGTGCACAAAATGCAGCGAGAAAAATCTTGTTATTTCCCTAACCTTCTGCCGCAGCTATTGTGGCTGTTGATTTCCAGTGAGCGGATTATACACTATTTCAATTCGAGGAAAAATGACGGTTCAAATTGTAAGCTTACCAAGAATCTTGGTTTCATGCTGATCCATCCTTCGAGCCATGCGACTGCACATATCTTCCGCAGCAAACTCCTTGTATCGTCATCGTTATTAATCAACGCACAAGTCCCAGAACATAACAGCTAAGTTGCCCCTCACCTGCAGTCAGTCTCCTCCATCACCACTGTGACTGACACAAACAGACCTCACGCCTACTGCATCCACCGACGTGGAAAATGCTTCTTCTGGCCAATTTTCCCACCGACATGTCGTTTGAAGATGGTGAACGTAACCAGTGCTCACCTTTTGAAGGCTTCAAACAGCAGGAAAGTTGTTTTCACCGCAGTTTCCGAGGGCAGCGAATACCGACGGAAACAGCGCTGTGCTACCGACGGATGTCAGTCATCGCGTAGTACACAGGGAACGGCCTGAACCACGTACAGTCACCGCTACACACATCGGCACACCTCGCGCACCCATCGAGGAAGGTATGTCCAACAATTTACACGACGCTTCCACGAAGGAAACTACGTAAAACGGCTCGACCCAAGCACGCGAACGAGTGTAAAACGAGCGTCCCAGAGGCACTGCAGCTGAAGCGTCGTGTGCGAGTGAAGCAAACGGGCTGTCTAGACAAACGTGACGAGGCGTCTTTGGGCGGTGGGCGGCGCACTAGCGCCGGCGTCGTGCAGAAAACGCAACTTCACCACGTCGTGGTATCGCTGGCGTTGCCATCATCCTCCCGGGACGAACAAATGGACAGACGTTTCTTGGCCCGAGTTTGGGAAAACTTTGACTGCAGCGGTGGATTACCGCGGAACAGCAACCCCAAAACAGGATCGCTGCATTTCGATGAAAGCCATCGTGCACGATGGTTACCGAGAGAGAAGCAGCGCTAAACAGCTTTTGTGACTGACGAATATTTGTATTTGCACTGTATTAAAAAGACGCCGATGTGACCGCGGCCGCTTTCTGATGCCCGCATAAACGACAATGACCAAGTGTTAAAATTCGGCGAAGTTTTACCTTGCGGAAAAGCGTACTCTGCCCCAATAGAGAGTTTTAGCTGACCGTTTTTGACGCTCCGCTATGCTCCCGACGTCCCGCTCAGCACAACCGGAGCGTCAGCAGCCGAAAGGCTTTTAGCTAAGCGATAACCGTATCTCCCTCGACGGGGAATGATTCGCGTGACTGGTCGTTTCGCGTGCGCCTGTAAACCAAAACTGCAACCTAAAGGAAACATAAGAATTTGTATTTGTTCACCCAAACAAAGCCAAATAACGCGTTTCTTGCCCTCATGTAACCTTTTTTTGTATTATGTAGTCACTGACATGGTATAATTTTTCTAAATATCAATAAACAAGCCGATAAACTTTGGAATAGCCAAGCCAAGGCTGTCTTTCTCGGCGCTGCATAGAAGCAGCCCCGCACTTCGGTCGACGTTTTTCGCTTCCGTTCTAAAGATCTTTGAGGTGTGTGGCACCACTGCCTATTCGGAAGCGCTTTCGCGGCTTCGTCGGTCGTGTTTCAACTCAAGAAACGAAGTTCGCCGGAGCGCGCTTGCATTGCGGGGGCAGCCATGTTAAAATTCCGCCCGGTAGCGTAAGCTGCCGCGACGGTCCGCTAAGAGGCCCCGGTTAGTGGAGCGGGGCCCCGCTCTGTTATCGCCGGTAGCGCGCTAGCGTACCACGCATGCGCAATGGCGCTCCCCCTTGCTATCGGAGTGGAGCGGACCGTCAGAAACGGTCAGCTAAAACTCTCTAGTGTTCAATTGTCTGGAGGGGAAAGTCCGCGAGCGGGTAAGAAGTTGATGGTACGTGAAAGAAAAAAAAAAAAAAAAAGCCTGAATCGCATTGACTGTGCAATATCAACCGCGGAGGGTCGAACCGTTTCGGCATAAACCGGTAACCGTTATTTCTTTTTTCGGTTCAGTTCCGGTTCGGGTTCAGCCTGCTCAAAAAAATAACGGTTTGGGTTCAGGTTCAGTTCCGGCAAAAATACCGGTTCAGTTCCGGTTTTCGGTTCGGTTCGGTTCCGGTTCGACACCCTGGCATAAATAAAATAAATAAATAAATAAAGAGGAAATTTTGTAGCGTAAGCTACACTGCCCGATGTTGAGCAGTTTCGCGTGGGCCGTGAAGGGCCGTTCTGCGCAAGCGCGAGGAGCATTGGATTGGTTTGGATCGGATCGGACTGGATTGGATTGGATTGACTTGGTTTGGATTAAATTGGATTGTGTTGGATTGAAATCCAATTCAATTGAAGTACGGGTGTGTAGAGAATTGGGTATGCATATTCGCCGGTCTGCGCATTCCAGAGGACTGACGTCATAGCCGCGGCAGGCGCACTGGCGCCGGCGCGTGCCTATCCGTGCGCCTCTGTTGCGCAGTAGCCAAGTCTGACGCTGCGCCGGAGCCGCTTGATAGCAGTTTCGCGTGGCTCCTGGAGAGCCGTGCTGCGCATGTGCGAGGAGCAGTGACTGGACTGGACTGGACTGGACTGGACTGGACTGAATTGGATTGGATTGGATTCGACTGGATTGGATCAGACTAGATTAGACATCATTTTAGCAGCAGTAAGCATGATAATCAGATAATCTTAGACAACCCGGAAACCTAAGAATAACCAGCTGAACCTTAGCTGACGCTACGTATATCCTGGCATAGCCGAGCTAAGTCACTGCTAATTTTTTTTAATGTTCAACTAATTAGAAATACTGAGGTTACATATACATCAGGACAAAGGAGCACGGGAAGAAAACGTCTTGCAGTGTGCACTGTCGTAGGGCGACGCACTACGCGAAGGCGCCTACACGGGAGGGAGCGAAACGGAACGTTAACACTGGCGTTGCGTCTGGCGTCTCCTCGTTTTCTCAGGAATAAAGCACCGGAGTCTGTGGCGCTTCGTGCTCTTGTGGAATTCGGGGCTTCTCGGCGCTGCCGTGGCCGTAAATTTCGGTTTTCTGCGTGTCTTCTGGCGGCCGGTTTTCTCGTCCGTTTTTATTTCTCGGTGCGCTGAAATTCTCCGAATCATCGGAGCCTACTGAAAGTACTCACTTCTACTCAATCTGTACTCACCTGTATTTCGTTGTACATAATATGCACTAAGATTTGATAGTATTCAACAATGTTTCTACTAATTTGGTGAATTATGCAATGTGGTAAATATCATAGTTACACAGATGTCATAGTTATCACCGTTAAATATCATTGTTACAATAATCATCGTTACAGGTTGGTACAGTGCAAATAAACTCCACCAATGAGACAACGGTAGCCTTGAACAGGGAACCAAATTTGCCAAATATTTTAGCGCTCTCGAGGCACACCGTGTCGCTCAACTTTCGTCAGCATGTGCTTCTTTCTGCGATTGTCATTGTTTGCATTTGATTTTAATATCGTGTAGAAAATTCCTTTCTTAGTGAGAATAAGTTTTCATCGGTCTTGCGAGGTTAAACCAAGCCTGGATGCACGCTGCAGGGAATAACTATAGTAGGACCCGATGTTCCGTCGAGCCGTATCGGCTACATCTAAAAAATATCCTCAGTTACTGTTAACGTAACGCTGCATCATACGTAGTGGTACAGCTGACGCAATGTTGCATCATGCAATGTTGCGTCATCTCGGTAGCTCTTCGCAACACCTGCTAGGCAAGTAGTCCTTCCGAGTGACTGACTGGTGAGCACTCTTCTTGCTACTTCAAAATTACTCCTCTGATACCCTGTAGAACATGACCACTGCCATTCAATGGCATTATTGAAGCCGAAAACCTATAAGTGATCATTGTACGGTTAACGTGGTCTTGTGTTCTATTTCGCGTTGTTCTTTTGCGCGGGTGGAGGATACGGAACAAATTTCCGGAGGAGCAGTTGTAACAAAAACAAGAAAAGAGTGGTCACCACGGTTTATATAAAAGGCCCAAAATTCGAGGTATGCGCAGTATGCGGATACGGACCGTGGAGGTCAGCGAAAAGATGTTGCTCTGACGATTGTTTGTAAGCCCAGCTATGGATGCCTGCAACACGAACTCAGCGGACGACCTCTTGATAGCGCAAGGTTTTAGTATGTCAGAGAGTTTGAAGGACCGCTATGATTACATCGGCACTAGCAAGGATTTTTGTAACGTGACCTATCGCTGCAAGTACTGCAAAAAAACGGACGGGGCAGGAAGCTCCCATGTATACAGCGGGGTGGGATATAAGTTGCAATAATGAATTATCTTTAAGACCGACACAGACAGACAGACAGACAGACAGACAGACAGACAGACAGACAGACAGACAGACAGACAGACAGACAGACAGACAGACAGACAGACAGGCCAACATTGTCGCGCTCGAGTAGCCAAAGAAAGACAACCTCCTTTAAAATTAGCGACAAAGAGACGTTGCCGCCACTGTTCCGTGTGTTGGGAGCATTGCGCAGCCGTACCCTTCGCCGGCGCCACCAGCCTGCAAAATAAGAGATAAACACAAAAACGAAAAAAATTACACCATCTTCCCGTAGGGGAACCCTCAGTACTATGCGAAGCAGCCATGGGGTCGATTCAAGTGCCCATTAGTTTTCAGTTCGTAGTTTCCGTTAGGTTGAGGTACGTAGCTACCGTTATATTTACCGTTTGCTTTCCATGGTTACTACCACGCTTGTCACCTACCGGTACTACAAAATTGGAAATTGCGTTGACCCCATGCCTGTTTCGCATACTACTCAGGGTTCTCCTACGGGAAGATGGTGTAATTTTATTGGAGGGGGGCGGATATTAGAGTGGAGAGGCATTAAAGAGAGAGAGAGAGAGAGAGAGAGAGAGAGAGAGAGAGAGAGAAAGAGAGAGAGAGAGAGAGAGAGACGTTGTACGTGGTATGAATTTGTCTTTATTTAGGCATGACCATCATGTTCGACGTAGGTGACGTCGAGCTATGGTTGGCGTTCCGCTTTGATTATGACCGCCTTGTGGTCTGCGAAATGTAAGGTTAAGGGGTGTTGTAGTGGATGAACCCTAAAGTTGCCGAAGATGAGGTCGATGCACGTTCCCCGGATGGTTGTGGGCTGCTTGTAATCACGGCCCGCCGAGACTCGCCGACGCACGCCGCTGCCGACGACGATGAAACGTCGAAGGCGCGTGAAGCGTGCTCGTCTCGTGCCGGCCCAGGAAGACACCGGCAACACTGTCGCTCCAGGAGCCATTAAAGGGTAAGACACCACCGGGCGTTCAGCAAGCCAAGCATGCGCAGTGGGGGTGTGGACGGCGCAACAACAACAAGGGAGGGACATAGCAGCGACCTGGGATGCTTCGCATCTAAAACCGGCTGGCGCGCGAGAAGCCCAAGAGGGAAGTCCCACCGCGAGAAAGGGACAGGACAGGGGCACTACGCACCTTTATGTTTATTTCCGTTAAAAGCCCGGGCAAAACCCA
The DNA here is from genome assembly GCF_048455015.1 of Haemaphysalis longicornis. Taxonomy (NCBI): domain Eukaryota; kingdom Metazoa; phylum Arthropoda; class Arachnida; order Ixodida; family Ixodidae; genus Haemaphysalis; species Haemaphysalis longicornis. The sequence goes on along the minus strand of NW_027526460.1, from coordinate 93,377,218 downwards.
CACGGGTCTGACTTTAACCACTAATTTTTGTATGCGTGTGTGTGCTGTGCCAGCGCGCCCGACACAAATTCGCTCCACCCGGCGATGTGCCGACGGCGGAGTTGATTCGCGCCTAGGTCAAACCGCCTGCGGCAGACGTGCCGCAACTTGGCGGGAAAGGCGCCGCCAAGTCTGCTCTCCCTTTCCTATCGCGACGGCTGGACCAAGTCATGCGTGGGAAAACGACCCCCGACAGACACGCAGCGAGTAGCGCCTGGAGACGTCGCCGCTGAGTGGCCTTCCCTTTCTCTTTCGGGGCGGCTCGGCTGACGCAATCGCTTCGCCTCCATTCGCCGGATTCAAACTGCGGCCAGTGATAGTCCCGACTGGAAGGATTCGAACTGTACGCGGCTGCAATGGAACCCCGGGGGTATAACACCAGCCCGGAAGCAGCGGTGTTGCGTAGTCATCTCATCGGAGGCACTGAGTTGAGAAGTGCTATCGCCTTTGTCCGAGCCATGTAACGCTTTCGCTACCTTTGTATATATTGTATATAAATACAGCTTCAAATCACCGTCGGCTCTGCGCCGCGTCGATGACGGATTGAGCAGGGTAACGTCGCAACAGTGGTGACTGAGCTGGGATGGCCCAGTCCCAACAGTGTGCGTGCGTGCGTGCGTGCGTGCGTGCGTTTGTTTGTTTTTTTGAGGGTGGGAGGGGGGGGGGCGTGGAGCGGGTACGCTCGCAGTCGAGGGCCGCAGTGCACCCAGTTGCTGCCGGTGTTTGGCAGCCATTACAGCCCTGTCCAACTGCTCTCCCGTGCTTTGTGAACTCGAAAACAAAGTTTGCAGGCGCGTTTTTCGGAGGCGTGATGGCTTGCACTGACGTCCCTTTATTGCCGTGTACGTGCGTTGGTTGCACAGTGGAAATCTGCAGCTGTCTCGAGCAGCGCTGACGAAGCTGACAGCTATCGACAAAAAGTGCGGTGGCGTCTTTACGGGCAAGCAGCATGGTTTACAAGACGTTACTGCTTTAAATGGTACTGCCACTGATAACTATGATTATCTTATTTTCATACTGAAATAGTTAACATCTCTGGCTTGTGGCCACATATTTTATTACCGGTTTTGTCACTCCCTTGCTTTCAGGAAAAACTCATCTGGGCAAAAAAATTCAATTCTAACAATACGACGTTCCACTACTTCACCTTGCGGGCTGTTCATTAGGTGCAACTATCTGCTTTTACCATGGCCCTGCCTTGTGAACAGCAGTGGATTGAAAGGGCATCCTTTAAAACAAAGTTGCGGTCACTGACCAAGTCAAATGAACAATGTTGAAGTTTGGGATAGTATTCGGAATTTGAAAAAAGGTATCTATGTTTTATGCTTGTATGTATACGTTAATCAGGTTCGTTAATTTTGGTCCTTGCCATATTTAGTGCGCCATGTTGTTTCAATATGTTCCCATGGTGAACTGTATTATCCAGTACTCCAAGTTTGTTATGCAACACTTTCAATTCTTACCCTAAGCAATTCTTGCCTGAGGCTGAGTCATTCAACGTCACGTGCGCTGTGCTAATTGATTAAAGCGCTGACGCACCGCAGGCGATGAGGCACGTCGTAGTGGAGGGCTCCGGATTAATTTTGACCAGCAGGGGATCTTTAACGTGCGCCGAAATCTCATACACACGGGCGTTTTTGCTTTTCGCCTCCACCAGAAAAGCGGCCGCCGCGGCAGGGAATACGTGCACTGTGCTAAAGCAGAAAGGTAATCGCATGAGGGCACACCTTTTCTGAAATATGTCCGCATGTTCGGAACAATTATTTGTCTATTTCATGCTCTGCTTGTATATTCCTTACAAGAGAGACCAGTTGTTCCATTCTGCCAAAATGTTTTACTTGTCATTCGTAGAGTAGCCACCAGGGCTTGCTTTCTTTTTTTTAATTTTTGCCTTCATCTTTAGCGAGCACTGGAATCGGCACGGGCTCGCTGTCTTTCTTTCGCTGTGCAGTTGCATAACTCGTCTCCTCATTTTGCCAGAGTTTCGGTACAGCTCACCTTTCCTGGACCGGAATTCTATAGGCTGAATAACGGGGCAGAGGAACGCGTGGTCCGCGATAGCATATAGATGCTCAGCTTGCATATCCCTGAAATGCACCTACATCCATGTATGTGGCTGCGCCTCACACGACTGATCGGTGCCCGCTATTAATCACTACATACGCTTGAAGATTCGTTTGCAAATATCCTAGTTCCCGGAACCTTTCACGAGACTAGACTATAGTCTGTATTAAGCCGTCTGTTAACTCTTTCCCATGCAAAGTTTTTGTGAAATGGGTGTTCCGTGTTGGCTATTGCGGGATGGTCCTGCATGTGCAGCTGGATATAGCACAAAAGAGGAATATTGCTGCGGAAGCTACTAACATTTATATGCGAACCCTATACACTCTCGCGTGCCTTTTCTTATCCACTGAAAATTAATTTTTCTACAGAGATTGGATTCTGGTAGCGCAAGAAAGATAAAAGCAGAAGTTCCTGCAGTTGACAATGGCTGGTGAAGACTGTGCCCTTTCTCTGATTATTTTTATTTTGCGCCCTTAATCTGCTGCCGGAGCATAGATAAGTGCATTCCCCCACAGGTGTTCCTGCTGATAGATTAATTTTTCTCACGCTACACTAACGAATTTTTTCGTTGCTTACCTATCGTCCATTGTTCACATGCGGCCTGGCTCGTCTACAGCGTTGAGTGTGCGTAAGATCATTCGAGCATTTGCCACCAAAGCAGTCTTCCGGCGCCTCTGTTGTACTCGCAGTTCCTGTACTCTTTTGCTGAATGCAGGACGGATCAGATGGCATTTGGCATGTTCAGGGCTAAAATATTCTACTTCCTTCGCTATATGCTGACCAAACTTCAATCCTTTTTATCAAGGACGTTATTAAATAGCGTTGTAAAGTAAGGTTTGTCTATTTTTCTTCACACCTGCCTACATCACCTGACACTCAAACCAATTAAAATATCGTTATTATTTTTTTCTGACCACACGATCCTTGGGAAATATGACTACTGTATGCTCTGGTGTCGCTACTTGCTGAAAAAAAGAGCATAGAATCCTAATTTCAAAATCGCACAGTGCATGCAGACGTGTTTTTAAGCTAGCTTTTCTAGAGAAGGAAAAAGCCTGTTATTTATTATTGTAGGAAGTTTATCGTTGTTCGTTATAGAATAGAGGTTAGCACTGCAGAAATAAAGTCTGAATAAAAAGATTTTTTGAACATTAGAGAAGTGGGTGCATTTTGCCATGAAAGTGCCGGAATTCGACACCATTTATTTCTGTGTTTTACAGCAAAAACAGAAAAAATCACAGCCAAAAAATACATTTATTTCGATACGAAACACCGTTGCCATGCTCTTCAGTCATGCTGATGCAGGCCTGAAAAAAAAGCAGAGAGAACTGAGCAAAATTAACGCACAAGAAGGAAACACGAACACAAACGGGAGCTATTTCTTACCGGATGTGTGTTTTAAGTTTGCTAATGCTGTAAGCCGCGGGAATGGTTCCTTTTCCGTGCATGCGCCGTACGGGTCGTCATAGTCCACGTTGAACACAGCCAAGCACCCATTCGGATTCAGTCGCAAGTATTGAGTGGCCTACGATCAGAAAGAGAACCAAATAATAAACAGCTTTGCAGATGAACTTTCCACCTTACTCGGCTAATGTCACTTGTAGTGTGGTATTCCGGTGGAAGTTCGCGCACTCGCCGACATTGTAAGTGAAACTAATACGCATTCGTACCCAGAAATGACCAGTGACGAGCAACCACCCGCAACTTTAGACTTACGCCACATGATACATGGATTTCGAGGCCACTTGAGTCAACGTAAGTGCCTTGGCCATACATAATTGCTACATCGCATGTGTGTCGTACTGGCTGCATGAAGGAACCATAACATACTCCAAGCAACTCAGTGTGGAGGTCCGAATGTCTACGGACTAATTGAATGTCAATTCCAAGGGACGCCAATGCCGACAACACGATTTCGAACTTCAATAGTCTGCTTACGTGCTTTGAAAGATGAGGCATTATGGCTTGTCCTGGTAAGGATGACAAAGCACTATTACTTGTCCTGGCGAAACATTAACTCTATATCGTGTGTGCAATGCTTGTTCCATGAAGACGCCGTAATAAATTCGTAGCTTCTGGACACAAACTCGGACAGAAAAGAATTACCGATGAGATTCTGATAGGGGTTCATAAGCATTCCTGGAACGTATGACGGGGTGAGAATGGTAGCAATAGCTGTTGGGCGGGTTGTGGAGAGCTTTACCCCGAGAGGAAAAAAAGGAACGACCGAAGTGTAGAAAACCGGGTGTGAGGAGGCGCTGCTCACCGGACAGGGGTCGGCAGGTGGAAGCGAGGAAGACGAGGTGTGCGGAGGCGCAAGAAGGGCGCGGGGGAGAAGGAGGAGGAGGAAGAAGACGGTGGTGGCACGGAGAAGCAGGAAGAACGAGGTTCGGGGAGTGACCTGCCGGACGGTAACGTTCGGGGAACCTCCGCTCCGAGCCGCGCCTTTCTCCTGGAAACTCTCTGCTGGGTGTGAACGCCCAGGAGATCTCCGCGCCGAGCTACACCAGGTCTCTTCGAGCCACCGAGTAGCAGCGTTAGAAAGGCTCTGGAATCCTTCAAGCAAGCAGCTCTTTTCATCGACCAGCAGCAGCGCTACCGACTAGGGCCTCGCGTCAGCACACCGCTCAAGCATACCGACCAGCGCACCGAGCCAAGTGCACCTACCCAGCTCACAGATGTCAACGACTTCCACACGTGAGCGCGAAATATTTTGGGGCGCGAACTTTGTTGCATAGGACATTAACTCTCGTGACTTGATTATGTTAATGCTCATTTATCTATTTTTCCAGTTATTTGTCCCGTAAATACACGTTGTCCTTGTCCGCAGCCAACAGCCTCGTCCTTCTCCGCCTGATCAGATTAACACCTCCTTATCGTAAAAACAACCCGCATCACAAAAATGGCGTCCACGGCAGGACTCTCTGCGTAACCTCCAGAGAGTCGAGGAGGGAATTTTTGCGGCGGAGAGGTGAGCACTTGGCGCCGGAATGGACATGGACAAATTGCTTGCAGTGGGAAAAGAGTTAGGCCTGGTGGGCAGTGAGCTGAAGGAATGGGTCGAGAGAGAAATGGAAAAGAAAAGACAGGAAAGACAGGATGCGAGACAAGAAAGAGCGCTCGCGAGAAAAGCCGAAATTCGTAGGCTTTAGCTCGAACGCGACGAGCTAGATCGTGAAATACAGCTACAAGAGAAGAAGCGCGCGACTCAATCTTTAGATCTCGAAATTACAGACAGAGAGCTCCGCGTCTCCGAAAAAGGATGGAAAAAGAGTTTGGAACTCCACGCACATGGGACGGAGGGCATGCGGGTCAGTGGCACTGATGAGGCCGCGTGCGGAAAGGAAGAAAAAAGAACAGATTCCGAACTGCCACATGTACAGGTGAAAGACTTGCTCCAGGCACAAGAAGTTGCACGGGCTGAGTATGGAACGCAGGCAGACCAGCCGCGTGCTGGAACGCCTACCGTGAATGCGCCGAGTGAGGTTAGCGGTGCACAGCCATGCGACAAGCTATCCGAGCAGTTTGGAACGCGCTCTCTCTCGGAACGCTTCGCTGTCGGACGGCAGGCACGAAGTAATGAATCGGGCAGGGATGTCCTGCAAAAGTTCTTGGTCCCGGGCGAAAAGCTGTTGCTAGCCGAGAATGACCAAGCTGTGACACATTGCTTCCAGGAGAAGCGAGCACGTTTTTTCAAGAAAGTTCCCACACACGAAGGGATTAAAGTTGCGCCGCACTCAGTGAGAGCTCAAGTAACTGGTCCGAGGAGCACGTGCATACGCAAAGCTGGGGGTGCAGTTAAAGGAGACCGGTCTTTCAAGATACGTTTGCGGAAGTCATCATGCGGCACCCTTGCGAATGAAAGAATCCTTTGGAGAAGCCAACCCGACCATGCAGCGAAAGGCGTCCAATGGACGCGTCGGAAGAAAGTGAAGATGAAGGTACATGGAAACAAACCAGATTGAAGACATGTATTTGACTTGGCTTGAAATGGGATGCCTAGAGGAAATAAACTGTTCTAAACAATCTTTTAGGAAAGAAAACTTGTAGCATGTATGTTAGGTTCATAGGTTGTACTCTGAACTGTGTGCGGGCTACTCGAGCCACCTTGAATGTCGGCCGCCCGTATACAGCGCTGGACCGTTTTGCGCGGTGGTAGTTTAATTATTGTTTGGTATTGTTTAAAATGTCTGTGACTCCTTCGTTTGGTTGGAATAATTGTGGTACTATTAGTCACTACTTATTTTGGATGGTTTGTGTAAGTCATGACTTAGGAGATGCAGTTTGTTGTATTATAAGTATTTGTATTTGAGTTTGATTGTGTGCTGTTTGAATTCATTGTTATGCAGTGTTTTGGAAGTGTTACTATATGACGTGAAAGTGTTCTGGTGGTAGTGGTGATACGTGGTGCCTTGCGTGTAAGCTGACTGGACTTTCCACTGTGACCATCGACAGACTTTTCACCGGAAGTGTTTCTTCCCGAAAACACTTCTTTCGATGGGGGCAATTGTGAGGAGGCGCTGCTCACCGGACAGGGGTCGGCAGGTGGAAGCGAGGAAGACGAGGTGTGCGGAGGCCGAAGAAGGGCGCGGGAGAGAAAGAGGAGGAGGAAGCCAGAGGATCGTGGCACGAGAGCGGAAGGAACGAGGTTCGAGGAGCGACCTGCCGGACGAGAACGTTCGGGGAACCTCCGTTACGAGCCCGAGAACGTTCGGGGAACCTACGTTGCGAGCCGCATCTTCCCCGCGGACATCAAGCAGCTCAGCCGAGACTGGCCACGGAGCACCCGGGCCGAAGCACTCAAGCGTCGCAGCACCGGTATCGACAAGGCCACCGCGCCAGCGCCCCGAGCCTAGCGCACGGGACCCGACTTTGCGGCGGCCAGCGCCAGCGTCAAGGAGACAGCGCCTGCAGCCATCGCACCGATCAAGTGTACCGCCACAGCTTCCTACCGCCGCGTACTGCAAGACTGCAAGACGTGAGCGGGAACTCTATTGAGTTAACAGTGTCTTGTCGGACATCTAGTCCTTTGATTAGATTAGGTCATAGTTAATTGTGTATTTTTTTTAATTCTGTCCCGTTAATATACGTTGTCCTTGTCTGACGTCACGTGCCTCGCTTCTTCGCCAGTGAAACTTGACCTCCTCATCCACACAACAACCCGTATCACACCGGGTAAAAGCAACTTGAGATGTCATAGGTGACTATAGCAACTGGCTGAAGCGGAAAAACAGAAACATGGCCACGGGAAATAATGCTAGTTTCGGAACGGAATCCGAGGGCAAGAAGAAGAAACAGCTGGAACGTATGGCAATAAACAAAAGCGCTTTTCGTATTGGGGCTGCTGGAATTATCCACCCTTAATGGTCCACCGGCACATGCAGGGATTCGCTCAAACAAAAGCATTACAAGCTTCGATGACGACGACGACTGCATCGGTTGGCCCCCTGCTTCACGTCGGCTCCAGCAAATACCGGTCCTCTGACGCGCCAAGTGCATTCAAGGCCACGAAACTGGTACCAATCGACAGAGATTCTCCACGCGATCACCGGGAGACCAGATTTTCCCCAGGCAAGCCATTGATTCTCATTTTACGACCCCGGGAAGTTCGGAAGCGGCGGCCGCCACGGTAACCCTAAATCAAGGGTTAGCCGGCCAGCGGCGGTTACGTAATGGCTTCCTCTTCTACGAGGGAGACGGCGTCTCCGGTGGAGGATTTTGCGGCTTCTGGCCCCGGCATTAGTCAGATGCAAGTAGAAGTGGAGGGAGAAGAAATTACAACCGAGGATTTTCAAGAATGCTCCGGCTGGACGCAAGTGGTCCGAAAACCTAAGATCCAAGGCAAGGAGGCTGCGCGGCCGGCGTCACCAGAGCGGCAATCTCGGCCTCAGAAAGGAACCAGTACGCCAAGAGAGTCATCGCCTCCACGGCAAGGGCGTCTAAAATGCCGAATGTGTTACCAAGCGAGGACATCAAAATCGTCGTCAGACCTCGGGGAGGCCTAAACATTGCCAAGCTGCAGGCGATCGTGGTGACGGCCATTCGCGCGGCAGCGGGGGTTTCAAGGGAAGACGGCGCGGCAGACACGTTTTGCCCGAATGTACACCAGAACATCGTGGTGGTGAGCACCCCAGACGAGGGACGAGCCCGGGCCTACGCCAGAACTCAGTCCATCCGCATTAGAGATCGCGTACATGAGGTAGAAGCATACCAAACTACGCCAGACGGCACGGTGAAGGGAATAATACGAGGAGTTCCAGTGGAGGACACGCCGGCAGAAATCCACCGGAACATCGTCCACCCGCGCAACCCGCTGGCTCGCGGAGCGCAACGCACTGGCAATACGACAACGGTGATCGTGGCCTTTGAGGGGCTGAAGGTGCCCAATTATGTGTGCTATGAAACGGTACTCCTCCGGTGCAGCCTGTACCGCAAGCACATTGACGTGTTCAGACAGTGTGGTAGGCTCGGACACAGGAGGGACGTATGCCCCAATCCCAGTGCTAAAGTGTGCTTCGACTGCGGCGTTAACAACCCGACCGAGGGGCACGACTGTAAGGTCAACTGCAGGATCTGCGGGGAGCCACACCCAACAGGCGATCGCGACTGCAAGCATCGGTACAAGGTACCTTACGTGGTGACCAGGCGGCAGTGGGAAAGGAAGATGGAGGAGCAGCGTGCAAGACGGCAGCTGCCGAACCCAGACGAGTTCCCGGAACTCAGGACGCCAGTGGAGGGAGCAACAACAGCTGCTACCGAGCGGAGCACGTCACGTTCCAGGAAGAACAGCAGGGGCCGAAGCGCGAGTCGCCAGCGCGGCAGATCCAAGTCAGGAGAGCGCGTAAGCTGGGCGGACGCCACCAAAGCAGGAATTAGGAAGAGGGGTCCATCGCTGCAGCAGAGCCCAGGGCCGAGCGGTGGAGGTAACAGCAGGGACAAGAAAGGCGACAAGAGGGACGAGGAGATGGAGCTACTCAAGAAGAACGTAGTCATGCTTACCAGAGCAAACGAGTTACTCAACAGAAAAGTCGCGGAGCTCGTGGCAGCGCTGGACAAGTCCAACAAGGAAGTGATGGCGCTCAAGCTGGGTCTACCGGGACGCACGCCGACACAACAGTTGGCGGAGGAGCGGCAATGCGAGCGGCGACAACAGCAGCCGCCGCATCAACAGGCAGAGCGGGCGCAAACCCCGGCTGCCGCAGCCCCTCAGGCTATGGAAGAGGAGACTGTGGAAGACGAGACGACGACCGTGGCGGCGGGACCGGTGCTCAAGAAGAGAGCCACCGAAAGCCTCAAAGAGCGGAGAATCAACGAGAGGCTCAACAGAATGGAAGAGCAACACAACTTGACAATCAGTGCATTCAACGAACACTTTGCGAACATTGACACCGCTGTACAACAAATCATGGCGGTGCTGCAGGCGTCAGGAGTACAAGTACCAAGCCAGCAACACCACCCACCACAAGCATGGATAGAGCAGCAACAACATCAGCTACAGCAGTAGGGACCACGCGAGGCCTCCTAGTCTGGCAGTGGAATTGTAACGGCTTCGTCAGAAAGAAGGCAGTCCTGCAGCAACACCTGGAACTGGCAACCGTGAGGCCCGACGTCATCTTACTGCAGGGGACCCTTACCGAGGAGGTCAAGCTCCCAGGCTACAAGGCGAGCGTCAGCCCTCCGAGCCTGCGGGGCATTACCGGCAGCACCGGCAGAGGGGCCTGCACCCTGGTGAGAAAGGGCATCACTTTTCTAGAGCACGAGGTACTCGGCGTCAACAGCCTGATTGAGCACACTTTCGTAGAGGTGGTAACCGGGAAGAAGAGTAGGAAGGAGAGCACATTCATACTAAACGTCTATAGCAGCCCGGCACACAGGAAACAGAAATTCAAGGCTCTGCTCCACAAGGCTAACCGCATCGCCGGCCCGAGCAACAGACTGGTCGTGTGCGGAGACTTTAACGCGCCGAACTAGGCCTGGGGTTATAGCAGGACACCGGTCAAGGGCCGGGACCTCCTGCAGGACGCGACCGACCTTGGGCTGACCCTGATCACCGACCCGGCGGACCCCACGCGGATCGGCAACTCGGTCACCCGAGACACGACGCCGGACCTCGCGTTCGTTCGGAGCGGCGGTAGCGACAATGCGGAAACGGGGGACTTTGGCTGGCGGAACACGGGGCACGAGCTGGGCAGCGATCACTACATCGTGGAGATCGCTGTCCCGCTCAGCAGCGGCGACACGGCCACCAACTCCAGAAAGTGCGTCAGGGCGCACAAAGTCACCGACTGGAACGGCTTCCGAGGGTCCCTACCGGGCGAGACGGTGGTGATCGAGGACATCGAGGAGTGGACGGCGGGGCTCATGGAGCGGGCCGCGGCAGCGACCAGAGAGATTGAGACGGATGCCAGTATCGAGCGAGTGGACAACCGACTGGCCCACCTCATCGAGGCCAAGAAAGCCCTCCTGACGAGGTGGAAAGCGCAACGCACCAACAGGAAGCTCCGCAAGAAGATCGCGGAGCTAAACCGAGTAATCGAGGCCCACTGCACAACACTGTGCGCCCAGCGATGGCACGAGATCTGCAGCGCGGCGGACGGGCAGATGCACTGCGGCAGGACGTGGACCCTGCTGCGGCACCTCCTGGACGAAACCAGGACCAAGTCGCACCAGCGAGAGCGGCTAACCAGGATCATGCACGCAGCGGTCACGGAATGCGGGGAGGACGAGGTGAGAAGGCGCCTGGACGCCAAGTACCTGCCGGCCACCCCGACAGTGCATCACCCGGACTACCAGGGTGCGGCCAACTCGAACCTGGACAGAGACATTGAGGTATGGGAGGTCCGAGCGGCCCTGCATGACCTCAATACCAGATCGGCGGCAGGACCAGATCGAGTGACGAACAAGGTGCTGAAGAATCTCGGCGAGTCAGTGATCGCGAGCCTGACGGACTACTACAACCGTTGCTGGCGGGCTGGGACTCTTCCCCGGCAGTGGAAAGCGGCCAAAACCATCCTGATCCCCAAGCCGGGCAAGCCGCCAGACATTGGAAACCTCCGGCCCATCTCGCTCACATCCTGCGTGGGCAAGGTGCTGGAGCACGTCCTGATGAACAGGTGGCAGCGGTACATGGAGGAGTCGGGGCTCTACCCGGACACGGTCATCGGCTTCAGGAGCAAGCTAGGCACCCAGGACGCTATGATCCAGCTCAAGAGCGAAATTTTGGACGACAACACCAGGACGAGGGACAACCGTGCCGTGCTCGGCCTGGACCTGCAGAGCGCCTTTGATAAGGTGACGCACTCTGCGATCCTGGCGCAGGTGTCGAGGCTGAACATGGGCGAGCGATCATACAGATACATCAGAGATTTTCTGTCGGGTCGCACAGTTGAAATACACGCTGGCGACCTTGAGCTACCGGAGAAGAAGCTTGGCAGCGTGGGGACCCCGCAAGGGTCGGTCATTTCGCCGCTGCTGTTTAATCTAGTGATGATCGGAGTGGCTGAACGGCTCTTGCGCGTCAGCGGGGTCAGGCACACCATCTACGCCGACGATATCACGCTCTGGGTAAAGGGAGGCAGCGACACCCACATTGAAGACACGCTACAGGCGGCGGTGGACGCCATCGAGGAGCAACTGGACGGCTCGGGGCTGGTGTGTTCACCGAGCAAGTCGGAGTTGCTAGTGGTGCCACCGAAGGGAGTGAGAAAGAAGAAGCGAGACCCGAGAAGGGACAGCGAGAAAATCATGATACGAACGAGCGGCGGCCAGGTGATCCCGCACGTCGAAAAGATCCGGGTGCTGGGCATGCTCCTAGAGCGAGGCAGAGGCAATGGGGAAAAAATAAACCGCCTAACGGCCAAAGTCAACACGGCCATACGCCTCATAAAGAGGGTATCGGGCAGAAGGGCCGAAGGCATGAAGGAGGCCAGCCTAACGCGGCTGGTCCAGTCCTTTGCCGTGAGCCATATTGCCTATGTGGCGGCCTTCCACAATTGGAAGGTACACGAGCGCAACAAGATCAACGCGCTCATACGAAGGGCCTACAAGGCCGCACTCGGGCTTTTCGACTGTGCAAACACGGAGAAGCTCCTGTCACTGGGGGTGCACAACACTCTCGAGGAGATTGCAGAAGCCCAGAGAACGGCTCAGCTGGGACGGCTCGTGTGCCCGATACCGAAGAACGTAAATCCTCAGTACAACAGGGAGCGGAGGGCGGCAAGGGCCAGGGCCTTGCTCGACCTCCACGCCAGAGACAGCGGTGCCGTATATGTGGACGCGGCGGAATATCAGGACAGGAGGGGAGCTTTCGCCGCGGCGGTGGTCAGTGCGGTCACCGGCGAGACGAAGGCGGCGGCGAGCGTGTGGACACGGTCGGCGCATCAGGCCGAGGAGGTAGCCATCGCCCTGGCCCTCGCCCACCCCGGATGCACGACCGTGCTGAGCGATTCCAGGACCGCGGTGCGGAACTACGCCAGAGGCAGTGTGTGTGTGGCAGCAGTGCGGGGGTTGCGCGCGGTGAACCCAACGAAAAGAGCGGTGACTATCAAGTGGTTCCCGGCCCACATGGGAAGGGACGTGTCAGCCCGAGGCAACGCAAACCACAACGAGACGGCCAACGAGGCGGCGCGAGGTCTCACATACCGCCCCGCCCAACCGGCCGACTCGACGAAGGAGTGGTGGTGCGAAGCCAAAGACAGGATGACGGAGTATAGTGAAGTGTTGAACTGGCATAGACTAGGGCGCAGGACTATGCCCCCGCCTCACCCGTGCATGACCCGAAGCGAGGCGGTGACGTTCCGGCAATTGCAGACTGGGTCACTACCCACGCCGGTGCTCATGAAACACGTGTGCTCTAGCGTATATGTGAGTGACTTGTGTCGCGTGTGTGAATCGGAAAGGGCTACTGCGGCCCACATTTTGTGGGACTGTGCACAAAATCCGAGGGAAGCACGGACAGTGACGACGATCCCGCCGTGGCTTGCGGCCGCTGCGGGAAGCGACCAACGGGAACAACAGACACGGGCCGTCCAGTGGATTTCGGCTGCCCTCGGAAAGCAGCGCCCGAGCGAAAGCGCCAGGTGCTCGCTACCACCCCAGCACAGGGGCAGGCGCGGGTGCCAGAAGGCGGGAGTAGTGAGGGCTGCTCGCTGAGTAAAGGACACCACGCCGAGATGATTTGTGGCCGCATCGCGATTAACATGCCCACGTGGGGCTAGGATAGTCGTCCGCCGGATGATCGAATAAAGTCTTTTCACTCACTCACTCACTCACAAGCTTCGATGTTACAAGCGTCGACCATGGTTATTTCGCAGATATCGCGAATGTAGTCGGGAACCTCTGAATAAATATAACCGAATACTGGACTATTCTTCGGTGGTCAGACACAGGCGACTTAGGATTCATAAGAAACCGCAATCGATTGCCGCATTGTTTCTCGGGTTGCTGGGCACCAATATCTTGCCTAACAAACCCACCGTAAATCTGAGGAAGACAACAAAACTGTTCATCATTTAACAAAAATTATTCTGCGAAGGGACGGCAGGACACCGACTACGCTCGCCTTAGGCAAAACAGACGTAGCAAAAGACGGTTTTGTAGAAATGAAAAATCCCGGGCCATCTCCACTAACGTGAAACCTGGGGAGGGGAGAAACATGCAGTGTGTAAGTGTATTCATTGGTTGTAAGGCTCTCTTGTCACACGGTGCACGCTGATTGGGCGCCGGAGAGACGCCGGTGGAGGAGCAATCGCTCGCTTCCTCAGGCGGGGGCGCCCTCTCTTGCGTTGACCCGGATTTAAGCAATTAAAAGACAGATTTGTGCGTGTAACAGGCCACAGCATGTGTTCTAACGCGAGGCGTCGGAAAACGCGTATCACGGTGTGCTCTTTTAGTACGCGTTTTTGTCCGCGGAGATGAAACACTCTAGCGCGAGGCGTTGGAAAACGAGTGTCCTGGTGTGTTCTTCTAGTACGAGTTACGTTGTAGCACAAGGCGTTGGAAAACGAGTGTCCTGGTGTGTTCTTCTAGTACGAGTTACGTTGTAGCACAAGGCGTTGGAAAACGAGTGTCCTGGTGTGTTCTTCTAGTACGAGTTACGTTGTAGCACAAGGCGTTGGAAAACGAGTGTCCTGGTGTGTTCTTCTAGTACGAGTTACGTTGTAGCACAAGGCGTTGGAAAACGAGTGTCCTGGTGTGTTATTCTAGTACGAGTTACGTTGTAGCACAAGGCGTTGGAAAACGAGTGTCCCGGTGTTTTAGTACCCGACAACCCGACCCCCTAAGTTGCTTCGCCCCTAAAAAAATTGGCGCGGCTTAAATTAGCGGTGCAACGCTGGGGAAGCAGCACAGCTGGCAGCACTGTCCCTTCGTCAGAGCCCCGGCTGTTGCACCTTACATTTAAATTTCTTCCTAACTGGCACGCCCGGATCGTTTTAACAGCAGAACTGTTGCTCCCGGTCGTAAGTCGGGTGTTGCAGGAACAAAATACCACAAAAATGTTGAGCGCTCGTGAGTGCGTGCCTCGCGGCGACCGCCGAGCGTCCCCGGCACGCACAGTGGCTTAGCCAAAAAAGTACTTAAGCGTTCGCTGTGATTGTGGCAACACTTGCTGGGAATGAGAAAGACACGTCATAGCGTACGCCCCTTGTTCATTCATCCTCATGTCAGCAAAGTTTTTGCGCGTGGCAGCGTCTAAACGAGTACCCTGTTTGGGAGAGGCCACCGCGCACACCGCATTCGCTAGAAGCCACTATTGATAATTGGGGACATGGCTACAAGTGTGCCACTCCTTGCCGGAATGACTTGCAGATTCCGCCACCGCTGCCTCGAGTCGATGACGAAGAGCTGGTGAGCGTTTTACATGCTGAGGATAAATTTGCCACTCGAAGCAAAGAAGGCGACGACCTATTCGATGCATATGACGACGATTACTGCCACCGCAATTATGCAAATAAACAATGATACTAAAACGTAACTATGCGTCCGTCACGGATTTGATACTACAGCCTCGCCATTCAAGTCTTGCTCGTGAGTGCACGCTCCCCTGAATTTTTTCCGCAGGCTTTAAACCACGTCAACACGCGCTAGAATCGGCTGTAGCTGGCTCTGCGAACTTGGAGCCTGCAGCGCGAGGTGTTCTGTGCTCGCCGCCTCATGCGCCAGCGTGCGTGAACTGGCGAGGAAGCACACGAGAAATCACGTCCCAACACTGGGTAGAGTGTTCTCTAGGGCAAGCGGTGCGGCGCGCGCAAAGACGTCATGGCTAGGCGAGGCTGGCTGCGCCTACGCGGCTGGGCGAAGGTCGTGCGGGGCGCCTCGCGCCGAAGGAGTTTTTTAAAGACGATAGTCTTTTTTGGGCTACTTAAACCCAGAAATTTTAGTCTGGCTGTCTGGCTGTCTGTCTGTTTGTGACACGATTCCGCCACCCGGTCAAAGTAAAGCAAGGCCTGCAAGGTCTTATACAGTCACAGCTAAAGAAGAACAAGACATTACGCAAATATAAGACAAGAAATTGTACAGAAGTGATATTTGCAGTTCTTTTATAAAAAAATTACATTCTTGACTTTTGCGAAATGAAGTACTTCATCAACTACAGAAAAAAAGTTCACTCCGTTGTTGCCTTCTGTCGCCCGCGCCACTATAGCTTTGGTGCCATTTTAAGAAATCAACCAGCAACAATTACGAAAGGTTCCACTAGATACGTTCCCCGTTCTGCTTAGAACGCACGTGGAGTAGGGAAACGTGGTTCTATGAACTTTGAAGTAGGGTGCCTCGATTCACGCGCGTCTCCGCCGTACGGCAGCGTTGGCATCGAGACACCCGGCCTGGAGCAGTGGAACGCGGTAAATTTGAAATGATTTAAGCAAACCTTTGGCGTCTTTACCTTGGGAGGAGCGTGACGTAAGGGGAACAACATGAGAGGTGAGCGGGAAAGCGAAGGGAGGTATTTACTTGGCAAAAGTCGATAAAGACTATCGTCTTTTGACGACATTTGCAACGAAATAAGCAGATACGCGGCCAATTTTTTTTCGTGGTATAGTTTTTTGTGAACGCCAACGAACCAGGCTCAAGCTTTAACAGCTCTGCTGTTAACAAAAAACTGTAGAGTCAGCCCATTTACGCGAGTCACTTTTGCTGAGCCGCAAAGGTTCGCACGAATTGGTCGACTTTAATCAATACGCGGAAAGGAAGCGGAACTTGGAATTGTATATTGCCAGAGGCACACTGCAAGCAATAATGATATGAGACGCTGAACAAGAACTAAAACAGTTTCCACACGGAATGAAGGAACTCACCTTCATCGCAAGTGTTTTTCGTATTTCGAAGGTTTTCGTGACCGTGGCGTTGGAAGAGATCGCCGATACCCACTCCCAGTTGACCGTTGGTGCGATCCATTTTTGCTGGTCTTTCGTGTTGCACACCTGAGTGAAAGCAGATGGTAAGCATTCGGGTTTCGGATGACACGCACTATGATTGTCATTTGGAATTGTGTGATATTATTGGCTAAAGGGCGAGCGGATACTGCGGAAAAAGTGGCATGTGGCTGGGAATAAGCTACACGAGGCTTCGTTTGTAATACTGGTGTAAACAGCCTTAAATCTAGCAAAATAGCAGTGAGTGTGAGGCGATTTATGTGGAATGAGGGCGTAATTTCTGGTGGTGCGGAAATCACTAACAATTATATCCGCACCCTATACACTCTCGCGGTCTTATATAAAGAAAAGGAAATTTGCTACAGAGATTGGATTCTGGTAGCGCAAGGTAAAAGAAGTTTCTGCTGTTGACATTGGCTGATGAAGACCGTGCTCTTTCTCTGATTATGTTAGATGCAAGGCATCTCTTACACTCGGCCTGTCCCGCGTTGACCGGCGTAGTCCGCACTCCTCCTTACGCATGCGCAAACCCTCCTCCGCTCTTCTCTCCGACAGCTGTGCGTTATGCGCTCTCTCCGGCTCATTATCATAACAGCTGGCGCGCTTCGCCTACGTTCGCATGTGCTCCGGCGCGCTTGTGCGTGCATGTGTGCGCATGCGCAACTTTCCTCCGCTGTCTCCTCTCCTTCAAGCGCGCATATAAAGCGGTGAGCGCTCGGCGCCCGTTCAGTTAAGCGCGCGCTTTCGCTTGACACAGTTGCTGGACTCCGCTTGACTTTGCTCGTGCTTCGCTTGACGACGACGACTCGAAGACGGTCTTTACGTACTTCGAACTCTACGTTTGATTGAGAATCATTTAAGGTTCACTACACTTCAACCATATTTGGGTAACCAACATAACGGAAACGCGAATTGAACCCCGTGAGATGCCTTGCATGCCCCCAGGGTTCCCCTCGTGGGAAGGTGGCGGAATGTTTTTATTTTGCGCACTCCGTGTGCTGCTAGAACCGGTGGCAGCTGGCTTCGCGTACTCGGCGTCTAAAGCGCGATGTGTTCTGTGCTCCCCACCTCATGTCGTGGTATGGAATAGCTCAGAACGACGAGGAACACAAGGGCTTGTGCATCAATAATTTTATATATTGTGTTCCAGTTCTGAGACTTTGCCTCTCCTACGCACTTCTCTACCCGTCGTCGTTCGGCACTGCCTTAGATAAGGATGAAGTCTAGTCAACTCTCAAAACTTGAGATACTGCTTTCGTATACTTCATTGGTCCTATAACTTACTTGAGAGTAGTCCTCCCACTCCTCTCGTGTGCAAAGGTCTCCAAGGCCAGCCCGCTTGTTGGTGTGGAAACGCTGTACCGCGAGGTTCACCGACATGCAAACGAGTGCGTTGTTTCTTCCGTCTCGAGAAATGTCCGCCTGCAGAAGCCGCAAGGTCCCTCCGTGATTATAGCACGAAGGGAAGTTCGCGCATCGGGCAGAGAGGAACAAGCCTATGCAAACATGCAAATCTTGAAAAGAGCCCAACTGGGGCTTATACGTTTGCAAGAACCGGTTTTAGCGCCCCTTTTGAGATATTTGATGCCGGAACAGGATGACCGTTTTCCTTAATTCTCACAAAATGCTTGCCCATACAATACTATTTCTGCGGTGCGAATTGCTTGCCCATACAATACTATTTGTGCGGTGTGTGTCACGTGCCACATGCATCGGAATCCTTGAATAACCGTGCCACTAGGTTCACTATTGTCATATTCATAACACATGCGCAGAGCAGCCGGATAAAAAAATCGGGAAGCTTGCGTAAAAACGACAGTCTAATACTAGAGATGCTTTTGCGAACTTACAATGCACATTATTCGAACTTAAAGGCGCCGTTAGTGGATGGTTGTAACAGTGTGCCTCATATGCTTAATGTTGCATGTGCGCCCAATGTAGCAGCCTTCAAGAGTGTCTCAGTATACATTCGCGCATTGCCCGTTGTGCGGTGGGTGTGAAACTATGGCAAAAGGACGAGGAGAGTAGTTAGTAGAAGTAGTGGTGCAGTCAAATCTCGATATAACGAATCACGCGGGACCGCCGAAAATAATTCGTTATATTGAAATATTTTTGTCATGAAAAACTGGTGGCTATAAGCCGGTGCTCAAACCTAGGAATGAAAATGGCGTACGTTAGCAGAGCACGCGTATGCAGAAGGGAAAACTAAAAAAAATGTTGACATAACTTCAAAACTGCTTTATTTGAATAAATAAGTTATATTCTTCTAGAGCCTGCAGCCCGCACGACGGATCAGGAGTGCCTCTACATATTCCACGTTGCACAATACCCCATCGGGTACGTCATTGCACTGATTCATTAAAGTGCGGAATTCGTTCATGTGAACTAAAACATCAATGTTCGACAAGGTCTCATCTTCTGCGTTCGGTGAACTACAGTCGTCTTCCTTCGCGTTGTCATCGTCACTGAAGAGGATGACTGATTGATTGATTGTAGGGTTTAACGCGCCGACGCAACGCAGGCGATGAGGCGCGCCGTAGTGGAGGGCTCCGGATTAATTTTGACCACCTGGGGATCTTTAACGTGCGCCGAAATGTCGTACACACGGGCGTTTTTGCTTTTCGCCTCCATCAGAAAAGCGGCCGCCGCGGCCGGGAATCGAACCCGCGACCTCGTGCTCAGCAGCTGAAGAGGATGACTGCTCTCGTTTCTTCTTTGCTTTGTGCCTAGCTGCAATAATATTTTGATCTCACGCGAACTTCGCAGCAAAATCACCCACAACAAAGAAATACCGACCGCACATGTGATTAGCGTGAACGACCGACCACCCACCGTCCCTTGACCCAAGAGAAAAAGAGGCAAACGTGGCTAGGCCTGCAACTGCACATTAAATAACAGCTTTGCGGTGGCGCTAGCTGTTGGCCCTCGACATGGTGATGATAGATACTGTACTCAGGGAATATACAAAAACGGCGGTTTCTGTTTCGTGCGAGAGTTGCGGCACTGTTACTTTTAGCCGAATTCGTAACGCTGATGTTTCTCGATTATAATGGCGAAAAAAACTTGCGTGCGTTATTCAGAAATATGCGCTTTAATGAAACTTGTAGCTGGGAAATATTTTTACATTAAAAAAATTCTTAAAATATTTGTAAATTTGAGAAATTCGCTATAATGGGGTTCGTAGAAACGAGATTTGATTATTATAGTATGTGCGTGTGTGTGTGCTTATAGCGAGATGGCTTCTAGGTCAAGCAGGGTCAAAACTATATTGCAAGACCACTCAGTGTGTCGCGTTGGGGGTTAAAATTGTGCATGGCATATTTGTAGTATAACTAAAAGGCCTATATATGTAAACGTAGAGTCTTTTATTCGAAATGAGAAGTATGGTCATAATGGCTCATGAAGATCTAGAGACCTGAAGGTGCCGGGGAACTTCAACTATAGTTTTGCGAGGGAGTCTTCCGGCCCATACAAAGGAACCGCTGTTGCTGAGAGGGTTGTAAGGATAGGCGCCATTAAATGAATTAAAATCCGCGGTTACTGATTCCACCGCGTCAATCACCATAGCCTGCGGCAGTAACTAATGCCCCGGGTCTGTGAAAAGCCACAGCTGTTGGTCAGCGGCATGCTAATTCTCACTGAAGCTGGAAAAAGCTTTGATTAGAGCTGAAGTGTTAGCCTCGCGTCTTTTTACCAGCTCTGCGCAGCAGCATTAACTACTGCACGGTACAAAATAACGTTTGTTCTGTGCCCGCTAAATAAAATGACAACAAGAAGGGTGATCTGTGTGCTGTGGCGTGAAATTTGACGTTGATACCACATTCATGAATATATGTTCTGTGGTTAAAATCAAGATCACGAAATCGGCTGGAGCCCTAAGGTAAGGCTATGAGATTTTCCCAGTCAAGAAAATAAATGGTATTTGGCTGAAATGGCATTGACGGCGAATTTCGCCTATTGGGTGGTATATGTTGCGTGAAGTCACCTTCGAGGGCCCTTTCCATAAAAGGAAGGCATAGGCGCAGCGCATGGCTTAATATCTGGTCGGCTGTTGCACCGTGCAGAACTTTGTAAGAAAACATGAATACTTGTAGCACACAGCACAAATGCAGGAACCAGATCACTGACTTGCCAAATGCTTCAGCATAACCACAGCTACGAAGAATAACGGTGGGGTCAGTACAACTGAGGAGAGGTTACAAATTTCAGCCTTAAAAATTCACGTAGTTGGTAAGAGAGCCCCCAGGCAATCCAACGTTCCGAGTTAACACTTGGGGGAATTTTAAACGTGATCTATAAATGAAAACGAAATACTATTGTGCTCAAGCCATTATTCTACCAAAGGTACGATAAAACTCACCATCTCCTCAAGGTGTCTGCTGCTGAAAGGCTCCACAGAGGGGAAGCGGACCTGGCAATTTTCATCCGGGCCGGAACGGTGCATGTTGAACACCATGACGTCACAGAAGCGACTGAGCTTCTTCCACGAAGCCAGGTAGCGTTCCTTAGCAGGAACGCCAACCACAAGAGCCATGGCCGATGGCTTCTTGTTCTTAAAGGCGAGATAAGTCCTCTGCAAAGTTGCGTCAGTAGGACATGAAGCGCGTTAAAAGTTGACTGACCAAGTTTTAAGACGGGTATGTAGCTACAAACTTTACCTTCTTTTGATTACTTATGTTTTGCTTTTAGCGCCTGGCCGCCCCCGGCTTTTTGATCTTGTGCTTATAGCGAAGCGTACGTTGGTTCCCCTTTTTTTGGTTCCCCAGGTAATCTAGTTTTGATAAAGGCTACTGCTTTACGCTCACTTATTTCCGGTTGAGGTGTCGGCGAAACGCCAGACAGTTACCGGCCTCCATCTCCCCTTCCCCCACCCCCAACAACCACTTCCTCCTCCTCCTCCTCCTCCTCACTTATTTGAAAATTTGAAAATGCTATCGATTTAAATCAATGTCACTAGAAGCCAGGGAACAAGTGATAAAGGCATAGAAAGCAAAATGCCGCGGCTTTCAATTCGCTGAACTTCGTCTGTGCACGCCACTTTGTTGGCTGCTGCTTCGAAGTTTGAGAATTTTTAAAGCTTACGGCGGCGTAGCACAGGTTCGCTCATTTCTAGAAGATCCTATCATCTATCTTCACTGCGTGACATTATATATCAGGCAGTTTGATTATTTCTACAAGCATTGCGTTGCAAAGTGCAAAGAACAAAAATAGGAGGCACACTGATAGCGTGAATGAATCACGGGTTTGGGATTCCAGTTTTTATGGCGCAGCGTCGACAAAGGCAACGAGCGCCGTGACAGTAATGAGATTCGTTGATACCTATGGTCGGTGATGAAATGCAATGGATTGAAATTTTACCACACAGGTTTGAGTATGGGGCCATAAATGCGAAGAATCATGCAAGGTGGAAAAGGCTCACCCCGCTGTCCATGTTTTGCGACAGATCTTGAGACGAAATGAGATAGTTGTGGGCGTTATAACGCGTGTTTTAAGAAGTGTGCCCAATTCGAAGAAGTGTGTCCAGGCCTACCTCCACAAAGCTCGCAAGCTTCTCAGTAGAAGGCTTTGCTAATTTTGTTTTATTCAACTGTATTCTGTAATGTATTACGTTGCTTCATACGTTGTGACAGTGGTCCCGCAGCTTCTTCACATTACGTTCCGAATCTTGATATTGCTCTTGTATATGTTTATACTGCATGGGCGGAACCTGCGCAACTGCCGTCAGCAGCTTGCCTTCCACCAATGCCACAGTGGCCAGGAACTCAGAACACTATGACAGCAGGCTTCAGGTTATAATTCAAGCAGGGAGCCGTTAAGACATCAAAGAACGTTAACTTCCTTGTAGCCTTAAGAGACGAAAGCTTTGCAACAACACTCAGGGTGCCTGTGCGTATAAATCAGTTGTCCATTTTATTTAAAGGACGTGGTTCAAAGCCAGCAGAATACCGAAATTGATTGATTGTAGGGTTTAACGCGCCGACGCAACGCAGGTAATGAGGCGCGCCGTAGTGGAGGGCTCCGGATTAATTTTGACCACCTGGGGATCTTTAACGTGCGCCGAAATCTCGTACACACGGGCGTTTTTGCTTTTCGCCTCCATCAGAAAAGCTACCGCCGCGGCCGGGAATCGAACCCGCGACCTCGTGCTCAGCAGCGCAGAATACCGAAATTGAAGGCGTTGATCACATTGCTACGATTCGAATAAAGGTAGGCATTATTCTCTGCATTTTGGTGTTCTGCTGCGTGGTTTTATGACGGCGAGGTGAAGCGGAGGGCAAAAATGGCCACAAGCGCTCACTTAGCAGAGGCGATGGCTCCCGTGCTACTTCCGGGGAGAACTCAGTATTGGGGGAAAGTAAAATGGGATTTGAGTGATTGTGGAGTTCAACGCGGCAGAGCTACAACCTGGGCTAGGAAGCGCGAAATAGCGGAGGGTTCCGGATAATTCGGCCACCTGGGGATCTTTACGAGCGTCGAAGTCTTGAACGACTTTTCGCATTCACTGAAAAGCAACCACCAAAGCTGAGATCGAACCCGCGACAACGGGCTAGGCGGCACAAAAGCCACTGAGCCACCGCGGGGGGTTAGTAATTAGTAACAAAAGCTGCAAAACCCTCTAGATGTGCATTGAAAAGGACTTTACTGAACAAATACGGAATGAGTAATATAGCTATTGTAGTGCAAGAAGCTTGAGCCTTGAGTGCAAGTGTCACATGCCTTGGATAAGGTATGGCGGGTTCTGTTACATTTCAGAATTGTGTTTATTGTGTCTGCATTTTTTCTATTCTTACCTAATGTATGTCATGATTAATATTATCTAGGAACATGCGTAAGAGTGTGTACACTCATACATTGTTCGTATATAGGTGTGTTTTTATATGTGTATACATCTAATTTCACGTATATACTATAGCGTGTGTATGCTTTTTGCCGTTGCCAAATAGCTGCTGTGTTTACGGGCTGCCAGGCACCCTTCAAGTGGTCGCTGACCGCTTTTTCTCATGGTGGAGCCCCAACTCTCTAATGTTATAAATAAACTTGAAACTTGAAAAATCAGCTAGTAAGGTAAGGAATTGTGCTCTTCATCTGGATTTCTTGCTGCTAAACAGGGCTTCATTCCGTAGCTTATCACAGGTACGCCAGCTTCACTATGGCTTGCCTTGGTAAATTCCAGGAATATGGTTGGCGGGATGAGGTCCTCCGGAAGGAGTGCAATTCCTTGGACTTGTTCCTCCACGATCCAACGCTTCGTGGCTTTAATGAAAAAGTTTGTGAAGACAGATCGCGTGGCCGCCTTCTCCAACCAGGGGAAGTCGGTCATGGCGGCGAGCATCCAGGTGCGAGAGTTTCTCGGGAGGTGTTTGAACTTCTTAAAGCTGGCCGCTGAAATAGAAGGTAAGGGGGTTATTGAACCTGCTTATTCCGCCTTGTAATGTTACTACTAGTGGCATTAGTATTACGCCTACTAATAATGGACGGCAAAGTAAACTAGCTTTGGCAACCGAAGTTCGAGATGCATGTAATCAAGAGCATGGAGGCCAAAGAGCTAAAAAATAAATAATTGGTATGGGGTGTAAAAGACCTTCAGTGTAGAACGCAAAAATGGTCAGGATACAATGATGTCAACAAAAGGGCGTAAAAAGTTCCGGATGCCGTATAGATATCCCATGGGTTAAATATGTGTATTTTATCCCCATCGTACAGTTACGGCATATTGCGTTGTACAATTATATCAACAATACTTTTATACCGATGGCCGATATTTTTAAACTTTATGCCGTGTTTTATTTCTCAGCTAGTAATTTTTTACATCACGGATGAATTGTCAACCGAAGCATGTAGCATGCACCAGTCATATTCGCAGAATGTTTCGTGAGTTTCAATTTGAAATCGGCTAGTAAAATAGAGGAGAAAAAATTACATTTAAATTTTTAGCATAAGGTAGAAGTTTGCACCCATAAATGAATGTATCGCTTGAAAACATTAACAAATAATTTGCTATTTATTACACCCACTGGTTTCTCTAATCAGAAAGAGCTGGGATATATTCGAAGAACCTACCACTGACCCTGAAAAATTTGCAAGTAAGAAATGGTAAAGCATATTGCCTGACTTCCAACATGATTCTAGATGAGAAAACCTGCTTGGATGTCTGTGCGGCCTATGGTAAAATGCCCTTAATGTGACAATTTATTACGCACAGTTAAAAATGAAAATGACCAGAATACCAGTGTTCCGTCTGAAGAAATTATAGCTGCTGTTAGGAACTGCTGCTGCTGTTAGGAGAACTGTTAGGAACTGCTTGCAAAGAGCCATACCAGTTGGTCGAAACTTTGTGTTCAGAGACAGTGCTTTAAACACACCAAGGTGCAAATGCATCACTAATAGCCGAGACTACGCACAAAGGCATGCACAGTTAATGCTCCCTGATTTTTTTCGGCGTATAAAGAGCCGAAATAAAAATTGTTGTAATCAAATGAGTACCATCTGAACAAAAGATACGGACGGTTGAATTTTAAATATATTTGCTACAATTAGCCATTTGCATGATGGGTAAAGCGCAAAGTTAACTTGGAAAAAGAACAGAGGACGGAGTGCTGCACGAATCATAGAATATAAACCAAGACGGTAAACTCGTAGTCCTAATTAGCCATTTGCATAGGCCCTTTACTGATTTGCTTAGAAGTTTTTGTAGACGGAAATGAATTAGTCCTCAGTCTAAGCTAGAATGGTGGAAAATCGAGACAGTTTAATTGGAATTTTCGAAATAGACAAAACTGTCCATAACGTCAGCGTCCTGAAATTGTTTAAGCAACAGCAATGTATTTTCTATTTGACAGTTTGATAAGATACGTAGATTCCATTGTTCAGTGTTGTTTTTAATGTCCAGCGACATACCGTGTAAAATGAGACGGATATTCGTTTCGGCTATGTCTATGCATTTTTTTTATGATGACTGGTTGGGTTATGGGCGCAAGGCCAAGTAAAGGCAAACAGCGCGGAGAAAAAGTTACTATTAAAACTGGGGGAGGTACAACTCAATTGAAATCAGACAGCTAAATTGGAAGTGAGATAGCAAAAGAAAAGATGGCTGCTGGAAGGGCCAGGCTGTGATTATGTGCGGTAAGAAATGGGCAGTAAGAATGTTTAATCTCCTCTAAATATCTGAAGAGACGCTTAAAAAGACTGACAGGATCATCAGCTATCTATTATATGTTTGTTTTGTGGTGCAAGGGAAACGAAGGCCAAAGAGCTCCAACACAAAGGCTGTCAGTTGCGTACTTGTAGGAAAAAATTGTTATGGATGACATGCCTTTAAAACTGGTTAGTGTGGGGGTTTATAGGGCCCGTAATTAAAAAAAGCAAACCTGAAAGTTAGAAGAATGATTACAGTTAGAGTAAAGAATGAGAGTTCACACAAAGCTACCCTCCTCTCTGGGGCTTTGAGGTCATTTAGGGTAAGAAATGACATTTAAAATTTGATGTCTCTAAGGTACGCTAAAAGACGCTTAATGCTAATTAAGGGTTCGGTAGTCAGCTGAACCTAATGATGAGTGTAGGGGGATATTGTGTCCATAAAGGGTTCGGATAGTCAGCTCAACCCAATGATGAGTGTTGGGGGATATTGTGTCCGTAGACTGCTGGGAAGTTATTGCGTCGTGTTGGCCCCAGTGGCGAACATGTAATTAGAATGCCAGCTACGGATTGTGTTCCTCTACACCTGCTCTACAAGGGCCTTGAAAATCCACTGGGCAGGTGGAAGTTTTTCACATGTTTGGGGCGTATCCGTATATACATAGAGCAACTTCGATGAAGCTGTTGTGTGGGTCAGTTGTGAAATCATCCCAAGTGTGGTTTTATTACGTGTAGCTTGTTGTCTGTCGGTTGACTCCATTGCGATTGCCATGTTTCAGGAAGTTGTCTGATAGTTCTTACCATCCGGAACGACCACCTTGTCCCGCTGCACAGAATACACGATGGAGGAGTACACCAGATAGCTGCAAAGCTCCCCGGGGAAGTTGTCCGTCAAGTCAGAAGAGTCGGAAATCACGCACAGCAGGGGGACTGGAGAAGAGACACGAAAACGTCAATGGTGTCATCGATTAACATTCTTTAGTGCTTACTACGCTCCGAAATAGGTACTTTACTTACTGCGTGTGCGATCCGCGTGTTTCCGGAGTTCTGAAATGGATATGAGTGCGGAATAAAGTATCTGAAATTATGCGAAGTGAGATTAGATGCCTTACCATCTTCGTACTTCACTCCAGTAGAGACTGAAAAAAAGAAAAAAAATGGAGCTAGGTTAGGTGAATAAATACCGGGATCATAGTTCGTTGTGAACAATCTAGAGCGTTAATTGAACAGTACGGAAGGATATGTAACTTGTTAGAGACAGGTACCTGTTGCTCTTATGGGAGTCCCAAGTCTTTTTGAATTTTTAAAGAAATGCTTTATTACTTTTGTCTACCGATTTCGTGGAGGATACGCAAATGACCTTTTGACCGGAGAAACACTTCCAGCGACACACCTCTCGAAGCGCATCGCGTGATTCGCCGGGCCCGCTGTTGGCGCCTGCGGGCGTCCACAGCGGTCGCCACTGTCGCTGCGGCCGAGACAGCCGACCACCCCGCAGCCTTCCATGCATGCGGCGCTGGGTAGTTTCGGGGAACATGATTCGTCTGGCGCCCGGCGAAGAAGAACGGGGCGTTCACCATGAATGAACGCCACGTTCGCCCCGCGAATGCCGCGTTCGCCCACCCTCCTTCTGTGAGCGTTGCACGGAACCGAACGGCTTTGAGACGTGGTCGGCAATACAGCTAAATCGCAGGTCAACCAAGCGAAAGCAAGACTCAACCAGACTAAGTCAAGCTTTTGCTTTGCATATCCAAGTGTAGCGGAGCTAAGCCGCAGCCGTTTTTCCAGTTCATTTAGAGCTTCGCGCTATTGTTACCGTGAGTGTGATTTTAATGCACACTCAATAGATACGGACTGCCAGCTGCAAAAAAGTACGTTAAGAAACAATGCCAAAACCTATGCAACGTTCAACAACCAGAGACGGTAGCACGGAGATGACAAACAATCCAAAAAAATTATGTCGAGGCCGATTCGGGCACACACGAAATTGGATCCTACACAGATGTAAAGCATTTCAAAAGAAATAAGCAAAATAGCAACCGCAAAGAAAAGCTACATGAAGTGCATTCTGGAAGTCTCACTGGAGTTCTAGATCTATTCTTCAACAGTCATAATTGGGTCGACCATCCGTAAGCATGAGAACTGCTACTAGCCCGCTTAGAAAGTCCTCTTTGCGGGCATCGGAAAGATTGCCAAGTAGGTTTTCAGGCTGAAATTTATGTTTTCGCATAGCGCAGTTTGCAGCCGCAAATGTTAAACCAAACGTTTGGGGTTCTAACTAGTTAGCTACCATAAAAAGGTACTATCCGTAGTAAAAAAAGAGTTTTAGCGTACACCTCATGTGAAACCGTTGGCATTTGTTCAATAAACAGAGAAAGAAGTCTTACGTAATGAAGCCTTCTTCTTAGAGAGCACATCGGCAATGATGCGAACACGGGGGAAGGGTGGGTTGTTGGTGCAGCGGCCGTCAAGGTCATCGAAGTTGAATCCAAATGCAGCAATGCAGCCATCAGGGTACGCCTGTAGGAACTTCGCCACCTGCCGAAAAAACAATAGTCAGATGTCTGTGTAGTAGTAGTACCTTACAATAAGGTAACTGCCTGATTATGACAAGTGACACGGAAGCTTCGCTCAAGTGTGTGTACTTGTTTTTGCATAGGCAGAGAGGAGAGAGAGAGAGAGAGAGAACCTTTCATAAAAGCGGAAGAGGTCGGTCACACTAACGGTAGGGCTTGCTACTCCAGATCGGAGTGAATACAGTGAAATGAAAGAGCGAATAGAGAGAGAGAGAGAGAACAAATAAAAAACTGGGGAAAGGGAAATGATGTACACATATATAAAATTTATATGTTCAGAGGTTTCCCAGGACCTGTTCCAGCCATGCTTTCTCAAGCTCACCATGATTTTGGCAGGGTTCAAGGAAGTGTGAAAGTTCTAGAGCACTTCCACGTCGGAGTCGCTCAAGTGCTTCCGACGCTGTTTCCCGTTGACTAGCATATAACGGGCAGCCATAATGTTTTCAGTTGTAGAGCACACCGGACAAAAGGGCAACTATACCCAGCCTAGCGTAAACGAGAATCATCGGGTGTAGGCAGCGCTAAGTCGCAGCCGATGTAGCACGCCTTCAGAGCGCTTCGGTGGACCTCGCGGTTGCCAGAAAGCGCACTTCGGGTCTATCACATGGAAAGGCGCATATACTTCCAAGCCGGCAGCTGGAGTTTTCATCCTAGGTGAAATGCACCTGCTTTGCTATCCTCGTTGGAGAATGGAATTCCAATGGTGTAGTTTATGTCGTGGGCTTCTCTGGCGGCCGCTTCGGCAAAGATGTTGCCCATTATATCAGAATAACCTGGTAGCCAATGAAGGTAAATATGTCCTTCGCGCACCGCACTTATATCTCATTCAAATCCCAGACAAGTATGCGGCAATCACGGTGCCTTATTTAGAACTTGCAAGGCTGGCTGGAAATCGTAACGACTACCGCGGAAAAGACTTCCGCCTATTTAAAGGAGTGCTGCTCCGAGGGCTGATAGCTCACTGGCGGTGGAAGATGTTTTGTGGCTGAGCTTCTCTTTATTGGACCATCCCGCTGACAGTAGCCATACGCCGATTGCCAGAGTGGCCGAAGTCACAGATCCATCCGTGTATACTTAGATGTGGCCGGGTGTGGATATGCTCCAGGACAAAATATGTCAAGGCCGTGCGGACACAGACGAGTATTTGCCTAATCCGGGTACAGTGGTGCACAGAGCCCATGCTGCGTACAACTACGGTGGAGTAGCAACCTGCTCCTTGCGAGATGAGGAAGCAGCAGCCAGTAGATGAGCGAAGGATAGAGAAACATGGCGGGGGCTGGAACGGAGCAATTCTTATGAACGGAGATTGGGCGCAGAAAGATACTTTGTTTACTTAGGGTTTTTACATAGGGTTCTTCCTTTACATGGAGGTGCATTTTGGAAGGCCCGGGCATATTGGAAGCGCTCGAGCTCAAGCTTTCCAGAAACGTCGAGTTTGTGCTGGACACAGCATGCAAAGCCGGAATAGCCTACAAGAGGCCTACAAAGAGCGCTCTGTAGAGACGCAAGATTGCTGACACTGAGCAGCGTCAGGTGCTTCCTGTCATTACGCGGAAAATGTGAACGAGCGAAATGAGTCGCTCTTTTAGTCGCCTGATATAGGGATCCCAGGACAGCGAATGGTCAATTGTAAGGCCTAGGAATTTATAAGCATAATATTTCTATGCAATAAATCAACGAACCAGCAAGCACATTTATGCAAGCTTTGGGGTTGGTTTTGGCATCCGCGCTAATGATGCCTCAAGATGGGTTGCATGGACCAAAGCGCACGTGTTTTCTTCTGTTGCTTCGTCTACCTAGTTAGAAGAGCAGTCCTAAACATTGCGCAGTCGAACCGTAAACTTGCATCGTCTTCGGCCTTCCTACGTGAGGTCTAATTGCCAAAGATGCTGGAACAGACCTGTTCCTAAAACACTGCTTCCTCTTGAACACATGATAAGGAAATGGAGATTTCCCACCAGAAATGAAAGGTTAATCCGTCATCTCTATATTCTTGCGAGAGTGCGGTCGATTTATTGTGAATTAAGGGCACCTTCGGGATAGTTGACACCACCAGTTACCGCTGCTTACCTTGTCGTACGTTGTCCCCCTGGATTCGAACGTCACGACGTAGGTTTTGTTGCCTTTAACCAAGCCCTCCAATCCTGGCTCAACGGTTTCTTCTTCATCTCCACTTGGGCACACCTTTAGCAGAGTGATAGGGGCATTGGAAAGGCAAACTGAATAACATGATCCGTTTCATAGCTTTTGAAAACGTGTTGCTTTAGAAGTTGATAATACTCAGCCCCAGACTACTTCACAAAATATGCCTCCACGAAAAAATAGCACGCTGCCAAGGTACCTAAACTGCCTCTCGCTTTTAACAATGCAACAATTCCTCCACCGCTTCTTATCTCCAGTTATAAATATCATACTTAGGGTTTTCAGCCAGTGCAGTACTACAGTTTTAATGCAAATAATGTTGCATGCTTGTCAACGTTCTTTCATGGCATATAAGAAACACGTCTGGCTAAGAAGTTGTGGCACAACTCCGGCACAACTATTAGGGCGTAGAAAACAGCCCTTGGCGTACGCAAACACTGGGCCAAATAGTCAACTATTGTAGATGCTCTAGAATGTAGTCCCAGATGCACGTACGCTGCTTGGATGTACCTTTAGCGTGGATCGAAATAACGGGTCATTATGTTGTTACAAGAGTGGCAAGTGGCTCGAGGGCTAGATCCAGAGTAGGCAGGAAATGAGGGCACAGAATCTGGATGAAGGAATTTTCACTGTTGGAGCTACTGCAGTGGGGTCTAGAGAAACCTCTATAATCAAAGTTTTTTATCAAGTGCAATTGAATTCATTGAAATATATCACAGTAAAGCATATAAATAATCGAAAACCTAGGTACGCAAACAAGCACAATTGCGAAATTCCCCAAATTCGGCATCAAAATAAACTAATACAAATTTTGCTGTTCCTGTGTTTATTTTCGCTGCTGCTCATTTTAGAACTATACACTTCATTTAAATATGCTAATAAAATGTCAGCCCGGCTTTATCGTGTCACAGACGTGATGAAGGGTACGTGCTGTTTGGGCAGTTCGGCAAACGCCTGCTAAAACAATTCGTGTGTCATAGTTCATTATCAAATCCAAGAGGTTCCTACCTCTGCAAAGCTCGACCAGTTGTGCTCGATGCAGCGGTCACCAACACGAGCCTGTCTATCAGATGATCCGGCCATGCGGAATCCCAGCACTGCCAAGTTGATTGACAGGCAACCCGTGGCAGTTGCTCCAGAGATGTTACTCTGTAGGAAGAGACCCAAGAGTATGTGCAATTGCAACAGTACCAAAGACTCCTTAAAAAGGTAACGTGAACAAGTTTAGCAGTAGTTATGTTCGCGTCAACTGGTGGAAAGGCATCTGTGACCAAAAAGTGCCAATACTATGTTAGGTACTCATTCAATGAGCCAGGTTTGTGCTTAAGATTTGTATGGTACAAGTATGGTACTTCCTTTAAATGCTGCATATATAGTTGTAGTGGGTCCTTAGAATAAAATTTAAAATGCTCTTAATGGCGGGCGAAGGGGCTTATGATTGCGACGTTACGTTTCCTGGAGCCTCAGAGCGTGCTACGCCAGCAAGGGTTTTTGCGCGCACTAAGAGACCACGAGGATTTATTTTGCCCGATTTTTAAGATCATGCTAATTATGATCAACAAGAATTGAGTGCCTGCGAGAATAATCTTTTTCAATGGACAGTGGGGCAAATGATACTAGATTACACTAATGCTAATGTTTTATTATTCCTGATAAGTCAAAGCTCCCAGGGTCGCCTCCTCTTGTCGCGTTGTGCGCAAGGTAAGTATGAAAGAATGTGGTTGTGGTGCCAGGTGACCCGAGCGCAGAAATGCTATATTTGCTTTGATTCTTTTTTGTAAGCTTGGGTGGGTGAGAAAAAATCATTATTGCTTTGGCTAACTGAAGTGTGCCAGAAGCATTGCTGAATTTACAGCACGGGCAATGTAGGGTTCTTGGCCCACGCGGAAAAGAATAAAGATTTCCTTTAGCTCCTGCCCATAATGCTAGTTAGTGCCACTCTGTCAGCTTGCAACGCACTGTTTCCTGACTTTGCATCTTGCCCGCCCGTCGTACTGTGCTGCGGAGTATATTATCACGTAGCAATGCCATTTTTTGCAATTTCTCGAAGCATTTGCAGGGATTGTTTGAAAAATCTCACCTGAACTGCATGAATTTGTTGTAATGTCTATTTTAATGCGAAAGCATGAACCTGCACAGCAGCTCGACAGAAAGAAGTAAATACATGAGCTCATGAAAGTGGCAGTTATCAGGAGGTTAGGTTCGCATTTTCTTCACTATTCGAGTACTACGAGTGTCATGAAAAACATGTTGCACGCTTCTTTCTTATCGTTTTGTCAGGGCATGTAGATAAAATCATGGAGGTTCGTAGCAAAAGGGGAATGCGGAATTTATTTAGTGCCCTCCTATCTGGTTTCTCCTTGAAGGTTGCGTCAGATGATTTTCTGCGAGAAATTTCCATACATGCTTCATATGCAGAAAGTCCATACTTAAATATAATATCCCCATATAAAGCTCGTAGTATTAAAGTATGAACTCAAGAAATTCCATACTTAAAGCTAACATCACCATATAAAGCGCGTAGTCTTGAACTCTTAGGCTCCGAAATCCTGTCAAAATTCGCTGAAGCAAACAAAAACAGCGGTGTCTCTTGATTTGTATAAGGACCGTTCAACTCTGAAATATTACGATAAATCAAGCAGTCCGTAAATTAAACGCCCGTAATAAAATTTTCATTCATTGTAATTCTTTTAAAATTGGCTTGAAAAAGATTTGCTGATCTACCAGGTTCGGCTTATTGAAATACCATAAAAATAGAAGGAAATAAAAGTGGGAATCGTGAAACAAGTATGTTTAATAAAAACAGTGGGAAGCCGTGATTCGAAATTTATCCCACCGTAGTAATGGAAACATGACAGCTATAGAGTTTTTGGCGGGCGCCATGCACCTTAGTCACTGTCGGAATGACATTTAATGATTGGTATTTAAAGAAGGCAGCAACCAGCCACAGTTTCAGATTTGAAAGGATGCGATGCTCTGCATTAAAAGATTTCAAGCACACGCAGTTTTATCCCCAACAGTTTAGTAGCAGTATTACTGCATTGTAGCCCACTAATTTGGGACGATATACGTAATATATACCTGCGTTGCCTGGTAGCAGATTCTTGATCTAACCCTTAGCGGCTTAAAGGCATGCACTGGTAAAGCCACCACACTCACCATACGAACAAAGTCATTGTAGACAAGTCTCCGCAAGGCTGGATAATGCATGCGGCACACTCCTGGTGGTTTAATTTCTTGGTTGATGAATATAAGGAAGTCAGATGTGCTAGAAGAAAATGACAGACAGTTGAGCGGTGGCAATCACAAAAACTGAAGCTAAACCAGAATAGATTACTGCTTAAATAAGGCTGGCCAATACCCCAGTGCAGGTTACTGGACACCGTTAAATCTGCCGGGTGCCTATGTTTTCAGCTTTCAGTCCTAGACATCATACGATTGCCTAAATTTGAGCCCTCTTTAACCTGAGCCTTTAGGCAAGGCCATGCGGACTTTATGTCGAGGTACAGGTGCCGATTGGTAGTATGTAGTAGTAGTATGTGCTTATTGGCGCAAGGGTACCTACGGCCAAAGATCGCCAAGACTCCATTAGGTGTTCCTTCAATGTGGGGTTTGTGCTAAAAAAATGTATGAGATGTACATGAAATGTATGAGATGTACCTGAAAAAAATGTACCTGAAAAAAGCTGTATATGTGGGTGTAGCGGGCCCGTAAACTAAATCATGAAGATGCTCATTATGGCAGATAAAGGGGATTATGGTTGAGACGTGGCATCGCCTGGAGCCTCAGATGGAGATGCGCTAGCGGGGACTCCCTGTACACACAAGAATCATCTGGACCTCCCTCAAGGATGAGAAAGTGTCAAGTCACGCCCTGTACGATACTTGTTTTAGAAAGTTGGGATTTTCAAGATAAGTTACAACACATTTGTAGGTGAACATTGGTTCATCTCCTGACAAAAGTGAAGAGTGTAGTGGAATGTAGTATGTGTAGATTTTAGGGAAGCGTCGTTTTCTGCCGGCATTGCGGGTTGTGCAGTCATTTAACACGTGGAGCACGGTGAGCCATTTCTCACATGGTCACAAATTTGTGAGGGGGCGCCATTCATAAGATATGGGTGTGTAGCGGGAGTGTGGTCGATTCGCAATCCGGAAATGAATACTTCCATATAAACTCTATTGTTTCTCAGTCAGCTGTTTACCTATGTGTGATTTTATTTTGTGTAATTTGTTATGTGATTATTTCCTCTATTCCTGCTGCCATCGCTCCCGGAGTCGATGTGTTAAAGAAGGTTTCATGTCTAAATGTGGCACCGGAGGTTCATCCTCGCCAGTGCGAAGAGCGGCCCCAGGAGCATACTCGTCGGCAATCTCGTTTCCCCAAATGCCGCTGTGCCCCGGCACCAAGTACAGTATTATCTGTTATCGCTATATTTAAAGCATAAGGTGAAGTTATCTCCCTGATGAGTCGATTTAGGGCAGGAGATTTACTTGGTTTTCTTAGGCGTAACGTCCTCACGATACTGAGACAATCTATGAAGATAATAGACGGTTGTACGATCGTTTCCATAGGGTGTTACAGTAATTAAACTTCCGTGTGCTTCTGATGTAAAATACTGCAATTTCTGTTCAGTGCCTTTGTTCCAGTGAGGCTGGGGCCATGTGCAGCGCATGAGACACCACAAATAGACTTTGAGGCAAATGTGTAAAAGGTGGCGCATGGGTATGTGTGTTGAATATGTAGAAAATGCTGTGAAATAAGTTCTATTGGTGCGTTTTGTTGTCAGTACGTTTAAAACATACATCACACGACACTGGATATATAGCCCAAGAAGCAACGAGGTCAGCGGGAACAGTTTTGTAGAGGTCGTTCATCGTGACACCGAGTTCCTGTGCCTGTGCGCGCAGTGGCAAGGGGAATGGCATGGTGATGAATCGACGGTTAAGAAAGATTGCTCACCGACGTGTCCATGATCGTACAGTTACATGGATGATTATTCAATGATGCCACCTGCAGAGCATACATTATTGCTGTATACCAGCACTGGTGCTCCATACACCACTGGTCACACACAACGCATAAGCTTTTGATGGTGCTTGTCCGAAAGGCTCCGGACGCATGGTGGAGCCCCAAGTGGAGAACTTGATCCAGCAATTTTAATGCTGTTTTAGTGTGGATCCATATACAACACTGCCGTGGTCATGGCGTGACCTCACGAAGCTGTTGAGATGCAGAAGGCACATTTTACCTGCTCCATATGACTGGTGGGTCAATACTTTCGGTATATCATTGCCCTGATGGACTTAGTCTTCGGTTGTTTAACGTGTGGAATAAACGTTAGCTACTCATATAGCACAAAATCATGAAATGTATGCTCTTTTTTAACCGGAATGGTCCCACCATTCAGAATAATACCAGGATCTGGCCTTATGCCACTCTGCGTGGAAAACACAAGTGCTCTTCTCAAGACTCACTTTGAAACCATAGTCATCGGCTTACTTTGTACGTTTGTTAGTACCAAATTATTGAGGGATTACAAGATTTATAGCTAATTAAAATGACGTTCGGCCTCAAAGTGTGATGTTAGACCCGACCTTGGGTCTTTTCATACCCGACCCCTCCCGCTACTCTGCATCAACCATTCTACAAGCAAGTTAAACTGCTTTTAAGCATTGTTTTCTATGTCCGCGCATATCCCAATGCAATGATTTAGGAGCAAGCACATACCGGCTGAGGCGCTCCAAAACTTGCTGATCGGCTTCGAAGGCATGAACTCCAACTATTATCACATTCGGGTCTTTCATGTATTGTTTAAAGGCGGTCCATATTGCCTGCAATGCAGAAAAAATCCACTGCCTATTCGTGTTTTCAAAATTCAGTATGCTGGAAGACAGCAGGAAACTAATGCAAATTTATGAATCCCTCGAACGCATGACTCGCAAGTGCCTGGAGCTATTGTGTAGTTTTTATTTGCCTGCGATACAGAAGCTTCAGCTATCATCTGCTCAATCATTGAACTTGGTACAAAATTTGCTCCAATTATCTCCAGATTTTAAGAACGTTTCTAAAAATGCCTTATGCGCTGGTACTAACATTTTTATGATCTGCAAAAAATGTTACTGCGATGGTTATTTTTCAAGTACAAAAAGGACAACCCTTAAAACAGGAGACAGCTTGACAGAAGAATATTTGTTGTGAAATGATTACAATAAAATGGTGTGCTTGCTCTGACCAAATGCAAGAGCACGTACTGAGGCAACGGAATTGGTAAAAAAGCACCGAATTTCTGTCCATATGCCTGGGCTGTGTTGCTAGGTTTAAAGACAACATACATATGACACGGTGTCAGGGAAGACTCGCCAACACAATATTGTGGCACTTGGTTATTTAAGGCAGTTTGTATACGCTGTGCAAATAACTCGTGCAGAAGCTTAGGTGTTGAACGAATTTCATAGAGGGCAGTAAAAGTTGTTGGGGCTGCTTCCGCTTGTAAGAAGCCACAAACGCCTAAGATTTACGTTGAGAGTTTAGACGGACTTTATGTACCAGAATTTCACGTAGGACAACCAACTGCGGTTTCCCAGGGCACGAATAACGACCCCATTATTTGTAGAATGGCAGTAGGAAGGCGCTGCGAATACAGAAAAAAAAACGTGTCTAAACATGTTTTGGTATTGTCGGTTTTCTACTGCGTTGAAGTTAGCTAAAGTAGTTAAAAAATACCTCACTCGCCTCTGGGAAGTAAAAGAGTACTCCAGCTCCGATAATTTGTTTGAAAAGCTTTTCTTCAAACCTTTCTGCAGGTGAAGCAGAACTCGTGTTATAGAATAAAATGTACATTGCGCTATTGGCATTCACATTTATAAGACGCACAAAAATGGAAGCAGCGCTGCTTTATTTTCCGAGCCCTCATAAAGAAAAACAGGTGCTGGCTGGGGAAATGACATTTGTGACCTCGTGCTCGGGAGTACGAACGCACTGAGGAACAGCAGTGGCTCTCACTTAGAAGATGCGATGTGGTGTAAACTAAGACACTAAACCGCCCATTCGTAGCAAGAGCTGTGACATGAAGAAGTTTACGCTTCTAACGCGTTGCTGCGGTTTGTAGTGGGGACTTGCAGGTGGAAGCGCGAATTAGTTACGCATGACAGCGGCCTGGAAAAGTTAGATCTCGCTCATCTTAGATAGACCTACATGGAGCAGTGTGACTTCGGAATTTTGTCTTATTCGTTCATCAATGTGGTAACGTGAACTGCTGCAGTTTTCAAATGCCGCTTCTATACGAATACACTTTCAGCAGGAAACTCACACTTGAAAGATCAGCAACTGCTCGAAGGTCTGTTGAAAGTACGGGAAGCAGCGCCAAGCCAGCCCATTTCTTCGTGGTTGTCCAACGTCGGAGTGAGGTTGAGAATTTACGAAGGAACTCGGCATCCCACGCATTCACGGCGTCAATAAATGATGGATCGAGAGCCGCGACTGGTCTGTTTCTGTGCTTGACACTGAAGTCAAGGAATTCTTCCACCTTACCGCCTGGTTAAGGAAGAACCATAAAAGAATTCCAGGAATAATCAGACAAAGTGGCCCACACACTTAATAAAAAGTAATAGAAACAAAGAATTGGAACATTGTACTTGTGGTTGCCGTACGCTTCTTTGAAGCCCTATCGAATTTTAGCCATTTATTAGGATTTTGCCTAATTTCGTGCTCGGACATGGCAAAAATTCACTCCTTCTCGCAGTTCTTGAAGGCTCAGCATAAGAAATTTTGTGGCAAAATATTAGCCTTTACTATCTTATTCCCGTTTAAGCGGTGTAGCCAGTAGCCAGGATGAAAAAAAAACGCCTGTATTTTGTGTCGTAAAGGCCGGAAAGGTCAAAGAGCGCCATTTTATTAACGTTAGCCCTACCTTAGTGCAGGATTATGTCACCAAAACACAGTGAGCCGGATGTGATGCTAATAAAGGCAATTAGTGGGTGTGTGGGGACCCTAATTAAAAGGTAAAGGTGATGATGGGTGATAATGGCAGATAATAACGAGGATACAAGAAACTGAAAAACACCTGCTGGTGGCAAAGAGGCGTGAAACAGGCATAGGATTTAAAAAAAATGGATGGCAGGTTTAAGTGAAAACATGGATTTCTCTGAAGGAAACTGTGCTGGTTGCAGTCGTATGGAAGAGAGTAAAGTTTTGGGAAATGTTTGCGCACCGGCCATTGCGTCTTTTTAAAAACGAACACCACTGACCATTATGATACACGTCTGACATTTCAATTTATGCCACAAAGCTGTTATGTCTTGCTTATTGGTGCGATTACTTGCCAAAGAGTGCTAAAAATGTGGGTTCTAGTGAGGACTTCGTGTTAATTACTTCATTTAATGTACTAGATAGTTGGGTATTGCCTAAAAACGATGTATAATACGTCTGGAATAAAGACTGGGCAGAGTATGTTATGTAGGGTCATTTATTAAAATAATGTGTATACAACTGTTTTACTCAACACTGCTGGTGGTCGCTGATAATGCATTTAAGAAACTATTGCAATTATCTGTATGATGTAAACGATATGGAAATGCAACAAAAACTTTCTTTCCTGGCGTAAACAGGGGATGGTATCAAATTATTTTAAAAGATTGCGCTTGGTGTTACCATACGCTTCTTTGAAGTCCTCTCAAATTTTAGTCAGTTATTGAGATTTGGCCTAACTGCGTGCTCGGTCAGTTGCGTCAGTGTGGCGTAATTATGAAGCGCTTTAAAGGCGATGTTCTAGTTGGTTTTCTGATGGACTCTGTCCATAGGAACAAAACACGGAAGAAGAATAACTAGCGGCAATGGGACTTGCCTTCATCGCGGAACTTCCGCAAAAGCATATAAGAAACGTGTTCGAAATGTTTGTGGCAGCAACATTAGGTAACTTTACTCTGATGAAGGCAAGTCCCATTGCCGCTACGTGAGTAAAACTTTTGTTATTGTTCTTTCCCTGCATGGGACGTTTTACTTATACTGTTGCTACACGCGCTTTGTGAGTTATTTTTTTTTTCAGTTTATGTATACATACGCGGAAAGGGGTTAATGAGCAGGTGTTGGGCGTGCTTGTCGTGATGCGGATGTTCGGCTGGGGAGGAGGGCGTCGCGGATCGGCGGCGCCCACTAATCACATAAGCTCGTATGTGCAGGTTTTATCGTAGTTGAGGGAGGTGGCGTGCATTCGGTGCATCAGTGTCCAATCTACCGATAAGAGGCGCGGACCTAAGGAAAGCCAAGTTACTGGTAGTGAAGATCGCCGGCTCCGGCGTTTCCAAAATCTTCGCGCCTCAGTTGCGAAGGTGGCGGAATTTTTTACAGCGTTGTGCTGTGTATTACTGCACTGCGAAAACTTTAAAAAATGTACAACGAGATAAATTCGGCCAGCTACAGCATGCCGGGAGAGCAACAGTGCAGTTACCACGCACAAAGGCCATGGACAGCCCCGGTGCATGGGACTACTTTCGCGTGTTCCATAATTTACTGTGTTTCCGAGAAAATACGAGCACACAGGGCTCAATAAGATGTCAAAATACGTCTGGCCTTGGGGGATATAAGGAAAGTCGAAATACCTGCAACAGGCGAGCCGTTGGCATCAAGTGTC
Source organism: Haemaphysalis longicornis (assembly GCF_048455015.1). Taxonomy (NCBI): domain Eukaryota; kingdom Metazoa; phylum Arthropoda; class Arachnida; order Ixodida; family Ixodidae; genus Haemaphysalis; species Haemaphysalis longicornis. The sequence goes on along the minus strand of NW_027526460.1, from coordinate 93,337,262 downwards.
AAAAATGCGAACACAACGTAATCGCAGAGGGCTGTCGCTGAGCTCTCCGGAGCAGGTCCAGATGCATAGTGGATGCAGATTACGCTTCCTGTAATGAAATAAAACCGACGTTTACCCACGTATAACTTAAAATGTTTTCCGCTATAACCTGAAACTTTGGAAAAGGTGGCACCAATATTTGAGCTAATATGTGAGTCAAAGATATTAGAAAGCCTTCTCTCACCGAAGTAACCATCGATTTTTTTTGCAGCACCCCTACACTCAAATTATTTTTTTTTCAATGTTTAACTTTAGGCACTGCATCTACAATAAAGCAATCTAACCGATGTGTTTTGTTTCTGGACGTAGGCGTTGCGGCGTCAGTATAGAACAATACACATCACGTCTTCACTCATACTCTGTATAAGTTACGAGCATTACTGGTTACTCTTTTGAAGAGGTATTGCATATTTTTATTACTACTTCACTACACGTTTCGCAGTTACTTACAGGATCCCTGCAATAACTAACTCTCTGAACAAATTCGAAGTATGGGGGTTTTACGTGCCGAAGCTACACATTGGTACATAAAATTCCTATTTCATTTAGGCTATTTTGTTTGACCCCCTGGGGCCCTGAAATATGCTCTTGAATCTCAACACACAGGCGTCTTTATTGCTAGCCTTTATCAGAAAAGGCGCCCCCGTGGTTTGGCAGGACAGTGTTGGCATTGTGTACGTGCTTGAAAGTCATAATTCAATTTTAATGAAGCCTTTGCGAATACCAGGTGTTAAGGAAAAATCTCTGGACAATTCCGCCACAAATGAGTATTAGAGAGCAATATATAACGAAGAAAAAAACTTGTAAAAAGAACTGCACACACTGCGAAGACTTTGTACGCGGCAAACAATTTCAAACAAAACGCAAACGTTTTGCAACTGTTTGTCATTCAGGCTTGTCGATGGTATTTCCTGAGTGCAAAATAGGATTTTTCGATAACGGACGTATGAACAGGTGATGTGAAAAATGCATAAAGCGAAATTTTACAGTACCCAATGGTCAAACGCCTTCACACTTGAATGCCGGACTGCGTTCAGAGCATTTGTTTCTTCACAGAGCTAATGTTAGGTGACAAACCTTCTAGGCAGTATTATTTCACCAATGCAATGAGGGCAGCTAGTAAACAGACACTAAAGACAGCAATTATTTGTGTAACAGTCAAATCAGTACACCTACTCCTGCGAATGCTAAGCTGCAGTCGAACAGCGCGTTGTCTGTATGAACTGCGTGGCTGGGTTTACATGCGCAACTAAAAGGTGTACCGTCATTTCATTGAGGCCTTTAATGCAATTGCAGTCCATAAAGTAAACAGTACCAGCGCATGCTCAGAGCTCTCAAAACTGGCAGTGAAATGTCTGCAGTTACTGCATGTGTCGGAAGCTGTGCGCTCTGTTTGTATTAAACGTGTACATTTTTTCGGGGGTTTAAGGTATTTGTTTTTTAAGTTTCAAGGGTCATCAGCGGTACATTAAAGGGCACGAAAGGATGCGATTACATGCTCCAGTGCGTGGCACTCAATATAGACCTTCAGATAAGTCACTTGGGTCTGAAAGGTGGGAAAAGTACTTACGGTTAGTTTTCCATTTTCTTCCTCGCCCTAAATTAGGCAGATATCATGAGTATTAGCTTCACAGCACCACGAAAACGAAATACACCGTAAAAAGGTACCCTAACTTACCAAAAGCCGCACGCTTTTTTAAGTCATATGTGGCCTCTAGGGAAAACAATGAGTAAAAAGAATAATAAACATCGCACTTATTGAGGACAAAACAAGAACAGCGTGTAAGAAGCGAAACGAACCTCCAGCCATTCCGAGAAGATTCTTGATCTTCAACAGCCTTGAGAACGGCTTCCCCAGACGTGGGCAGTCGTTCTGCGCATCCTCCATTTCCACCCCGAAGGCAGCCACGCAAAAGTTAGGCACCTCCCCAAGCAGCTGCGACATCTGCAAAGATCGGAGGACAGCTTCTTCAAGGCCCAGCTTGCAGTGCGACTCTTACGCTAGCCCTGTGAATATTTATTAGCCGCCAATCACGTCAATTTAAGTTACCGATATAGAAGCTCGTCACGAAGCACAGAATGCAAGATGCGAGGTTGCGCCCTTTTCGTAATCAGTGCTTTCTCTTCATCACCCCACGTCCACCCTCTCTCTCCCCTCATCCTTTTCTTCCCCCATTCTCATCCTGATTCTCTCTTTTTGGCAAGAAAAAGACGCTGAAGATTTAAGAGAAAGGAAAAGTTTAATCTGCTCCACTGAGCTCAAAGTGCTTTTCTTTATCACGCTTAAAAAAAAACAGTGCTTCGCTTCCACTTTGCGTAGTCTCAGAACCCTGTTTCAGAGACATGCACCATGCGCATTCCGAACGGTGGTGTACGGAACAATGCACTCAAGCAAGGAATTACGTTGAATTTTACCACGTTGAATTATGTTGAATTTTACCACTTAACTTGCACCTGTCAAGGTCATTTTGCAAATCATTGAGGGCAATGCGAAGGAAAGTTTGACATCCACATGAATGTAGCCATCCTGGACCAGGACGAGTTTTTCTTCAGCTGCCAAGTTTGTGAGGAGGCTGTATAGCTTTCCTTTGTAGCCGTTTGGCTACATTCAGGTGGATGTCAAACTTTCCTTCGCAGAAACTTACACCACCTTGGGGATTTCCCCTAAATCTGGTCGATTGAGGGCAATGTACTCTCACCGCCTCCCCCCCCCCCCCCCCCCCAAAAAAAAGAAGAATGCGCCTATGCCGTAGACTTCGCACGCACGGCAGGCGGAGTTTGGAACATATTGTCAAGCAATGTCAACACTGCCATTACTATAAATTTTACCATTCAGTTGCACCTGTTATAAGGGCACAGGGTGAGGCGAAATTTGAAAAAAAAAGGTTTTTTTTTGTTTTTAGGGAAGCTCACCTCCTTATGCACATTATCAAACTTATCTTACGAGAATTCAAACTCAAAAACAGTTTTTCCGTAGGCAAGTAGTAAGCGACCACGTCCCATTTTAGAATGTGCTCCGTGTTTGTCTTTTAGCTGCGGAGCACCTTAGGACCTCACAATGTCCGTCCGCGTCCCTGCGCATAGCATTTACAATTGCCAAAAATCACACAGGCACCGACAGGATTTGAGCCTGTGTCTGGTGGACCAGACAGAGTTAGTATCAGTCGTTTTACCCACTGGGCTACGACCGTGACTTGGCACCTGAGAGTCAAACGGTTTAATCCCTCGCCTGTAACGGTGCGGAGTACATTAGGACCTCCCAATGTCCGTCCGCGTCCATCCGTGCGCACACAACCATCACGAGAAAATATGTGTGGAGACTACCTAAAAGGGTACAATAACACTCCAGAATTTTCGAAAACAGGCACAAACGTAACGTAGCAACGAGAAAATGCGAAAAAATACTTGTGTAGTTAGGTTGTGATCAAGTTGCAATACACAGTTACTGTATCGAATGACTAGTGACTAGAGTGACTAGATGGCGCTACGCGTCAACGCAAGATGGCACCGTGGTGCACCGCCTATATAAGCGGGTTCTGGAAATCACATACCCTCTTCCCGCCATGGACGCAAAAGAACTTAAGAAACGTCACGCTGCTGCTCAATGTCTACGAATACAACGAGCTTCCCCGAATACGAAGTCGCGGCAAGCGGAGGCAAAGCGACTAAAATCGAATGACGGTCGGGGCGCAAATCGGATGTCACTCGGGGCGCAACTTGCGTGTCATTTCGAGTCCCCGTACTCCGCACCCTAGCCATCATCCACGGAGAGGAGATGCTGCCATTTTTTTTCCATCAAGAAGCTCCCAGCTACAGGTCAAAACGCTAGCCTGGGACCAGCTGTTTCAAGAAATTGTTTCGCAACCACTGCATAGCTTATTTTTCAGCTAAGAGAATCTGAAAACGCTGTGCACGTTTTTTGCACATTTTTGGTTTGGAGCCGCGCGCTAAAAATGTCTTTGTTGCGCTTCACCCTCTCAATATGGCAAAATTGGATGCCGTTCTTTCATTGAATGATGGTGGCGTCGCATGAGCCAGCATTTCGAAAAAAATTAGATTGGACCCTGGTCGCAACACCACCAAAAGAGGTTGACCACAAGCAAAGATACTTTGTGAGCAGAGCTCAGAGAGTTCACAAAATAGTCAAGGCAGGACAGACGGCAGGCTGAAAAGCAAAAAAAAAAAAATGACTTCGGCAGTGATTACGAAGCTGGTGCTTACTAAAAAAATGACGAGTGGTGTTTGTGGCAAAAAATATTGCTTGCACCTCTTTTTTGACTTTAAACTCAAATATCTCAAAACGATGTTTTTATTACATAGGTACCATATTTCTCATATCTTCTAGGATAACCGGCTAATTCTTTTTCCTGTCGTCAACATAAGTTACCACATCTACTGAGCCACAAAATATGCACGTAACAGTTTTTATTACAGAAATTTCGATACGCAAATTAGCCAAAATTGAGGTACCTCGCGGAAAAAAGAAAACGTTTAATATTAGTATAATGAGTATATTTTTGGTACAGTGTGTGCATTATGTAGATATCTTTATTAAATGCCGAGAAAAAATGTACCTCAAAACGGCCAAAAATGCATGGGAAGTATAGGGCTTACTCTGTGCCCCTAAGGTTGCTAAACGTATTTAGGGCAGAGGACCCGCTACAAAAAATGCGACCATTTTGGCATGCTTGGCACGCACCGCAGTCGGCAAATGATAGATTTAACTTACCCTCTGTTGTATGGACACCTTGCTTTCAAATGTCAGAAGAGTTGTCTCGTTGGGCGTGCGCGCAACTTCGAACGTGCCGTCGGGCTTCGTGGTTTCTCTGCCACAAGCCTGAAACAAACAGGTGTGCTGGCATTAGTGGGATTCGATAACGTACAACTACAAACTTTTGATATCATCTGCTATCTATTACAGAGTGAACAGCACGGTCGCAACTGGAGCACACGCATCCTAAATCATCGGGACTGCGTGAGTGGGTCTAAATATAAAATGCCCAAGGTCCGGTCTGCTGATCATTGTGTTGATATAAGCAAACGAATGTATCACATGCTCCCGAAGCATGCTACAGCTCGCGCAATACCTACCAAGCTCGTGTACCAATGGGCGTGAACCTCAGGCCCGTGGATCGGCATGCTGTGTTTAATTTTGCTGCATAAGATGATGATGCTGACGATGTTTGTCGTTTAGTGCCGTAAGATTAACAGAAGGCAAAGAACGCCAAAAATTACTAAGAAAAATACAAGTGGTGCAAAAATTGACAATCGGTCACATAATGATAAGTCGCGTGATTTTATAAGGATAGCCGTGTAAAGGGCCATTAGGTGAATACGTGTTATACCAATTGAGCTTTCAAAATTTACTCTGATAAATACTTAAAAAAAACAATAAGAAACTTGGGATAGTGGGCTGAAGTATGATGCTGCGGCGCCATTTTCTGTTGTTGTGGTTCGGGGAGTCGCTCATTACAACCCCTGCTCGTAATATTCAATTATATTTGCGACGCCCTGCTCGAGATACCAACAGATATGATTATCACGAGTCATGACAACAAAAGCCGAGACCAATGAAGAGCATAAGCGGTGCAGACGAAAAGTCGTTAGTCGCTGATATTGTAGCCGACCAATCAGGTTGTATATGGTAAAAAAAGCTAGGGGAACCGATGAATTCATCTTGGCTGTTTTTTTAGGCCTTGTCTCAGTGCCAGCCCCCTAGACCCATGGCACGACAGGCTGCAGAAAGTGGGTGATAATTTGTGGTAACATTGTTACTGTTTTATTGATGCCCTAGGGCTCTACAGGAAGCTTTATTACGAAAAATGCTGTGCTCACAGCGGCCTCTGTTTGGTGCAGGGTGCTCATACACTCGTTTGTAATCGGTCATTCGGGAACGAAAAGGTCCCTTGCAAGAGTCGTTTGGGTGAAAGGGGCCATGTGGACAGAACACAAGTTTGTTTAATCCGAAAGATTGCATCGTTAGGATCACACTGACACCACTTTTAACGCAAAAATCGCTTAAATAAGCTGTATAATTAGGCAAAAAGGCACTGGTTATGCGACTCACTAGCTCATTTGCCGCAACAGAACCTGTGGAGTAATATGCAGAGCTGTGGGATTGGCTGAATCCAGCAAAAACAAGTTAGGCAGGGATTTAAGCATGCAGAACGAGTTATTTTCGCTTAAATATAAAGCATATGTCTTTTGTAGCAGTAAGAATGGTGGGGTAAACAATGGAAGTTATGAAAGTACACGTAAACAGACCTACCTTTGCTTACTGCTGTTGGTACTGCGCGCACTGCGCTTACTATAGCGGCACAGCAGCCCGGCTCTTCGGGATTGTCTCACACGGCTCTGGCCGATGGGTTTAAGCGACATTGTCTTACGTGAACCTGTTTGTTCAGCATACCGTATGCTTCACGAAAGGATTATTACCTACCGTAACGAAAACAAGCCAGGTGTAAATACGGTCGGGAATAAAGCAACAGCACACAGTGGTCCTGCGCAGTAGGGTGGCGCGAATGCCTTGTTTACCGTCAGTACTCCTAGGCAGACTGCCTGCTTGTCTAGAAGGACGGACGGTAAACAAGGTGTTCGCCAGTGTTCTGCAGACAATACACTGCACTAAGGTTCACTTGAAGGCCTGTCCTTGTTACGTCATCGCAGACGTCACAAAACACGATTTGACGGGAGAATCAAACTATTAACTTAAAATTTTTTCTGAATGAATAAATCAGTTTGCTACCAGACAAGCCCTGGGGCACTATAAAACTAAATCTTCGGAATAAAACAAACTTGTATTTTGTCTGCATGGGCCCTCTGACTCCAGCACACATGGCTCTACGTTTTCCTTCTCAACACCGCGTAGTGTTGCTGCTTTGAGGGAGCGAAGCAACTGACGAGCATAATTTGGCTGTCATGTATTGGTTCCGCAAGATGTGTCTTTGCCTCTCGGCTTCAAATGTTTGCAGCGCTTACTTTGTTAAAAGCATAATGCAAGACAAAAAGAATGAAGTAAGCTCACAGTAGCGCGTAAGTCTTGAAGGTAGCGCAGCTGTACGCAACAGTAGCGTGCTCCACCACTTATCTCCACTTAGTTGTTTCCTCTTTTTGCTTCACGGCATTGTTTAATCGTAGCCGCTGTACGAACGACCACAGCTGGATGTTCGCCTTCCTACGTCGCACACAGCTCTGCGCCGCACGTGGCCGCCACGCTTTACTTTGTGGCGCGCGGTTGTCGGAGGAAGGACTCCTGGCCTTCCTCCGCCAGGTGACGACACGGGTCCCGCGCACGTCTCCGTTCCTTCCTCGCTGATCTCTCTCCTGCCACCTATCTCTCACCGCCATCGGACCGCTGCTTCGTTTCGGGCTCTTGCGGAAGGGGTGTGCTTTGACTTCTAGCTCTCAAGGTCAAATCAGGTCATCCCGGGAAAAGTGCCTGAGGTAGCGTTGTGTAGTTTGCACTACAAAAAAACTCAAACTCGCGCTTCGCCCGCGGAAGCCACAGGTGCGATATGCCGCGCGCACTAGTGCAGTGCTGTGAGGTTGTACCACCCCGAATTATGAACGCCGTCGTTCGTTACGCGGGTTTCCTCTCAAGAAAGTTTTCGAGAGCACATAACGGTCGCAGAAGCGGCTAATAGAAAAGAAAGCGAAAAAAAGAAAAAAAAGCGTACAGTTTCTGAAGTTCAATGTTTTGACGCAGTAAACTTTAGGTGTTTCTTTCGGCTATCCGGTGTGCGTTTTAGTGTGACTCGCTTTAAGGTGTTGCGAGGCTTGGGCTGTGAGAAGAGGATGCTATTAGTCTTAGGCCAAAAAAGATTTTTATGCGAAAGCATTCATATCTCACGCCGCTACAGAATCACATCGGGTGCCAAGAAGTCGGAAGAGCGTATGCGGCGCTCTGACATGCTCATTGGCTGCGAACGCGGGTGTGTGCCGGCCTGCCACCCACATTGTGTGGAATACGTCATGCGGCTCAAGAGTAACGACACCGCTGTTGATAAAGTGGCAGCCGAATGGCATCATGGAGCAGCATGAGGGTGAGACGCGACGTAGAGGCCGGTGGAACTCAAGGCTATTCCGCTATGACAATAAGAGGACGCGCGGTGGCACGCACCTGCAATGGAGGTGAAACCACGTTGTCTATCACTTAACCTCGGAGGCGTCGCGCAAAGAGGCGACACAACGCAATAAGGAAAGTTTATATCTAAGCGGTAAGGCCCAAGATCGAGAGGTGAAAATATAAAAAAAAAACGATTCTCGAAAACACAGCTCACGGCACCGCCTTATTGCTTTGCAATCTTGTAATAATGGAGTATTAGCGTTGCTACAGAAGTCACTGGGGTAAATACCGCGTGCTGTGTAAACAAAGGTGCAAATGAAGCATGGTGTTTAAGGATGATTACCGGCTCTGGCACTTTGATTTCCTTTTCTATAAATTTTGGATTTGTTCTTTGTTTCTGAGGTGCTATATGTCTTGAAAGGAAGCCTTAAAGTGGAAAATCCACTCTTCCCGACAAGGCACACATGTCACAGACTCAAAATTTTCTGAAAAAACTTTAAGCTGTATGCTCGTGCTTATTGGAGCAAGGGTGTCTACGAGCAAAGAGCGCCAAGACTCTATTAGGTGGTCCTTCAATGTCAGGTTTATGCTTAAACTGTGTGTGACATAAGGATGGTGCTGCCTGTCTCTACCGACATATGTAAAAATATATACGCACCACGTTGTACCGGTGCCAGGTTTCTTTGACACAATGGCCTCCAGATCTAGATCTACTTCCAAGGTTGAAACTGCGAACCGCCAGGTTTGTAGAAACACAGGGAACAGTCGTATTTCTGGAGGCTTCCAACAGTCGAGCCTACAAAGAAAAAGATGATAGCAGTTGCACTCATCGTGAAATCTGTCAAGTGCGGAAAAGTGATTCGCCTAACGAGCTGTTACAGCTTCTCTTGACTAGTTTCAGTATCAGCCTAGCGTTGGTATCAAGACAAGGCGCCGCAGGCATTTACAGAGGCACAAAATTGAGTTTTCATTAATTTTGGGTAATGAATGCATTAATTAATGATTTTGTGTTATTTTTTGTTGTTGTGTACTTATTTGCTCCCAGCAACGGAGGAAGCCTCTGGTGTAACGGCGCAACGCAAAGATCACCCCCCCCCCTCATCTTTGCATATGAGGAGCGAGTGCCTGTTTGGCGCGGTGGGATCGACATCGGCTTCTTAATGCGAGGCACCCCTGTTCGATCCCGACCAGAGGAAGCGGTGATCTTTTCGGAGACTCTGCTCGGGTACCTGACGCCACGTGACTGCGGTGGCTAGATACTGTGGCCCCGTACGAGCTGCGACGATAAGCCGGGCCGCTAAAGTGCTTTACATTTAAAAAAAGGCGGTAGTGTCGTGGTTTAGACGAATAACAAGGTGCCGTAGGTTCGTTGCTGAAAACGGTGCGCTTAATAACACCAGAAGAAGAGAATTAGCCATCCTTTTCTATTCATCTGGTGTTGTGTGCGGGCAGTTTCTCCCAATGGTAATATTGTGGCTCTATTTAGCGACAGTTGTCAAGCGGGAGTTGTAGATAACGTGCGTATGTGGTGGATGTATTCGCCTCGAAACCCGCACTCTCGGTAAGCTGGTAGACGTGTCTAACTGAGACAACACTCAGGGATCCTAGGTTGGGAAGGATTACGGGTTTTTACGGGATGTGCTATCGGTAAGGTGGTGGATGTGTCTGACTGAGATAACACACAGGGATCCTAGGTAGGGAAGAAGACCGGGTTTTTACGGTATGTGCTATCGGTAAGGTGGTAGACGTGTTTGAACACACAGGAATCCTAGGCTGGGAAGGAGTCAGGGTTTTTTGGGATGCGCTATCGAACCATGGCGCGGAACAAAGATGCCCTGCAAGAGGTGCACACATCTTTTATTACATGCATAAGGGACAAAGGTGTGTCCTTCTCCTGGAGAGCCGGGCGCAACAAACCAGTGCCTGTAGAGCGCAAGTGCAGTAACTGAAGCTGCGGTGCTGCTCCGAGCTCCGAGCGACAGCTTCATTGCTGCCGTTGAGTCAAAATCTTTGCTTGCAATAACCCCTCCACTGCAAAACCCTTTGTCCTATGTACTTTTGTCTAACCACCTGGGCATTGTAGACAGCACAGTTTACCGCCAATAGCTCAATTATTTTGTCTTTTTGGATTCTTCAGATGATGGCAATCCATTGTGGTGAAAAAAGCTGCACAAAACGTACCGAAACAAGAACATCATTGAGCCCCGAACATATTTCCTGGCTCCAAATTCCTCAGCTCAATACATGCTTGCCGGAGTACAGTCACGGAGTAGAGAAATGCGAACAGAAAAATATAAACCAGAACAGGCGAAATTGAAAAATACTGTTCGTTGAGGTTCAGTAATTGCGCGCTATTGGTGTATTTGAAAAGTAACATTTTGAACTTTGTGTTTTTTTACTAAGACAAGTGTTATTTTGACTTGCATGGTAAGAAATCGCGCTATTTGTGTGGTCTGGTTCATATTTTTATGTTCGCGTTTCCTTTGTCTATGACTGTACATTTGCAATAGTAGGATAGCACCGGCCTTCACTAGCAGGAAAGAATCCATTAGACCCCCATAAATTGATCTTACCATATAATCGCTGTCTTGCAATGTGTGTATTCTTGCTGGAGGACCGACCTTACACAGGTCACGTGGTTTGCGTAGATGCGTTATCAGCACGAGCAGGTCACATTTTCTGAAACAGTTAATATTATCGCAGCTCACACAGACGACTAGGAGCAAAACATAGTTGCACACTGAAAGCAAACAATTGCGTACCCATTAAGTTCGTCAGCCTGGTTAGTTTCACGTGGGTCCATGTAATTCACTCCGAGGAAAAGTAATGGTCTAGAGGGCAGTTTTCGGATGTGCTCCCACAATTTCTGCGAAAAAAAGAATCCAGGCCGCAAAAGTTCAGTACCTTTACGCTTAACTGGAACTGAAACAGGTTTACCTGTTTCGTCACCAATATCAAGAACATTAAAAAAGTTAGGTCGCGTGTCTCCTAATTATAGGCGACAACGAGTTGCCCCTACTGTAAAAAGTGCTTCAGAAGTTGCATGACCGAGAAATCGCGCGAAAATTTCGTATTGTGTACGTGTTTTGTGTTGCGAGGACACCAAAGGGCGAGCTACGTAATTTCGATGACGACAGGTCTAACTTAGTGGAAAGTTATGCAGTCAAAATAGATGAAAGGGATGCGTCTAATGCTTTTCGTTGGCGCATAATAACTGCACTTAAGAAGTAGATGTGTTCATTAAAGCTCAAAGGCGTTGCGCTGCTGAGCACGAGGTCGTGGGTTCAATTCCCGGCCGCGGCGGCCGCTTCTCTAATGGAGGCGAAAAGCAAAAACGCCCGTGTGTACGAAATTTCGGCGCACGTTAAAGATCCCCAGGTGGTCAAAATTAATCCGCAGCCCTCCACTACGGCATGCCTCATCGCCTGCGTTGCGTCGGCGCGTTAAACCCTACAATCAATCAATCAATCAATCAATCAATCAATCAATCAATCAATCAATCAATCAATCAATCAATCAATCAATCAATCAATCAATCAATCAATCAATCAATCAATCAATCAATCATTAAAGCTCAAAAGGACGTAGAATGGGGCTAGTTGGTGATGCTTCGTAATGAATTGCGCTAAGCATACAGACGAATAGGACCCACAGGATAGGATAACGGGCGAGATCTTTGAAGCATATCACATAATCACATAAGAGGAAGGGTGCGTTAGCACTTCGTCAATCCTGCTTACAGGTGAGGAACGAAAATTCATTCAGAGAGAGAGCCACCATGATAAGAAAGATAACATATTGCAACCAGATACTCTAACATTTTCCGGGCAGTGTTCTCGTGCTTCGTGGTTGTCTGAGCAGATCTGTTTCTGCACATTCATGTTTTGGTGTTATGTTTTATATGTTTTAAAGGGGTCCTGAAATGCCTTCCGCCGATGCATGGATGTACATGTAACCAAATAAAGCAATGTATTAGCAATCTCCTCCTGCAAGAATTTTGTTAAAGCGATGAGTATTAGCTGAGAAATCGTAAATCGAAAACCGCGCATTATCGTCGCGCCGTATTTCCTCCTCCTTTCAACTGTTTCTTCTCTGTTGGCCTCCCCTCCCATGATGCTTCGCTCCTCAGCGGTGACGTATTTCCGCTATTGCGCTCCCACAGACTGCCGTCTGCTACGGGCCAGCTCTTTCGGCTTTTTCATCTTTGTTGACACCATGGACACTCCTCTAAAGGCTGGAAAAGCGAACGAAAGACCTGGCCGCATGTGTGCGGCCTGGCCTTGCCCTTTCGCGCTGTACGTAGCTGCAGTTGGTATCGGCGGCGAACTCGCAGCCGCGCAGAAAGAATCGTGCGCTCGTTCCCTTTGGTGCACCGCGCACTGTTTATCCAAAAAGCGCGGTCTCAGATGTGGGCCCGCTGGTGCCTGGTCTTATTTTGCGGCGGTTGTAATTCCTACTACCGGCGGCATGTGAAAAAAAGACATTTTAAACCGACACAGAACCCGTGCACAAAACGCGCCGGATCGGATTGCTTTATCAGTGGCGATGAACGGGAAGGCGCAGAGCAAACCAACGCCGCACTCGAGCAGCGAGCATCCGTGTTCTGCCAAGCTGCACCCGTGTGTTTCATTCAATACTGATGAGAAAGCGTTGTTTGAACTTGTTTTGATAGTCGTAAAATGTTCAGGCACTCCGGCACTCCGCTAGCAGATCAGCCGCCGAGTCATTTCGGAAAACATTTAACAGATGGCGCCGTATGCATTAGCATGTCGCAACGCAAAACTGATGAGACGTTATACTAAAACTCCCCTCGCGATGTTTACGTAGCGGGACGCAAAAATTTAGCGTTTAGCGTATGCAAAGGCACAAACGCTGTACTAAAACTATCTATTAGCAGCAAAATAGCGTGCGTACGTGAGGCTGCTTGCGTTTACAAAGCTGCACGCCGAGCGCTTACGTTTCAAACCTAGTGACATCGTTTAAATACACTCGCAAGCACAGTGTAACGTAGTCACATATCAACCGTATGCTCAGGCGACAAGCAAGACCTTATTTAATGTGGGACGGAGATTGCGCATAAAGGCCCGTTCGCACTTGCGACGAAAGCGAGCGAAAGCGATGGGAATTTCGTCGCTTTGTCGCGCGACGATCGTGTTTGTCGAATTGTCGGGAGAAATTTTCGTCGCGCGACAGAATTCCCGTCGCTCTCGCTCGCTTTCGTCGCAAGCGGGATTGGAAAGTTCTGCCCCTGCCGTCTGCTACGCAGCCCGGAGGCAACCGCGCGATCTGCTCGGGCCGGACGAACGCGCACACTCCCGCACGGCAGCGCCCCAAGCGGCAGCCGGCCGCGTACATCGCTCCCGGCGCACGCCTGGGGGCCCGCCCTCGGCACACTAGCAACACTAGCCAGTATATTTCAGGCACAATAATGGAGGAAAGATCTTTTGCTTCCGATGAACCAAGTTTTTTGCCCCTGTGTTTTTAAATACGTGAAGTGGTTTGCACGTCGCCCTCACGCAGCTCTGTATCGTCGTATCATCGCTGACTGTTCGAACGAAGCTTGCAAGCCAATGCAGCGACCGAAGCTGTGTGTGTGTGTGCATCGCCTCCTGTGTGTAGCGTTCGATTCGCGATGAAATGCGACGTTGTAGTTCTGCGGGTGGATAGTGCTTCCCATGGTCTCGATTATCTTTCTCGAACGACGAACGACTCAACCTCGCATGGGGTATGTGTAGTGTGCCTGGCTAAAAGCCTTCTCGCTTGCGTGCCAGAGTTCAGTGACTTGCTGTTCGTCCCCGCAAACAAAGCGCGAGGTGAGTGCCGAATTTACGACGGGCAGGAGGAAGCAACCGATCATCTGTCAATCGCGGTTCAGACTTGCAACGCATATTGTGACATTGTGTTCGTTCGAAACGCATCTCTGGTTTGTTTTGAAGTTGAATAAAATGTATCCGTCAAACCCGGGCATTCGGCTCAGGGCGTTCTCTGCGATTGCACGAAAGAAGTGCCACGGGCTTCAACGCTTTCTTTATGGAAGGTACTCAGGTAAGAGAATATCCATGTCGTGTTATGGCTGTGTTGCATTCAATACGAACGGTTAAGCGTTTGTTTACACTTGTTTCGTTTGTCGTAAAATGTCCAAGCACTCCACTCCGCTGGCAGATCAGCCGGCGAGCCGACGCTGAGCAGACGACTCATCTCTGCCGGAAGTGCGTGAAAAAGCCGCCCAATAGCAGGATGTCTAGCTCATGACGAACATATGGGAATCGATGATGTAGACATGTGAAGATGGCGGCGTCCAAAAACACGAAGGGAAGGGTGAGAAAAAAGCGACAAACTTTGCAAAAAAAGTGTGAGCTTTCCGCTGCGCATAAAAGAGTAATACTTGGCACAGCTGACGTTGACGACCCAATCTAACGATTGCGCTAGTTCATTTAGTGTGCTCAAAATCCCTTTCAGGGCCCCTTTAATGCGAAGCGCAGAGTGTCGCTCTTGTGCGTATATTTAGGTGTCCTCCGTTTCTGTCGTCTTTTTAAATAAACAATTGCAAGTTTGCGTCTCGTACCAGTCTTGTTAGCGTTTGTCTGTAGGTTTACTTAGCGCAATTTGGTATGAAGTATGTTCATAGTAGGTGGAAATTACAGTACTAAAACAGCAGAACAATTATGGGGGATATGAACAAGAAAGAAAGTTTGCTGGTGCAGTGGTACGGGATTGGTATTTATGGGTCTGAGAAGTGTTGGCTTCTGTCTGCATCCCGTTTTGTGCATTTGTGCAGGACGTACACGACAGAAATTCAGCCTCCACGTCATGCGGAGATTGGCTACTCTGTGCTCTTCAGGAGGTACAAGTGCTTAGCGTGTGTGTCCTATTCGCGGTCTGCGGAATATACGTTATATGAGCCTATTGTGCTTTAGTGCGCAGCACTTTGGCGGCTGCTATTGTGGTTTGGCGGCCGTGGCTTAGCTCGGCTATGCCAGGATATAGGTAGCGTGAGCTAATATTTAGCAATCCGATCCAATCCAATCCAATCCAATCCAGTGCAGTCCGGTCCGGTTCAGTCCAGTCAGTCACTGCTCCTCGCGCATGCGCAGCACGGCTCTCCAGGAGCCACGCGAAACGGCTATCAAGCGGCTCCGGTGCAGCGTCCGACTTCGCTACTGCGCAACGGAAGTCGCACAGCTAGGCACGCGCCGGCGCCAGTGCGTCTGCCCCGGCTATGACGTCACACCTCTGGAATGCGCAGACCGGCGAATGTGCAGACCCAATTCTCTACACACTCGTACTCCAATTGGATAGGACCAATCCAATTCAATCCGATCCAATCCAATCCAATCCAATCCAATCCAATTCAATGCACTTAGCGCTTGCGCAGCACGGCCCTCCAGGGTCCACGCGAAACTGCTCAACTTCGGTCAATGCAGCTTCCGCTACAAAAGACGGAGGAAAGTGTGGCGAAAGTGCGTGGGGGCGGGCAGTGTTCAGAGCCCGCAGGATACGCTCGTCAGAGTGTCTGGAGAAATTGTCAGGGGGAGGGCGGCACGCGCTGCTGTGGCGCCATCTCTCAGTGCCTCCTCCTTACACTTTCCGCAAACGCTGCTACTCCGTGCGCGGCCCGTCCGAACCACGTGAAATTTGTGCGCGAGGTTCAAACAGGATTTGCAACAATTGATTGATTGATTGTGGGGTTTAACGCGCCGACGCAACGCAGGTGATGAGGCGCGCCATAGTGGAGGGCTCCGGATTAATTTTTACCACCTGGGGATCTGTAACGTGCGCCGAAATCTCGTACGCACGGGAGTTTTTGCTTTTCGCCTCCATCAGAAAAGCGGATGCCGCGGCCGGGAATCGAACCGCGACCTCGTGCTCTGCAGTGCAACGCCTTAGCCACTGAACCACCGCGGCGGGTGATTTGCAACAGCATGGTCGCCGGCGGCGGCGACGAACAGGGAGGCAACAACGCACAGTAGCGCGCGCCGCCGTGCGTCCGCTGATCACGCGATCACTTCCCGAGTGTAGCAGATATGCACCGTGACCGAGAAGACTGCAGTTCGCGCTGCTAACAAATTTCGCATTGGGGATAATCGTCAGTGCTTGTTTTTGTTGTGTATCTGCCTAGTTTTGGTTTTATTGTGTGAAGCCTGGACAATTGTCATATGCTGCTTAAAATTCAGACTTTTCGTTTATGTTGTTTGTGGTCTGCTTTCCTCTCACAAGTCTCTCGGCACCATTATTAATCCAGGCAGAGTTTTATTAAATGTCATTTCCTTATTTGATTTATTTTCCAGAGGGTTCTAAATTTCGCGGTGTTTGCAATTTTGTTAGATTATTTTCAATTAAAAATGTTCCCAATTGCCTTCATATCTGTATAAATTTTGAATGTGTTTTTAAGGTTATAATAATTTTTTTGTTTAACATTACCTCACGTTTATCTATATTTTATTTCTATTGTGCGTGGGGTGAGTGTACCAGAGCGTCTGTTTGTGTGTAGCGCGCTTAGTGTTAAGGCAGATCTGGGACTGTAATGCCCTGCGCTGGCAGTAGAGGCGAAACCCACCATAGAAATCAATACAGTAAAAGATCGTTAGTTCGAACTCCAAGGGGACCATAGAATTGTTCGAGTTAAGCAGAGTTCCAACTAGCAGGCCGGCGCTAAAATGAATGATAATCGCGCCACACTGCGCGGGCCGAACATAAAGAAGCCATCTCTGGACTCGTTATCGTGAATTAGGCGCTACTACGCGTTTGTGGCAGGTGATTTTGTTAATAATGCTTCGTAAATATAAATGGCATGCGTCCGAGCACTCGCGCCGGTGGCGCGGCACCCGCTGTAGGCGCGAAATAAGTTGTTGCGGGAGCATAGCGCGCGCCCCTTTCTGTTTTAGGGGCGAAGCACCTTAAGTCATGGGTCTGTCCATCCCTTGTGTCTCGTGGTACGTGACCACCGCATGCTTTCGGAGATGTCGCTTGGTGTACATAACACCACGTCTGAACTCATCGAAGCCCACCGCACGGCCCAAATTCACCGACTGGCCCGCACCAACACTGGGCGTTCCATACTCGCTCGACTTTCCATCTCAACCCCTATCCTCCCCCCATCCTCCGTCCCCATCCCTAGAGAATTTCGCCAACTCATAAGAATTAAGCCACTACCTCGCAACTCTCACCCCACATTACATGCGGCCAGACGTGCTGCACGCGCAGCGAACCTGCAACGCCTGCACCCCCCCTCACCTCATACCATCTACGTAGACGCTGCTAGCTACCCCTCCCGAGCTGCATTCTCCATAGTAGCGCTCTCCGAGGATAGCACACCTCAGGACTCCCTCACTGTCCTCACGAGTTCAGCCACAGCGGCGGAGGAGGCGGCCATATCCCTCGCCCTAGCCCAAGACCCCTGTCCAGACACCATCCTGTCAGATTCACAATCCGCAATCAGAAATTTCCAAGCTGGCCGGATATCCAAAATTGCCCTCCAAATTCTACCCCGAAAACCCCCTCCTCACCCCGTGGTCTTGTTGTGGGTCCCCGCCCATACAGGAATAGCTGCCAACGAGGCGGCCAACCGAGAAGCTCGAGCTATGACCACCCGAGCAGGCCCTTCGTTGGAGACCAACCACGGCCTTCCCAGCTCCCGGGACATTCTCATCTCGTACAGGGAAATCACACAACATTACCGCCTCCTCCGTCGCCACTATCCCCCCCCGCACCCCAGCCTCACACAGGAGGAGGCCAGAACCTGGCGCCTCCTCCAAACGCACTCCTTCCCCTGCAGAGCCTCCCTCTCCCACTCACACCCCTCCCTGTTCCCCTCCTCACTCTGCCCACTCTGCGGCGCCCGGGACTCTCAACTACACTCTCTCTGTGACTGCTCGCGCTCCCCTTTTCCCCCTTTCCCCACACCCACCCACTGGGAGCAGGCCCTGCGGAGCTCGACCCTGGAGACCCAGACCACCCTCGTCTCCAGGGCCCAACAGGTCGCGGAAACCCTCTGGGCCACCGCCACCTCCTCCCCCTGACCCAGCCGTAAAATAAAGTGGTTCTCTCTCTCTCGGAGATGTCGCAAAGTGGGCCTCGTTGCACGCGCAAGAACCGGCTGCAACCGGCAGCGCAAACTCGGCACCGGGAGCGCGAGCTTGTCTGTGTTCGCCAACGGAGACGCGAGCGCACGTGCACTGCGAAGGGGAGATCACGCAAGAGATCACGCCACGAACGCAGGCAGTCGTTCTCGGAGATCGAACGAGACGCAAGGACCTTTGCTCGTTTCCTCTCGTCTTGTTCGGGCACAAGGTCGCCCTAAATAAAAGTTCTTTCTTTACCGTTGTGTCCCATCCTACGTGACAAATTGTGGTAGAGGTGCGGGGTAGTCCTCGATGTCGCGGGGTCTTTCACCAGGTTTGGGCCTGGGAGCATTGACTCCGAAAATAAAAGTTGATTTGTACAATGTACGCACACAGTCTTACGTCTTTCTTAATGATGTAATGGGCGAACTTTCACGGGAGAGTTACGGTTACCGATCATCTCCCCCTCTCGAGCTTCGCCCCACTTATCATCATTCATTCCGTGGATATGGCGTGATTTTTTTTCTGTTTCGTTGTTTTGCATCTTTAGTAAATTTGGTTTGGTATGGATTTGCAACACATTGTAATCGCTCTGGGTCAACTTCTTCTGCCAGGAGCCATTGAAACCAGGGGATCATAGTTCGAATTAACCGTTCTGGATACCGACGCGTTTGAATGATCGGGAGGTTTCGCCCATTGAAATATACAGGGCTGTGGCGGGACCGGGCGCGAGTTTGAATAAACCGGAATTTTCGACCGAGTTCGAATTAACGATATTTTACTGTATATAGTAGCTGAAGAAAACCAGTTTAGGCTAAACACAAACAAAATAGGCACAATCAAAATAATTTTAACGTTCTCGCCGCCTACCGATTGCAACTTACGCCCACAACAGTTTAGGCTAAACACAAACAAAATAGGCACAATCAAAATAATTTTAACGTTCTCGCATTCTACCGATTGCAACTTACGCCCACAACAGTTTAGGCTAAACAAACAAAATAGCGACAATCAAAATAATTTTAACGTTATCGCAGCCTACCGATGCCAACTGACGCCCGTGTGCAATCTTATCAGTAGATTTAGTGTTTGGAGCGCCAGTTAGCGGTAGAGGAGCGACGATACGACTTGTCACACGGGAAAAAACTGTTCATTGACGGTGTTCCGTCTTGTGTTAATTATTTCACCCCGACATTGTTCAGCCCAAAGCTTTAGCCTCTTGCCAGCAATGTATGATCACCTGAGCTACATCCTTGAAGGTTTCCGGATCCTCAGCGAAAGTGTCGTAGGAGAGGAGAGCGCCGTCCAAGTTCTTCTCCCGCAGCCAAAGAAGAAGGGCGCGCACGAAATCGTCGACTTTCTCCTTCTTCTCCAGGGCTTCCGACCGTTGCAATGCATCCACTTCAACCAAAAACTTTGGTTTAGATTGGGCTTTTTTCAAGGAGGCGAAGGTGTGGAAGGCGCGGTCTGCAAAGCGATACAGTGCACAAAACAGTTTGTGAAACAGTGCATCAATCACCTGAGTGTGGGTGGAGTTTTCGTGCGGGTACTCTTGCAACACAGGGGCAACATGCTAAACTACGCTGTGGGAAGCGTGAGGCTATGAAAACCTGACTTTGAAAACAGCATTACGCTAAGCTGAAATCAAAACCAATACGTATTTTTTCCGCTGACCTAAAAATAATATTTGCAGAAGTTAGAAATACCAGAAGTAGGATGTCATTTATGGCGCGATAGGATCTACGAGCAAACGGCGCCACGTTATGTGATCCTTCATTTTGAAGGTTTACCGCACATAAACGGGGACAAAGAAAGAAACACATCGGCAAGCGCCTTCTATCAACTGAGTGATTTAATCAAAAAACAAACTTTTCTACCCTACAACACTGCACACACCAGTACAGGGACCCATCGACGGCGCACATAGCAAAAAATTCACACCAACAAGGATAGGAGCGAAAGTTCCTTATCTAACGATGTTACCGAGGGTTGGCTTACACAATGTTCGTTTAGATGAGAAATATGGAATGCCTCAACGATTTCTCTTGATGTTTTATTGTGGTGCTTGAACAAAAGGACAGTGTTGTCGAACCAGGGTGTACATCTACACGTGTTGCAATGTAAGGCTAAATGCGTACACGGGCGTCCTTTTCGATGAAATCACTCAGTTGATAGAAGGAAGGCGCTTGTCCGTGTGTTCCTTTCTTTGTCCCAGTTTCTGCGCGCTAAAACTTTAAAATGAATCAGTTCCACGTAGGCCGGCTAGCAGTGGTGATCCTTCAATGTCCTGCGTTTGTGGTTAAAATGTGTCAGACGAGTGTGGTACCTCCTTAAAATGCTCTATACAAGTGTGTAGGAGGCCCTTATACTAAACCTTCCTAACGCTCATTATGGAGGACGAAGGTGATCATGCTGAAGGTGTTACGGCGGACGGAGAATCGGAGGGAACTATGCGATTGGTACTCCCTGCGCACAGAAAGGAATCACCGGGACCCTTCTTATAGCTGGAGTTTGTGTGAAGTAAGCGACAATAATAAAGTGTTCAAGGAAACAAAACAAATGTAAATGAAAGAAACTTGCCTTGTTGAGAACAACTGTAAGAGCATGTTTTCACGAGTGTCATGCTCTTGAGTATCATGTTCCTTGAATAAGTTATACGTTTTAAGATAAAGTGAATATTTTAGATTCATCGATGCTTCGTTGAACAAGTTGCTGTAGCTTGCTTAAGGGCCGAAGCCAAGCTCAATGGGCATGTTGTTGCCCTCTGCATCAGATGTATTTTTTGTACGTAGCACGTATGTTTATTTACGATGCAAGGTCATCCAAGACCAAATAACGCCACGAAGAATCTCTAGAATGTTAGCCATTCAGGCCCACAAGCGACTTTGTTATAAAAGCGACTTTGTTATATAAAGCGTATCTGTTCGCTTTGCTGCTAACGCCTTAAAAAACGATGGTCCTGTGCCATCCCTCCCATTTCGCGCCCGCTTCCGACGCTCTTCCCCTCCCGCATCGCTCCTCTCACAATAAACACGGATTCAATTTTTTCGCTTCATTCTCTTGCCTTCCCGTCTCTTCAGTTCCCGCGTTCCCTTCATTCAATTGTCCCGCGTTCCACTGCTCGCGCGCCGTCGACTAGAACCTTTATTACAGCTGAGTTTCTTGGAATGCTGGCTCGAGGTCTTAGCTCGGGCGTGAGCGTTTTCGTATGTTTACTTCCAAACTGTTTTCAACGCGTATACTTGGTTTGCTGTCGCAAATAACCAACGGCAAATTATTTTTAATTAAAACAGGACGCCAGACGCCAATAACAGTTATTCATTGATGTTTTGTCTCGAATATTCCTACTAACTTAGGTTAAAGTAGCAGTAGAAACAATCGTCTTTGAAATAGTAAATTATCGATATTTGATGAGATCGGCGGGCTGAACCAAACGAGAGCTTAACGGTGTAAAAAAATGTCTGGAATTACGATAGAAATAAGAAATTATTCGGCGTATTGGAGATATGCCTAAGTTCAGCTTGACTTAAGTTGTTGTGCGCTGACTTTCCAGTTTTGTGCCAGTACATTCAAGGTAATGAAAGCAACCCAGTACGAATGGGTTGCTGTACAGTCTACCGTTTAACAGAAACATAAACTTTGCTTTGCCCGCATCATTTATAGGGACGGCTGCGGAAACAGGAATGACGGCAAGAACTCGAGAGAAACTCGAAAATGGATACTTCCCAGAATAACCCAAAAGATAAATGAAAACCAAATGTAAAGAATCTTCTAAACGCTAACTGTAAGCAGGATTGGTGTCTCAGATGTAGCTGGCTAACTTACCATTTGCAGGAGCGAAATGCGGTTCTTCTTCGCGGTAAGCGACACTGGTGTATACAACAGAGTCGCACACCTTCTCCAAAAGGTAGTGCAGAGTGTCTGTCACAGCTGCTACGCAGACGAGTCCAACTGGAATGTCAGAAATCATGTCAGACAATCACAGTCCGACTGCTGGACTTGCAGGCTACTTACATTTCCGAAAAGCCTCCTTCGGGCGCTCTCCGCTTCGCCCGCGAGGGGTCGTGCTCACAGATTTCGGTTTGTTTATCGGCTGCGTGTCTAGAAAACGGACAGAAGTTGTGACGAGATTTATTTCAGGCATTTTCGTGTTCATATTAGTTTTTTTTAATTTATAGCAGTAGTTAGCTTATGAACATTCAGATGATGATTTTTCTCAATCTTAAATGTTATACAGAAATTTTAGTCCTAATGTTTTCTAGGTGCTGCCAGTCTTTTCCATTCAACGCCTAGAGTCGCTAAAGCCGCACGCGCTCGAATACCCGAAGGTTAAAATTACCCGTTTAAGCCGCGCAACCCATTATGTGAGCCAATATTAAGTCAAAATTACCAACAATATTAGTGACAACCAAAAGTTTGAAGTTTTTAGGGCATCAAACATTTCGACCAACTGTGACGACGTATCGATAGTTTGTGTGGCAGTCGAACATAGCGCACGTTTGCTTTGACAGCCGCCAGTGAATCTCTACGGGTCTATAGTCCTGTTAATAAAAGCATAAATTGCAACTGTAAACTGTAGAATAAAACCACAAAAAAGACAGACGAAATTCACTTCGGTGTTATTTAAAATGTTGCTAAAAACCTGGTATATTTGTTGTACCACCATGGAATTCGGTCACTGTAGCAATGTTGCATGTTGCCTCTATGGCCTGCTTTGGCATGGTGCGCGATATTATTGACGTTATGCGGCTGCGGTGCTGGCGCGAATAAATGTATGCACTGAAGAACCGTCTGCCTAAAATTATTTTTTGCGAGCTATGTGTAACGCCGTGCTTAGTGATGCGTGAGCAAAAAGCAAGGGTGTTCCTCTGCCGCGAGGCGTACTGATAATGCGTAACTAGTTATGTTCAAAGATTTTCGTAACAACTGAGTTCTCACATGATGGTCCAACCGTCTCTTCAATTTCAGGCACTGGTTCAGAGACTGGCTCCTCCGCTGTAAACAAAAAAAAGTAGCGAGCATAACAGCAACGTAATGTGCGGCAACTCTTGCATTTGCCGTGCCAACATAACACCGATTTTATATCACACATCTCAGGTTTTTATATGTATAAAAATACTTCTTTATAATAAGTTCGCAGAAATGGCAAAATGAATTAATGGGCCCAAGGGATGCACGTAGACTCACTCGATGCTCGTCAATAGGCGTTTTAAAGCTCAAATTTTATTTAGAGATCACAGAAGCCTATGGGCCTGCTGCAACATGACCTTGCAACAAAAACACTAAACAATACACAATTCCTCACACGCTATTAAGACGAAAATTCTAGAACATGCCGATAATGCGCTTAATTTTATGACAACAGAAAAATGTTTTATTTTTTACGTTCGAACGTTAGATTGTATAAGTACCTTTGCAAAAATTTGACTAACATTAGTTATGGTGTATAGCTTTGACTAATTTATTTTGCACTTTCTCATACCTTGATCAAGGGAATTGATAAGTGCCTCATTAATTTTGAGTACTTAGTCACATAAGGTCTTCGAGCTTGGCACGGAGCTATCATTGCAGCAATCAATGCGGAAGAACACCGTGAGATAACGCAAGTAAAATATACACACGTCTGCTGTCCGAAAGCAGTTCACCGATGAGGCGCAGCCGAGAGAAAGGTTTCCCTTCGGTTGGGCAGTTGTCCCGTGGATTTTCACGGTCTACTTCAAATGCAGCTGCACAATAGCCGTGCTTTAGGCTGGACAGCTGTGACATCTGCAAGCGGACAGCCAAACATCAGTACTCCCCTGATACCGAACTTTGCACCGTGAACTGTAAATGTCTAAGGCTATGGCCACCTTATTATTCAAAATGTGTGAATTGCATGTTCAGCAGGCAATTTTAAGGTCTATTGCATTCACAATTAATAAAACTACACAAGATAACCGTAAATTTTGTTTTCAATACGGCACAAGTCTGGGGTTAGATTGGTTCCTCATTTTTCGTAGATAATAATTGGGGCCACTAAAAAGCACAGCTTAATACCTTCCGGACCACATAATGTATTTCAGCATGTGTGAGAGCTCAGGTTTGCCCTAGGTTGCTACAAAATTTAAAATGTGATGCGCCAAAATAATAGGTTTTTATCATAGGCTCGAGACACCAAAAAAGTAGTTTACATTAGGATCCGCTAAAAGACGCCGAATTTTGTCTACGGGTGTTCTTGTATTTTAGGTCAGTCAGAAATATTTGCGAGAGCTCTGGAGAATAGCAGATACGCAGACAGAAAGTGTACAAATTTACCCTAAACTAGGCCTGTATTACATGACATAGTGAAAGGTTCTTGCTGTGTTTCCAAGGAACAACTTGATTATCCTAAAGTTAGAAGTTGTAGGATTTCGACTATGAGCTTGCACATCAATGCCGGCAAACAAGGCGGTGTCTGATGCTAATGATTAGTTTCAATATGCTTGCACAAGGTAAATAATTTTCAAGCAGTCAGATAATACCACAGGCCAAGCAACATACATGTCGCGGAGCAAACAATAAATCCTCTTACCTTGTTCTGTATGAAGACTTTCCCTTCGTATGTCAGCAGCTGCGCTTCATCAGCAGTGTAGCGCATCTCATACAGGCTTCTATCCGATTTTTTTGTTGTATAACAGACCTTGAAGAAAATCAGTGGTATATGATCGTTTACTTTAAAATCGGTGTAAATGTCAGCAACCAAAGCACACAGGCCATTTCGATTCACATTTTTAGGGAAAGTCATTCCAAAGCAACAGTATTTACATCAGGCTCAGTCAACGTTACTTGCTTTTTATACGAACTGTTCAGGACTGTGCGGTGCAGTGAGGGTACCTTACGAATTGACCTTATGATGACGGAAATGCTCCATAATTAAAGCCAGTTTTTTTATCTAGAACCCGTCATCCAGAAATGCCATAACGCTGCCATTTGCAAAAGGAGTGAAGAAGTGCTTAGCTGAGACAGTGAACAGTTGTTTAGGAAGAAAAGAAATCCTGGCTGGAAATCGAGTGAAAATAAGTGTAGCCCTAACATAAATTACTGTCTTATGTGGCTTGAGAAGCATTAGTCACCTCAGCATAGTCTGTCCAGGTTTCTTCATCGCACGAGTCATTGGGTTGTCCGGCCTTCAGCAGGTGGAAGCTTCGAACCGCAAGGTTAAAGGTGACACACGGAATGGTTGCCTCGTTAGACATACCCGAAAGTTTTGTCTGAAATGAGAGGTGCAATTGGTGCTCAACCCCAGATGTCTCAGCCGGTCACATGCAAATGTTTGTGCAAGATAACGTAAGATATTGGTCTCACCAATTGATCTGTGTCTGCCTCAGTAGTTGGCCTGGATGGAAAGCCGATTTTGCACGGGGTTTCAGGTTGCCTTAGGTGCGTTATGAGAACCAAGTAATCTGTTTTCCTGCGAGACAACGGGTCGTTGTGAAGCAAAGATTATGTGAAATAAGCTTACATGCCACCTCCCGTTTTGTGCCCTTTCAGCGACCCAACACAACACTGTGTACGTAGCAAGTGGGCGAAATTTTTACGCTGGAGGGAGTCGGAATATGCCTAGTGCTTTTTTTATTCCGCTGACAGATTTACCTACGCCTGTGGAAGCACAGCCCATAAAAAATAGTGTACGCTTTTTGGTCGATAACGAAGGCACCTTCGCCTACTTTGCCGCCACCGTTTTCAACCCTGTGCATTAAATGATATGGTGTTTGCTTCACTAAAAGTTTCCTGGAAGTGTCTAAAAAAGTCAATGATGAGAGGTTGTGGGATGGTTTGATGCAATTCAAAGTGATTCGTGGGTGTGTACGGTCCCTAAATAAATAACAAGGCATTATTAAATAAAGAAATAACGTTTCATTTACTCTTGTTATTGTGACAGCAATATACGCATAAGTTTTCGGAAACGTACACTTAAGGTTACTCGACCTCGACGTGGGTTCACTCATCGAGAATTAAATACCAAGATTACAATAACACAGTATACAGCTGATTTGATGTCATTATAGAAGCCTTATTACCTGTGTACGCAAGAAAAATGTCAATAAACACCTACATTATTCCACGCAAAATATTATAAATGGCCATATTATTTCAAAATAAATTTGTACCTACAACGCCATTTTCTTTGGCCTTGAGGCTTAAACAAAATTGCGTTAATGGCAAATCGGTGAACCTAAATATTCCAAAGAACGTTTCTAAGCATTTCTGTGGTTGTAAACTAAGCTGGTAAATCAAAAGAAGACACTGGAGGTTAAGAACACACGTTAAAGAGTTCGAAACACTTTGGCAGAAGTTTACTATTTTGACTTCGTGCAGCTTTCGTTCCGACTTTATTACATTTCTGCGAAGTGGCGGTTTCTTTCAACTATCTTAGAATATTGGAATGTATTGGCCTTGATAATGACGAGAGACTCTATTAGAGCGAACGGAATCGAACCGATTAGGAGTGCTCACATTTTTACAAGGTCACTAGTACACAGCCGCATTCATGGCCACAACTAAGTGATGGAGGTACTTCATGATGCACCAGGAAAGGGTGCGGCATGCTTTTATCTCTCGAGCCAAAACCCGCTATTTCGTGAAAGGTTCGTGAATGATAGTCACACTATATCGTGCTTGCCCTGCAACTCCGAAAAATTTACTTTAGTATGAATAATGCAAGGGATTGGCGTAAAAGCCCATTTATCATTTCTTTATCTCGGTATTTAAAGAATTAAACACTCATAAATTCGGTGCCCATATTTGTGTATTTTATAATTTTTTGTGTCCGAAAAATATTTGTATTAATATCAAGGACAAGAATAATTAACTCAGTAGGTCGAAAATCTGGCGCTATGGCCAACAGATGTCCTCTAAATCGACAGAACGCTCACACAATAAAAAACACAAAGAAACACATGGCCGGGGTGTTCCTCTGAACAAATAAAGTAGCTGGCGTTAAAAACAATGGGTAAATGTGTCTCGGAGTGAAACCCAGGGCCTCCAAAAGACGAGAAGAGCCCGCAGGGCTTACACCAAGGTGATTCTCGGACTATGTGTTAACTCCGAATAGGTGGATTAGTAAGCGCGTATTGCCTTTGGCTTAGAAACTTGTGATACAGACATGTAGTGAAGCCTAGAGGAACAATGTGAGCGTGCTAACTACACAGGCAGCGATTACGAAAGTTGGAAAGCAGACTTAGGCTGATGGCGTTTGCACAGCGCTAACAAGAATGGTCGGGCAAACCTCGGAGTCATAGCTACGGAGAGAAGAAAAAGGCGCAAAAGAGAAACAATGACGACATAACACATTTGGAAATTGGACGCTTTCCGTTAAAGCGCATAGCGAGTGAGTGAGTGTTTATACACTGAGCGCGTTACGTTCCACGCGAAGCTTGCGCTTACAATTTCATCGGTGCGGTGTATACGGCGATGTACAATGTACCGTATGCATCAATAGCAGCTGTGAAGCGTGATCGCCCATGCTTTATCATTTAATCATCATAATCTCAATCATATTATTTTTCAGTGATTTTATTGTGATGAATTTCTCGCCAAGAACAAGCCGCAGGAGTGAAACGCGGTGATGAGGCCTAGTCACACACTAACGCCTTCACATGCACTAGATCATAAGGAGAGTTTAGGTGTCCTGAATTTCTTAAGCAGTAGATAAGACCGAATAAGGACAGGTGCTTCCAGAACACCTAAGCCTTAAGTAGCGTGATGCCGTCGTTTTATTACAGAGCACGGTGCGCATATTCTGCCTATTAACTCTCCACAAGTGGGCACACGGGCACAGGCGTCGATAGCAGCGAAATGCTTGACAGAGCTGGAGTAGACGTTTACTCTTTTGAAGGCTGCATCCATTTTACTAATGGAATGCGTCTTTTTGTTGAAGATACATTAGTTTACACAGCTTTGCGCGTAACGAGCGTCAATGCAAGGGGAGCGTGTCTCACCTGTTAAATCGTTCACTCAAAGCGAAGTCCTCTTCTGTATTAAAATCCATGCCAAGTACAAGCAGAGGTCTCATCTTGTTGGATTGAAATTCTTCCCATATTTTCTAAAAAATATGAATAGGCATACAGAGACACAGAAACGTTAATTTTCTAATTCGACATAGCTCGGAAATAAATCAGTTTTCTAGTGTTTTTTAGTATTCAAAAGGTTTTTGACTCCTACATTTTTAGTACATAGGACTGCTGATTGAGAAGCAACAGCTGCTTTTACAAAATGGTTTCTTTGCAGCGGGTTTCATGCGTGCGGTTGCGCTACTGTTTGTGTAGTACAGTGGATATTTGTGCGTTTTAAAAGCGCAAGTGCGTCTGAGGCCCAAGAGCGCCCTGTAGATGGTGTTTGGGTGTTCATGTGTCCAAAATGCTGGCGGAATGAGCGTGAGGTGCAGAAAACTTTGTATCGTGTAAAAAGCCTGAATACAAAAGTGTAGAATGGTTTTAATGAGCAGTGAAAATAGCTATGTTAAGGTGCAAACAGTACCTGAACCTTAAACGAGCATTTTTTGTTGTATGTGTTCGTCTCGGTGGGCAAGTGCAACGAAGGCCAAAAAGCGCCTACGCAAGTACAGTCAAACCCGAATATAATGAACTCGGATACAGCGAATTAAGCTTTATATCGAACACTCAAAGCTTCTCATGGTGAGTGGCATGGCCCTTCTTCAATTACTGCGTTTTCAATCAACTGTTCACATTGTTTATAACGAATTTGAACTGAAGTTTGTTATAAGCGGGATCGGATATATCGGACTACTTCCTATACCGAACGAATCTCGTTGAATCACGCTGTTCGTTATAACTGGGTTTGACTGTAGTGGTTTACATGCGATAGGTTTAGGGCTGGTTAGGGTAGAGGTGTATAGAACCCTTCATTTAAAACTCAAACTTAGAAATTAGGCAAATGGTGACGGGGTGGCAAAGTGTAAAGGATGAGGTACGCTCAAAGCTTCCGTAAGGTCACATGTGGCATGCTACGCGGTTAAAAGGCAGACAGTTAGAAATGTCTCCATCTCTAGCTGTGGCATTTCTAACAAGACAATTAGACTAACAAGTCCAATGAATACATGGAACGAATTTCTTACATAAAAAGAGCAAATTTGTTGTCATTGGCTGAAACGCGTTGAATCAATTTTACTTAAAAACAGGTATTTTCCATTCTAGAAGTAAGTCTCGGAGTTTGAGAAATAACATGCCAAAAAGTTCAGGGGAACTACACTTCTGATGGCTCGTGCCATAATCAGTGGCCAATCCTCCTGAGCAGGTAGGTAAGGCACATGTCAAGCCCTAACATTAGGTGTCCTTAATGACAAACCCATTTTGCGTAGCACTTCAGATGCCGATCAACGACGTTAGACGTCGAAGTCGAAGGGGAACGTTAGAGTCGGTGCATGCCCAATATGGACGTCCAGCCACGGCAGCCTCATACGGCGTTCGCAGACACGGAGCGACCGTCAAGCGCATACCCAATTTGCAGCCAATGAGCGATTTCACTGAAAGTTTTCCGGGTATACGCAACTAATAGGAGTCCGATGGCGCAGGTCTGTCTACGTACAATAGATTATAGTTTTGTTGACAGGTTCTGCGCAAGAAAATTTGAATACATCACTCTCCTGCCACGTGAGCAAGGTGCAAAGGGTGAGTAACGCCCAACTTGTGAACCTGCCGTAAGCCTGAGTTTTAATACTCATTTGCTTCAGCGGTGCTACGGAACAACATGCTGAGGAGAAAAAAAAAACATTTGGCGTCCATTACGTCCCTCGAAGGAAAGAGGAGAGGGTTATTTTGTTACCTCCACGATCGCGACCCACTTATCCGTGTGTTTGAGCGGCGACTTCAAGAAGATTGCCATTCCGTCTAGGTTTCTTGATATCAGCCAGTCGGCAACTTCTCCGGGAGTTGACTCATGAAATTTGCCATCTGGATCGACTTGGCACACTTCCATTTCGGCGAGAAGTAGCGGACTTTCGTCCTTCTTTAGGGCCATGAAGTCCTGGAACGCCTTTTCTGAAGACAAAATTCGCCAAAAGTGCAGCTGTATTAGGAATGTAGGCAATATCGGCGCTTAAGCTAGCAAATGTGACCCCTGAGTTAGTTACAGTGCAAAGTGCATTGCTGTTTCCCTTTGCTGGCGCGGGATGTCGGGCTCATCCCGCCCGGCAACTTTTTGAACCACCTATATTGCGAAGCTTACAACGCGCGGGATTAAAACATAGATGTTTAGGTCTTTTGCCCTAAAAGGCAACACTTGCGGTAAGTGTGAGAGGCCTTACCATTCGCTGGTGTAAACTTGCCAAGCTGCGGTTCGCGTGACACGGAGGAGTAGATGACGTGCGTGCATACAGGATCAATAAGATAAGCTAGGGTGTCCGCAGATTTGGTCACGCACAACAGGGCATCTGAAACCAGCAATGATAGAA
This sequence comes from Haemaphysalis longicornis, assembly GCF_048455015.1. Taxonomy (NCBI): domain Eukaryota; kingdom Metazoa; phylum Arthropoda; class Arachnida; order Ixodida; family Ixodidae; genus Haemaphysalis; species Haemaphysalis longicornis. The sequence continues at coordinate 93,306,667 of NW_027526460.1, read as the reverse complement.
CGACGCTTAGCTTATATTCATGACTGAAGTCAGGTTTATGTATATCTTTAAGCACTGCAGCGCATCATACCAAATGCGTTTCACTGAGAGAGCAAACGTCCCCTTGTTCAATAAAGTATTTCTCGTAAAACAGTCATTCGTTTACAAGCAGTTATGATCACCGTACAAAAATACTTTTGCATTATTTTTGAAAAAAAAATGCCGGTTATAAGAATGTCGTTGACCGAATCCTACCTTCAAGCCAACCCATGTGTGTTTTACTTGCCGATTTGTGAAAACAAGAGGGTTATACATATGCCAAGGTTGGAGGTTAAAATCCGCATAGTACATAATGGCGGCAAAACACGTGCCACGTGCCAGCTTTCGAAAATCTCGAATTTAGTTTGTTGGCGTGTTCTTGGAATTACTCAGCACATAGTTGCATTCGGACCAGGCTTTCATCCACACTACTCCGCAAAACATAGGGGCCTGAAATTTCCCCCCACTCAGAAACTCAAAGAAAGCGAACTGTGATGATTGTGGTTCCACTTCCACGAGTACATTGCATTCCCAATTATTCGGCTTGGGACTGGCCTTGTGCAAAGCTTCTCTGTTGAAAACCCTCAACATCAACGTCAACAGCTATGACCCTGAGTAGGCCACTCTCATGGAATAATTACTCCGAGTGGCGGCTCGTTTGTAGACAAGAAGCCAGTAAAAAACACATCAAGAATATGTGGATATTTTGTTTCCGGATGTAACACGAACAATAAGTTACGGGGCATGCTTAGAACTTTTTAAGAATGCGAGAATAGTTGGAGACTCCGTTGATCTGCTGTAGGAAGTTAAAGTTAAATTTGCGTCCGCGCATGTCACACTGAATCACCTCACTGAACAGCATCCTTTGAAGATTGTTCCGTTCAGTCGCCATATCCAGGAGCCTCCTGTGCGGCCCCGATTGTTCGACCACCTCACAAGGCAGTTCGTATTGCACGTGGGGTAGCAGCCTACCCTCATTTGGCAGGGCTGTATTTCTGTCGCAGCGCGCGCTGCGTTGCCCTTAAAGCCCTTTCCAACCCTACTCCTTACACTGCGCTTTTGATTTCCCGGACTACCTCCAACTCATTTGTCCCACCGATTTTCTGATCCTCAGAATATCTAAGGATTCCGCCTGGAATGCTGTGAATAAAAGTTGGGCGAGGATATAAATCACAATAAATCTAAAAAGAACAAATAAATAATTAAGAATACTTTCGGCTGAAAGTTTGCCTACTGCGGTGGCTTAGAGGAGCCGAACGCAAAAACAGCCTTTGTTCTTGTGTTTGGCAGCGATTGGTACAGTGCTAGGATAAGCATCTATCATAATGCCGTGTTTCTCTTTGCCTCTACAGTACCGATTTTAGCTCAGACGGCGTCTTTTTCAGTGAAGCTGTTTTGTGTTAGGTTCTCAACAAACGCGCTCGCTCCAGACCTAACGTAAAATTCTCTGCGGCCTCAATATATTACATCTATATTAGGAAAAAGTATGCTGCAATTGAGCGGTAAGAGGGCACTACCATTACACCGTTTCATTCACTTGTCATAATTTGTTCAAAGCGAAGTTGTAAAAAAAAATTCCCGGCTGCCGTGAATGTTTCGTTTATACTATACCGAAACAAATAAAATGAAAATTCAGGAATTATTCTAAGACAGTTATACGTGTCTCTTTTTCGGAAGTCACATGCATACCTCGATGTAATTACGAACAAACTCAGCTTCGCTGTTTTTCCATCTTCACAGTGGTAAAGGGCTCTACATTTGTTTTGCGTTTTTTGTGTTGCACTGTTAGAAAAAGCGCGGGGCCGCCTTTATGCGCTGTTTTTGTCGAATTTTATCTGTCTTCATTTCAACGACTTTGTTCTGCAAAGATATGTATTTTTTTATAAATCTGCACGAGGCTACTCGTGCACTGAACCCCGGTGTCATGTAAAAACCGTGCCAGCTGTGGCAGTGCTAATGTTTCGACTTTGGATAGTCTCACTTCATGCTCTAGTAAGAAAGGCGTTGCACGGCGCTGATGAAACTTTGTCTAATCTAAAAAAAAAGTGAGCTACCAGCCGAAGAATGGATCGCCTCAACTACTGATAAGCGATCTTGTAAGGGCGGGTAAATTTTTGCGTGTCAGTAAAGTAGGAAAGTTTTGGTGATTGAGCTGGAAATGCACAGAAACGGGCATTTGGCTCACAACTCTGCAAAACTCGTGATCTTGTGATGATGACAAGAGGGCGCAGCCCACTGTGGTCGCAGTAGAAACAGCATGCCCTTTCCTCAAGAAGAACTTTTCACGACTAGAGTAACCAAGACTAAAAATGGACAGGTAGACAAAATGTTTTCGAAATACTCGTTGGCAAGTTACTCAGCTAAGCCTTGTTGAATGGCTCGGTAATAAATTGTGTCAACCATAGAGTAATCATCGCATATATGAAATCGGCGGAGTTAGTTTCGGGAAAACGTTGTTTCTTAAAGACCAAGCACTACAGCAGCAGTCTCAATATATCAGGAATTTAAAGTTTAACCCGAGGCATCGTTAAAGCTTTTGCCACTTACATTTCTGCACTTTGTGCGGTCGATGAGGTACGCGCGTCGTGCTTGAGGATTGGTCAGGTGGAGCTGTCGCTCCTTCCACTGAGTGAACTAGGTAGGATAGAAAGAGGCATGTTAACTTTATTCAAACTGCTAGCTCCCCTCCTGTTCTACAGTGGAAAGCCTTCGTACGCTGGCAGCATTGTATGTAGCTGAAACTAGAACTCGACGTTAACTGTTTCCTAGCTTTCATGGGTGCGATACGAAAGATGGCGGATCAATATTGCTAAGTGAGGGTGCGTGAGAAATAAGTTACGAGAATTTAGATTGTGTTAGGTTGCGTTTTCTTTTCATCAAAGGGCCAAATTTTGTACTCACCAGCCACACAAATTTCCAGTTTCCTGGGATTGATAGGCTATAGAGCTTATAAATAAATGGACCGTTGAAAGTCCAGGAAAAACCTTTAGCTTTCAACCATGGATGATACAAAGGCATCTGAATAAAGCTAACAGAATGGCCACACTACGCCGAAACCAAATGGGCATTGACTGAACTCATACAAGCTTGCTAAGCTCATTTCTACGCACGCACGCACACACACATGCGGAAACACACTCACATGCACACACGTGCGCACACACAGACGTGTCCACGTATGCACGCCCACACGGACGCACACACACCCACGCGTGAACTCACATGAGCATACAGAAACACGCCCCACGCATGCACGCAGACGCACACACCCACACCGCCAAACACAAGTATGCAGATCTTGATTTGTAGATCTGTATTTCCTTGCCAGTTAGACAACGTACGACTGCCACAAAAGGACAACCTTGGTGCTTAGCCATTGCTCGGTCTTCTACAAATCTCTCGTTAACACTCGTAATGAACAGAAGGCTGGTCGCCCTCGCCCAATGGCGTCTCAATCACTCACCTACTACTGCTATTTATGACGAAGACGATTAATCCACCTACCACCGGCACAACAGTCATTTAAAAGTGCACCGGAAGAATTTATTCTGCTCACAGGGTAGCACTAGGATTATCACGTCAAATCTAGAAGCAGTAAACTGTTGGGACAACTGCATGTACGCGCGAGCGCGACAGTTGTTGCGGTATCAATGCGGTAACACACTAGGAAGAAAGGATGATGTGATAATGAATACCTTGCGTGATTTTCTTAGGGCGCATCAATTTTTTAATCTGGGAAAGTCGAGGAAAGGGCTCATGCGATGATGGGCACTCTTTCTCAGAGTCGTCTAGGTCAACACGGAAAGCTGATATGCACAGATCATCCATTGCATCGTACAGCATCAACATCTGTAAATTAGAAGAAAGTGGTAGGTCATCTTTTTCTCGTACCACCTGAATTTGGTAGGACTTCAACTTCAAAAATGTTAATACAAAGCAGTCCCTTCGCACTATGCGGTGTTTTGTAGTGCAGGTGCTCGAACTAATTAGAACCTTACATGGGCTCGGTATTTTCTGCACAGTTCCACAGAAGAACCTTTTCTTTAGACTCAACCAGCCATGCCAATAGAGTAAAAAGTGGAAGCGTCGGCATATCAGCCTCACAAAAATATAACAGGCTTCTTATTGATTGAGACAGTTCAACAAGTTTCCACCTGTACTTTTCGCCAGGTAAAACAGTTTCTGGCACAACTCAGATTACAAACGTACAGGTCTAAATTCACATGCTTCACCCTATTTGTACCCGAGAGAAGTGCAAAAGATAAAAAAACAAAAACAAAATGAAACAAAATCTCAGGGAATTATTGTCTGGCGACATGCAGACAAGACTTCTTTAATGCTACATCGTATTTGCATCTCTTCACTATTTTCTTCGTGCATGGCGCGAATTACTTGGAGCGGATTACAGGCTTTTTTGCTTCTACTCTGTGTTTGCGTGTATTACTTCGGTTTCTTTGTTGGTCATTAGCGCAAAATAATTCAACAAGTAGTCTGCTAAGGCGCACCACACCATCCCCATAATCAGACTTTTTTGAGGTTGGGGTGTGGTAAGTTTCACATGTCACACGGCATGCATTATTCTAACTTTTTTTTCACCGCTGCCGAAATGGGGCCTAGCGGGGTGGTAATACACAATGTTCCTAATTTGAACACTCCAATGTAAAGCTATACAAACTCAAATCGTTTTCTGGCTGTTTACAGCGTCTGCCTATTTGTGTAACGGACAACAAGAGAGACTTGTTTTGGAGAGTAGGAAACTGCGGGTTTTCGCCACAAAACCACTTGCACCGATTGCTTTAAATTATGCAACCTGCATTTTAAGCCAAACTTCTTGCTTCTCGCCGCCTAAAACCAGCACCCATGAAAAGAAATAGGCAGCCACTGTTTCCAGCCAATCACTAACAACGGTTCATTCGTATGTATTGCAGATAATTTTCAATGAAATTCATTGCTTATGCAAACGCACTTAAGGCAGCGCGCGAGTATTTAATTCAAGTAACAAGAAAAAGTACTCACGGTGTGATTTATGGACGTCTCTCCTTCGAAAGAAACCACAACTTTCTCCCCTGGCATGTACCTAATTTCCGTTAGGGTATTGTTCTTCAATGGGTGTGGGATATCAGCGTTGCAGGCCTATGTGAAATAAAGGAAAAAGGAAGCAACTTCATTAGGCTTCATTACGTACAGTGGCGTTATTTCTAAATAATGAAAATGTCGTCGTAAATAAACAAGTTTCACAATGTTGCTAAAACAGAGGAACAGTTTTCGTTAACACTATTTATACTATTTGCGGAGTGCGTGAGAAAATATTTTATAGCTGTATTTGTTCCTTGCACGTGGACGTTATCGATGGTTATTTAGTGTGCACTTGTTTCGTTGAGAAAGCCAGCGCAGGTTATGTTCCCACGTAGGCTTCAGCGGCCTCATTCTCACCCGTCGTATTGCTAGGAAATGATGGGCTCATTTTGCGCATGAGCTCGAGAGGCGCTGTACGAACCCTTTATTTTCTCTTTAAGGTTTGCTGTGAGGTAGTTTTCAGGCAGCCTTAGAACCGCTCTTAAGATGGCCCTCACAGTGCTATTATGACGCAACCGGTGGAGTTGGCAAGGTGTTGAAATAAATCAGTTGGAGGCCATAAACAGTAATTCAAAAATAAACAGTAATTCAAAAACAGTAATTCAAAGTATTCATGACTTTGGTGAGATGAACGTCAATCTTTTTGTAAGTTTCGCCCAACTTGTGCTCTTGTATGTGCTGTAGTTATATGATAGGAAAAGCTTGTCTTTATGTTTATACCTTTCATTTCGGCGATTTGAATAGTCGCACAAAACTAGTGGCACCTAAAATTGCATCAAGGGGTTGGATGTCTTGCTAATATGGTTGGCCAGAGTGGCGCCTCAAAATTTAAAAATTATCTCTCCCCCCCCCCTCCCCTACCCCTTTCATAAAATTCTTAGTTATCCCTCTAGGAAAGCGTACACACTTCAAACACAATGTGAGCTTGTTTAAATCAATAAATTCCACTTAAAAAGTGACGTAACAATGTTTGAGTTTAAGTCGTACACTTTAAACATCAATGGCCATGGGATTAGGAAAACAGATTGGTTCAAAGAAGTGTCAACGTCGTCCCTAAGTGAATTATCGTCGTCCTCCGTAAGACGGACTATATGCAATGACGCTGACATTGACATTGCTTTATTAAGTAGTTTAGTAGAGTTTTCACTAAAACAGGGTTTTGCCAGTGACAGAACTGCGATACCATCTGCTTGAGAGACCATGAAGACAAAATGCAAATTTGGTTCAGTAATGACGAAAATCGCATGCCATTCCCAACGCGAACTTGAAATAATTCATCTCAATGAAGAAAAGTGTAGTCTAGCCATCAGGGTTTCGCTGATGCTTAGATACCCAGACTACTTTCATATGGCAGCGGAAGACAAAACCATCCGCTAGAAAACATAATATCGCGATTACAGTGGATGCTCTCCTTTTTTTTTTGCGCCGCTTGAATGCTAGCGGAGAGTTGACGCACTCTGCACCCAGTTTTCAGAGACCCGCAAGCCGCCCAAAGGCTACCCTCGTCATGATAATTGACACAGCACCCGACGAGTACAACATCCGGTAGCCCTAGCAGAGTCCTTGACTGATATACACGGAAGAGCCCTTGTTTACTCCGCTTGCGCAGTATGTAATTTGTTCTCATGATCTCATCAGAGGAAGGATTGAAGAGCGAGATCACCCAGATCATTAAACACTCGTTCACTAGGAGCGAGATTACGTAATATCTCCAGTCGTTTGTTAAACAGAGATAAGCGGTTTTGCTACTAACTCATAGCATATAATTTTTCTCTCCTCGTACAAAAGAGTTGCGTTATCTCGCTCTTTGATCGTTTCTCTGAAGATGTTTTGAGAACACCTTACATACAGATTAAAGAGCTCAGTTATCTCGCTCTTTGATCCTTCCTCTGAAGATATTTTGAGAATACCTTACATACAGCGCAAGCGTACTAAAAAAGGGCTATGGCTTCCGTTTTGGACCCGTTGCATTACATTACGCACATTTTCCCAGAGCGAGTGTTTTCTGTAGCAGGGGGTAACCTGCTCGCCTCACGAGCGGTCACGGAAACTCCCGCGTTATGACCCTGGCGTCGCACGCTAGGCCAACATAGAAGCACAGTTCTCTGTGGCTGGCGCGTACAAGTTCTACTCACGTGACATCATGTTCACACGTAACTCGATATGACGTCGGAGGCGCCCGCGCCAGGCTACGTGCGGGGGTAGCGCTGTGATGGCGCACTTGACTCGTACTCTTAAGACCCGGGTTGAAATATAATATGAACCTTATTGTTTATTTTTATTTACTACTCACAGCAGCGGCTGTATTTAATAGGTTTTTAATAGCACTGCGGCTTTGATAGCATTAGGCGTTGATAGCACTAACAGCGGTTTTTCCGCAAAATCGCGCAGTCACGCAATCGCACAATCACGGAATCACGAAAGTCCGAGACACATCAATTTTACTGTACAAAAGTAGGGCTAAAACATTACAAGTTAAGCAGAGAGGACGATCTTACCTCTGCGTATTTCATCGTCGTCTCCTTTTTGCAGACTTCCCTCTCCCTCCTCTTGACCACTTCGAAGGCCCTCACAGCTAAGTTGATGGAGAAGCAAGTTGTTGTCTGGCCTCTTGCTTCCCACATTAGTTGTCTCTGCAACGCACACAACGACAAAAAGATAAACACAGTGATTCTGAAAAGAGATCGAAACAAGAACATTGGCCAAAATCTGCTTCGTTGAGGAATCCATGCCTGAAGAATTTACCGTGATAGCCCACAGCTAAATTTGCTTATAAGTGCGAAAACAGTTCTATCAGCATTATCCCGACGATCACTTTCAGTTTGTAGAAACAGTTGACCTGGTACGCGGGGTTATATCATGGCAGCTAAAAGGCAGTATGCATATCAAGTGAACCGCTGTGACTGCGAGTTTGATAAATATTTCACATGGCCTATGATTGCGAGGCGACAAACACCCATCCGCTACGGCGATTGCCTTCTGTAGTTGTGCGTGGTGGTATAGAATACACAAGTGCGTGGCAACATGCGCTTAACAGCCTTTTTTCACATGCAGTCGGAAGGCTTTGTGATAACGCGGTTTCATCAGGGCACTCTTTGAGAGATAGCATTTCTAGTACACCTGCTATGGAATGATTGCACGTACACGTTTTATCTTGTCTATGTTAACGGCCGGATGCATACTACGCACTCGACCTCCGAGGCCCCGTTGTTCAAAAAACTTAATTTTTGTTTCCGACCTTCCTTGCGCACTCTCCGCTTTTGTAATCTTTGCATCTTTGCACAGTTAAATTTAACCATGTTCGATATACTACCATTCCATGGTTGTCATCGATTTGTCCGCCTTATATTCCTCATATACACAGTGCATTAACCTAGAATGCCCACCGCGTTTGGTGAGCACTTGCAATGAATAAATAAATAAATAAATAAATAAATAAATAAATAAATAAATAAACAAACAAACAAATAAATAAATAAATAAATAAATAAATAAATAAATAAATAAATAAATAAATAAATAAATAAATAAATAAATAAATAAATAAATAAATAAATAAATAAATAAAAAGGGGACTGAGGATCATTTTGTTCCTGTGGCTTTAAGCACCCTATTGAAAGACCTATTGCTATTTCACAGTTCTGTCAACACTGCGTACGGCTTGAATGCATCCTCAGGGGACTCAACTTGGCAAATAGGACAACTGGCCCATGGGAAAAGAGAAAACTCACAGCAAGCATGAAGTCCGCCTCGTCGTATGCGCGGGAAGGGAAATCGACAGCGCAGTGCTCGGGACGCCTCATTGGATGTACCCTCAGGATAAGGAAGTCGCAGAATCTGCAACAGAAGTGGTTTTATTGTTTAACGAAATGCTGGATCATGCCCTCCCGCTCGTTGTCTCCCTGTAAAATCTCACCCTGTAAACTCGTGAGCCAGGCGCTTGTCAAATGGGTTAATGCGGTCGACGCTGACGATGAGTTTAAGTTCATTGTCAGCATTCTGAAAGTGCGCGTATATGTCCTGCATGGAGAAGGGTAAGTGACGTCACGTACAAGGACTCACGTGCAACAACTGGACCTCCGAAACTTATGTACCTCTTGTATGCGCTAAAGAATAAAGTTTTACGGCAACTTGGGCAAGCGACAAGGGGTTTACTGCCACAACAATCTCCCGGCATACAGAATGAAATGACAGTATGACGTCATGAACTGTGCCTGCTCTCTCTAACAATAACACCGTTGCTATGCAAGTGGAATACGACACCTTTCGAGCATTCAGATTCGTGCACGGAGAGGGGGGGCCGATTCTCTTAGTGCAGGAAGTAGGTTCTGAGAGTTGGGAGTTTGTCATCCCTACAAAAGCTACTAGAAACGTTTTTTGTGGATATACGTGCTCTAGATTAGCAAATACTTCCTCGCATAGTTGCGTCTAGCCGGAAGAAGCATTAGCTGCAAAAGTAAACGACTACATTCTTGGTGTTTTCATAAATGTGCACTGAAATATATAACTTGGAGGAGGGGCATGACTGCTATGAAAGGGGAAGCTGTCTGTTCGCTGGAGAAACAATTTTACAATTCTTGTCTGGCGGTGATGATGATAACTTATTTTAATTGCGCAAGGACAGCCTAGGGAAAATACTGCTGAAAAAAATAAATAATACAAAGGCAAGTGCTAAAATCGGTCAATAGGAATAAATGCGAAATGAGAACAACGAACATGTCTAGTGTATAGGACCAGGATGTGATCATGTATGATGAGAAAAAGCCGTACAGATTTTTATCTCGGATAGATACTTAAAGACACGCTTAATACCAAACCGATGGTCTTCGGCTATAACGTTTGATGGGTGCGGTGGAATGTGTTGTCTGTAGAGTACCACGAAGAGTTTAGGCCGCGTTGTGTTGAGAGCTTTGCATTATATTAGTACGGGGATTACGGAGGATGTTCTCCGCAGGGGTTTTCGTGATCCTGTGAGGAGGTGTCGGTGTCTGGTATGTGTCGGGGCTACCCGCAACCCTTGCTAGGGATCTCGTACTTCAATCGGTTACAGCTTACAGAAAAGCCAGAAGGCATAGAATGCTAAGATTTCAAAGGTTAGACATTTCAGACTGTGTAAACCATGCAAAGTATAAAAATGACATCGTAAAACAATCATGCTTTTTGCTAACAAGTGATAAATGGCTTCACACAAATATATGTATATATATATATATATATATATGCATATATATATATTTTTTCCAAAATAGGGGGCTTACTTCCCGAATGCCGCAGTGGGAGGCAAGGCAGGGTTCGGACGGAGGAAGTTTGTCCAAGTTTATTTTAATAATTCAAGAAATAGTGTAATGCAGCTTTGGTCTAAGTGCACAAATAAGGGTGATTATGTTGATTTGTGTCATTAGGTTATAACTTCAAACTCGGCATGACTGTCAGCTTAAAAAGCGTTATCCAATGCACCGGATCAAACTGGTACTGGACACACAGGCACGTAATATGTGCGCGATGTTTCGGAATGCGCAGACATTTCTTGTGGTCGACTAGCCTAGTGGCTACTGGATTTTCTGTTGGCCTATAGATTTATGAACCATAAAACTTCTTAACTAAAATTAAGTTCATTAGCCATTCGCTAAAGTTTTTTTCCGAAATACCTCTAAGGGTATGCACTGCTCAGTGGCCATGTACCGCTGTGTGAGGTTTCAGAGTACACGCACAGATTCCTTGTTGAGCTGCTCAGTTCTGGCGCCCGCAAAATGCAGCCGCAGGTTGAACTGTCATCAGAAGACGCAAAACGCAAGGTGGAGTTGGTGGGTTTTCATAGAGCTGGATAGGTTTAAATCGAATTGGAAAACAGCTTTAGTGGCCCTTTACTAAGCAGTTCTGTGGTGAATAACGCATATTATGGCAATTTGTCTGGCTAATGTACTTTGGACCCTGTATTCATTGCGCAAAAGGGTAAACTCGCCCCTTGTGGCTCCTGGAGAAATGTTTCTGACAATGTATAATAATTTGTTTCTATGTCATCAGTGGTGCCAGTCTAGCATGGCTTTGGGTACGCTTTTAGTGGAGTAAATGCGTCGGTAGCAGCTAAGTATGTGTATGCTTTGTTATGCCGCGAAACGGCAGGAAAGGCCAAAGAGCACCATCTTGATGATTGCAGGTAAAACGTTGTGGAAGGTTTTGTGGTTAAAATTCTGGGAGGAATGTGATAAAATTGGGTGATTCGTGGGTGTAGAAGGCCCGCGAAATAAAAGTGGTGATGACGATGGCAGATGCTCATGACAATACTACAAACTGCAAAACAATTACGCGTGATGAGTCCGTAAAAACTCAGTACGAGATAAAAAGTAGAAAAAACGATATTATACGCAAAGATTGATTATTTTATTGATTATGAGGTTTAAAGAGCCGGCGCTACGCAGGCGATGTGGCGCGCCGTAGTGGAGGGCTTGGGATTGCTTTTGATTTCCTGGGGATCTTTAACGTGCGCCGAATATGCGAACACGGGTTCGTGTGAATAAAAATGGGCTTGAAGAAGGGGTATGTCCTGTGTGTAAAGTTCTGGAACTCGCGCTGGTCTGCGTCTGGTTCTGCCCATTTAGTTAGTTCGTGCGAGTGAAGCCAAATCAGCAAATCAACGCATTAAACACTGTTAAGTGCAAGTTGTTTCAGCATAAACAACTAAGGATAGTTAAACAGGTCGGCAAGCATCTTTTACGAGAGAAAAATACACCGAGAATATCAGCCATTCAAGGACACGTAAGAGACTGCTGTAGTAGAGAGCAGTGAACTCCACTAATTTATGGCGTACAACTTGTCTGTTCGCACGTTGCAATATTCCAAGCTGTGAGAACAAGGAAATCTCTTGTGTCCGTGTCGCTTCGTGCAAGGTTCGGCCTTAATGGTGTAGCACGAAATGACCTATGTACGCTGCCACCAGAAAGAAAAACACTCACCTTGGCATTATTTATTACATTTTTCGGATCAACCTGTCGAAGGCCAGTAAATATTGCGATTCCTTTCAATCTGTTTACGTCGATCCACTCATCGAGGTTCTTGATAAACTCATCGACATCGGTATCAAGCAGAGTTTCAATGCACTTAGAGTCCACTTCGACAACTAAAGAAGGCGACGAGTCGGTATTCATGTCGATTAACTTTTTGAATTCGGCATCTGCAGGAAATAAGGAGAAAATTGCTTAAATGTAAATGAGCCATAAGTGCCTTCCAACAGTACTTGAAATATAACTCCTTGTTTAACACATTCATCTCAGCCGGAAGGGGGGGGGGCGGGATGCAACCCTTTTATAGTAACGTTGTGACCAGAGGGATTAAAACTGGTGGTTTCGTATTATCTTAGAGGTATAAATAGGGCCAGTAGTTTCCATGTACAAACATTTCTCACAATTTTAGCTCCCTAACGCATTTTAAAAATACCGTAAACCTAATAGGGCTTGTTTTAAGTGGGCCTTTTTGTAAATCAGCCTGTTCGAGAGAAAAATTGACGGTCGGTTTTTCGTGGTGGCGCGGTTACTCTGCGCCTCCACCTTATGGAGTTTGGCCGAAACAGGCGTCCCTGTCACTACCACTTTGAAGTGGGCGATGCTTTTGGCATTGCAAAATTACAGGAGGCGATGGTTTTAACAAAGCGAATTCGCGAGTGATAGGCCAACTTGTTCACACACCCTCCCTCCATCGAGGCGGGAAGGTGAGATTTATTTCAGTGGAAGTTGCCTTAACACATTTTACATTAGGCGTTGCCTGAACACAGGGAACGAGCGGCTTTCCGCGAGTCAAACGCCATGTTGATTTGTGGCGGGTTATAATTGAGTTGTTTCCACTTAAAAAATATCCCTTTAGCGTCCATTTCAATCGTGGCGTAGTTGCACTTGTGAGGCCTGTGACCAATGACGTGTCCAGAAAGCGGCGCTTGGGCGTCAGGCGTTGCTCTTGACAGCGCGGTTGCAAAGATGCACAGAAGGCGTGGAATGAGCCCTAAATATTCTTGGGTCGTATTTTGTGGGATTGAAGTTGATCGTCAAAAGAGCGTAGTATCGGCTACAATATTGCCTAACCCATCATTCGCGAGTGCCAACCAAAATCTTTTCTGCTTTTCCTGTCGCTCTCTCCCAATCGTTATCCTTCCCACTGATTTAGTCACGTGAGCGGTTACTCTTGGAACGACGCGTGGTGGAAAGAGGCAGCGCAGGTATAAGGTGCTTCACCGCGGTTCCTAGTTGTCTATCGCTGACCAGAGCTTTGCTATTTTGGTGTTCTCGAGCATTCGTTGCTTTCGCGACCGCGCACCAGCAGCTGGTATTCCGGACGGTCGTTTAGCGTTGTGGCGCAGTTACTCTTGCAGCCCAATCTTATGGCGTATGGCGGAAACAGGCGTACCGTCACCGCCATTGTAACAGCGGCGATACATTTGACATTACAAACATACAGGAGGCGATGGATATTACAAAGTGAATTCGCGAGTGATAGGCCAACTTGTTCACATACCCTCACTCATCTGATGCGGGAAGGAGGACTATTGAGATCTCTCAGCGAATCTTGAGATTAACGTTATTTTAAAAGTAAAACAACGACTCTATGTCTACTTCAACCCGTTGCCTTCTGGCAGTCACTAAATTTTTTTTGTCTTCTCGTGGGTAGAGGAGGCTCTGGAATCACAAATGCCTCCACTTTTAAAAGGGCACTAAGAAATCTCCAGCTTCGTTGATAGCAATGGCCTGATTGGTGTCCCACCAGCCCCCCTGCCGTTATAACACGACTGCTAGGTTCGGAATTTCTGCAACGCTTGTGTATTAGAGGCGGCAGGTGGGGGTTTATTTAAAGAAAGCGGTGGGTCTCGTCTTCAGTTGTTGGAACGAATTGTCAGGATCTCTTTGTTAACGTTCCAGAACGTTATCAGGATGCGGTAGGTGGTAGACCACGTTCTTGCTTGCGAAAGCTAGCTGGGTGCGAAATATTGTCAAAAAATTGTGGTTGATTCCTCTGTCATAAGAATCGGTAAAACACGAAAGTGAAATGTGCAGCGAAATCTGCATCTGAGCATGATTTGGGGGTCGGCGACTGTCTTATGAGTGCGCTTGATGAGTGACGTCCTGCTCGCGGGTTACTTCGGCAAAGGTGTACTGGCGTCATTTCTGTCACGGATATGACGTCAGTGAAATCTTGGTGTATCCAGGGGCAAAACACTTTCTTGTCAAACATAAAAGCAGAAAACTAACAACCGTCAATATAACGTACTTTTTGGTTCTAAAGGTTGCTTCCCCGCAGGAAGACCCTATGTGCAGGGGTGCACCCTTTACAGGCCGCTTGCTTCGTTGTACTGCGCCACTTCCATGACGGATATGACGTCATTCAAATGTTTGTGTACCCCGGAATAAAACACTTTTGTGGTAAAATGCGGTGACCTGTCAGTGCTGACCTTTGGCGCATGGCATAAGCCTGTTTCCATGGGGAGACACCGCCACAACGCCGCGTTTGGTACCTAGTTTCTAAAGGTTTAAGACAACCCATGAACGAACCGTGACGCTGTTATAAGACCCTGCTTTCTTCGCCAATTCACGCGCTGCGCTTTCCGTGTTCCTCGTGACCGTTTCCAGAAGTTGTTTACATACACGTTGGAACAAGCTTCTTGTGTTTTTCCGCTTGCTTTTTCGATAGTCTGACAGGGGCAAAATAATACAGCGACTGCATTACTCCACGCATGACCGTGTGCGAACTTCGATATCCAATTATTTGGTGGGAGAAGCGACGCTCAAACTAAGCACTTGTATGCGAAGGAGCGAACAAAATTAAAGAAGTTCTTCCCTGGCTTTTGGTAGCTAACTTGAGCAGAGCGATACCCAATTTTCCGCTTCTGTGCCGACCTACTTTCTCTCACCACCATCGGGAAAGCTTATCTACGAGCACGAGTACCCCCAGTCTTTAGGCTACATGCAGTTCAATGCCGTTGTCTCCATGTTTTTTAGTGGCGCCCCCCCCCCTCATCAGATAATTCATATCCGCACACAGTTCCCAGGTTAAACAAGGTTGAAGATAGTTATGTTGAACTGATTTTCAATGCATTGAATTCCGAGCCTCCCACAATAAAAAAAATCCAAATTACGTGGTGTCACTACGAGGGCACGAAACCACAGCGTCGGTCGTGTAACAAGAAAGAGCTGGTGCATCCAGCGCAAAAATGCTGGTTGTGGTTCTGACAAAGTGGGCGTCGAATGTGAGCAGAAAGGCACTAGAAGGGGTAAAAAAGAACTTGTTGGGCGGGTTGGCAATTTTTTACAGAACCAACAGACCCGAGGCAAATGGGAAGGAGAAGAAAACCGCCCATTGATCACTCAGGCTAATGAGCGGTTGGGGTTCCAACGATCTGCAATGAACGCAGGTCATCAGACACAAAAAGCCTTCGTTAGTGAGGTATACGGAATGAAAGTCAAGATTATTTAGAATACTGATAGATGTCAGAATGAACCGGGGGGTTAGGGAGTAGTTTAAGCAGACAAGGAATTAAACTCTTAAGGTTCCTATTGCCCATTGCCGTTTCAAGAGATGTTTGGAAAATGTGTCAGGCCCATGTTCATTTTTCCCCTCAGCAAGGCAGAGTTAAGATTCTAAGCGCGAATCAATCAGTGCATGGAAATTCACTTACCGTTTTTGGGCATGAACTCATGGGACTTCTCGTTATAGGTTGCACGGCTGTAGATAATGTAGTCGCACTGCTTTCTACTCAAGTGCTTCACCGGGGCAACTGTCTCAGTATGGCAAAGGACAGTGCCTGAAAGGCCGAAAGTCAATATGTTACAAAACAATACCTTGGATGTCTAGTCAATGCTTAGCCACCCTTCATCCACACCAGATATCACTGCGGCAATGGCTGAGCCGAAGTATACATTATTTTAATATGATAACTCTGAGCATAAAAAAAAAGTTTCAAGGTCCCCTCACAAGAAACCAGAAAAATGTAGTTTTTAGAGGCGCATCACTCTCCAAGGTGAACGCTTGAGCAGAACGCATACAAACGCGACGAAGCCAATCTTTACTCACCTCTAGTCCTTAGTAACCATTTCAGCCAACATTTCAACCGAAAATTATAAACATTCTTGTGAGACATTTGTGGGCCAAGATCTTTGAATAAGCTCACTGAAATGCACCCAAATATACAGTACGGCTGCTGGCAGACTTAAGTAGAGATTCATATCTAAAAGCCGAGCATATTCCGTGAGTCGTTTAAATAAAAGAAAGAGCGGTGTCTGCACAATTCAGAGATTCACTTAAAGTAAGTGCCAGCATGCATAAAGGCTTGCAACGATACCGTCCTGCATATCATTTGCGAGATACAGTAAGCATGTGAATTGAAGCTGAAATCGCACAAGAACGTAGTTACAGAGCGTTGTGCTTTGTGCTATATAGTACAAAATAATAAAAGTGCTGTTGGTAGTACGAATTCTTGTAGTGACTGTACTGTAGCAACAACTACAGTACGTGGTAGCATGCAGTCCAATAGGTCAAGAGATGTCGGCTTATGGCATTCGTAACTAGAGAGGCGCATTATAAGAAAATACGTGGGCAGGAAATCTACGAAGAAAACGACTGATGATGTTCACTGAAATATCATGTGCAGTTGCAAATAACATTGAGAGGCAATGAGCAAACAGATCTACAGAGCCTTAAGAACCACAGCGTTCTTACGGGTAGCTTGGCGGACGTGCAGCGTCGGTGGAGTAGTCATGCCTGAAAAAGCGTGAAAGTGTAGTAAATAGATCGGAAATAAAACGTTTGCTTTTGTGGTCCTTAGCAATCGCAAGTAAACACATTACCAGTGGTAGACCCGGACGTTGAAGTCGGCTGATCTGCATGTGAAAAAAAAAACATGAAGGATGTTACAAAGAGCTAGCTGGTGTCGAGGCCATAAAATAAAGCAATTTGCGAAGTGTGATATGTTCCGTTCCCTTGTGATTACGGTCGAATAATTTGTTGGATTTCTTGACGTAAAATGCTCTGAAAGCACGTCTTTATGAATAGGAATCTCAGGAAAGAAGAAGCCATTACTGATTGAGTTACTTCCTATTTCTAAAGAAAACTTAAATGGCATGTCCTAGACAAACAATGTCTGGGACTTGATCAGGAACATGACACACATGCGGTCAGTACTGCTAGCGTTGGATGCAGCTGCAGTCACGAACTAGTTTTGAGCCATTCCTTGATGTCACCACAACAAAAGAACACATGTGATTGAGTAAGCAAAAACCAATGAAAATGTTCGATGGTGCCAGGGCCAACGTTCCGCAATAAGTTTCCAGACAGCAAGTTGTCAACCTATGGCGCAAGCATAAATGGAGTGCCGCAATATCGCGCTATTAGGCGTAAACTTATGATGCATTTTGTTTCTTTAGGAGTATGCTACATGGCTTATAAACAGAGATTGTGCAGAAGTCTAGCCTAGAAAGTGTACTGCGGGGACACAAATTCCTTCACGTTGGTGCCTGACACCTTCAAATGAAATATTAATTGAAATCAAATCAAATCAAATTTATTATTTTAACGACAAAAAGTACAGTAATAATGTTTTGGAGACAGCGGTTCCAAAGTCCACGGACTGTGATGGGACCCTCACTTACCTAACACTTACTGCGGTTTCTCTACACTTGCCCTACGTAGCCCTACACTTACTGCGGTTGACCCGCATGCACAAACAACTGCTTGACACACTACCTTGGTATTCCCAGTGAATAAATTGATAATTCTGGTTGATAATCCGCCGCAAAGTATTTGTTATACTAGAAATTTGGATAATTTTCGACCGATTCTCTTAACCGATGTTTTGTGGTGACTGTGTATTTTGATCACCGCTCAACTGGGACACACCCTGCAGAAGGTTCTCTAAACGAATATAGCCGTGTTGGTCTCCGGTCTTCTTTTTGATTCACTGGATGTAGCCTCGAGTGTAAGTTAATTGTCTTTAAAAATTATGTACAAATATACCATTGAAAGTTTCCAAAGCACACAAGTTGAAGTGCGGGCAGGGTTTGTGGCTTTCTGATGCGGCTCAAGCCCGGCTACCTTGCTGATTATGGCTTTTTATTGTTCCGATAAATCATCTCTTGTTAATATTATGGAGCAAATAACAATACTACAACTTAGCAAATTATGAATATGCGATATTTTGGTGAGAAACGTTTTTCATAATTTCTTCGCGTCGGGAGAATGTGTGGAGAGAAAAGGTGAGAAAACGTTCGGTTCCTTCAGTCTTTGCGCTCTGAATTATATTTAAGTTAGCATACAGCCTAAAAAGAGCGCATATGTAAGAAAGTTACGGATGCGCTTTCTTCTGTTGGATGTGAGCTGAAGCAATAGCAATTCTCGAGATGATAAAAGCTGAAATGTGGTCGAAACGTGTTTGCATGGTGGGGCAGTTGCGCTTGCACTACGTAACTTGACTAAGCATAAAATATACGAAGCGATCGCCGGCGTCTTGTTTGAAACTATTGCTGGCATCTTGACTGAATTCCAGTTTTAGTGGAAAGCTGCGCGAGAAGCGTGTAAGTTTCTTTCACGTTTTTCGGACCACCAGATATTATGCCGCAAATGTAAACTTTTTTTACTCGGTGACAAAAAAAATGAAATTCTGGGTACGGCAGCTTCCATCACAACATTTGTTTTTTCCAATAGGTATCTATTGACAAATGACGGATTTGGTAGAACAGACGAATGGAATTCTGAATAGGTATTTTCGCTGATCAAATAGCACATATCGACAAGAATTTACAATACACATATATGGCACAAAAACGCCACAGTAAGATATTCAAGGTATTGTGAATGTTCAGCTCCGAAGCATAAATTCTAACACTAAATACCACATCATATTTTAGTTGAAAGTAGCTAGTAAACATGAATACCGGCTGAGATAAATTTGGAAGCCAGTATGTCACTTGCCTTCACTGATCAATTTTTTGAGCGTCTGGAGCCTTGCGAAGGGTTCTCCCATTGCAGGGCACTTTCCTTCCACGTCTTCCAGCTCGACATCGAACGCTGCAGCACACAGCGTGCGAAGGTGGCCGCCGTGTACCTTTAAAACCTGCCGTGGGCGCCAAAAAGATGATGTTAGTACCGGGTTGTTGTCCTGCTATAACCATAAAAATAAAGTGACGTATTCTGGATATTCAATTTAAATCCCCCACCAATGCGAAAAGTGAACTTATGGACTGTAGTTGTTGTAGGCACCACCACAATATGAACCCGTCAATTGACCGTCGTAACTTGATACAGTTCTAACAGCATTAGCCGTCGTTCATTTCGCAGTTTCTTGGTTTGGTGCCGAGAACACAACAAACACCACCTTCATGTATCTACTTTTTCTAATTGTGTGAACCGAGCTAGGGCCAAATCACTGGAAATAATAGCAGCAATCTATGCTTTAGACACATTTTAGGCTGTTCTCCTGAAGATATTGAACCTATTTTAGGACTAATGTGCAAAGTGACACCCATTTTCGGAATTTTCACGTGTGACCTTAAAAACAATACGGGTGTTTCCATTTAATGAGGTTAGAGGGAGTCACTGCGTATTTTGGTGGGTATTTTCTTGATAAAAGTAACAAGGTGTACAACATAACTGTCAAAGCGCAAAGCCCTCGTACTTGTTGTGAAGTAAAAAGAGCACGACGGTCTTCAAAATTCTTGTTTCGTATTTTATGCTAGAGCAAGCGTCCGTTCCTAAAAACATTTTCTTAAAACATTGGGCCTTTTGTGCAGCCACCTTAATGTCCAGTATTTTCTGTATAGCCCCCACAGCCGCCCGATTGCTTACTTGTAGCCCATTTTAGAACTCAGGAAGAAGGAAGGCTTTCCTTTTCCCAGGGTTGTAATTGTGCATTGTTTACTGGCGCAGGTCTTGCTGGCCAAATAGCTCCAAAAAGGGTGAACAAAAAGTGGTGCGGCTTGCACTAGCACTGCAAGGCTGCAGAAACAGCCGAGCTGGGGGCCCCACCCTCTTCGCCGGCAACGCGGTTGTCGCACATCACATGGATTTTCAAACTATCCGCTGAAAATCCTCCATCATTGCCATGCCCGGTTTGTTTTCCCAGAGGGCTTCCACATCTCTTCCAAAGTATACCGCGTTTGCACGCACTAGAACCCTCGGCAAACAGTTTCGCGAACTAGACGTCTGTAGTGCAAACTGAGTGTCTGTGCGCCAAACTTTAGGTGCGAACGCACCAGAACTGGGAAGGGGAATGGCACGTGAGAGATCACGCCACGAACGGTGGGCATAGTGTTCTCGAAGGTCGCGCTGGCCGATGTCGGGCACTGCTCGCGAGGCGCAGTCTTACGTCCACTTGGTGTATACAACCATTTCCCTAACAGCTTGTGATGATTACTGAGAAAAGAATTAAGACCTTTTGTACATAAAGGTAATTCTTTTCAATAAGATTGATATTCTATCCAGGAAAACGAGACACCCCGAGGGCAAATGAGCCACCCTCAGAGCCTTCATTACGGATTGCCAGGTTGTGCTCAGGAGCCGAAATTTATGCGCACGTATGCATGGCGTGCCCATCAAAAAGGGCGCACATAGCCGCTGAAATAGTCGCGTGGGACAATTAAGATAAAGTCAGTACCCAGACTAGGGCACCGCTACTGCCACATGCAAATGAAGACCGCGAATTATATGCTCGCTCACCCAATGACAATTCCTAACAGAAAAGGGGTGGCTGTATTTTCGTGAAGTGCACATGCAACTCTACAAAAGATGCAGAGTGTTCAGTCATTATTGTAAATAGCTACCGTGTGCTGTACATGATGTTTGTTCTTGCTTCCGTATTTCTCTTGGTGGTTATGAGTAGTGTATATGGATTTTCGATGTGAGAATAAACCAAAACTTACCATTGTGTTTTAAGACCCCATTTTAATAACCGCAGTGCTGCTTTATCACGTATTTTGTTTTTAAGTGAGAGAGGGTATTATTTCAGTTGTATTTATGAATCTTGTTATGTGTAATGTGTTGTATTATGTGTAATGTCTGCTGTGCCTTGTAACGGCTTCCTGCCCCTTTGTCAAGCTGCTTAAGCAGCGACTGCATCGCAGCAAATTTCTGCAGAGGTTAACAAAAAAAACTACGTCAAAACGTGAGTTGCCTTGAGAGGTAAGGTGGAGGCAAGTGAATCGAAAAGAAAAAAAAACTTAATTTATAAATAAGCACGAGGGTGCGTAAGGTGCCGATTCATCCAGGTGTCGATTCAGTTCGCATTACTCCGCGTAGCGGTACTAAAGTACTCCGTAAACTGTCGTACTTGGTAGTAGCATTTTTTACCAAATGGTGCTACAACATGAAGATACTGTGGCAGGTGCCGCCAACGCAAATTAGGCAAATTAGGCGTGCACATGCGCTGACTTGCGTCACACCATTGCGCCGGACATTTTTAGATTGCAGTTAATTTTTTGTGATGGTCACAAGGCGCTCCTTCCGCAGCTAAACCCCTCTCGGCACGACAACATCAATGCATCTGCGCCTACATTTCCAAGTCAGCGAGCTAGATTCCGTAAAAATTGATCGAAACCAAGCTTGTGTACTCCTGCACTCAGAATACTTTAACGCAGCTTCAGGAACTGTGCTTAAGAGTGAAGATAAAATTGCTAATTGCATTCTCCCACGTTCCTCCTTTTCCCGTATTCAAGCAATGGCTGCCTACTGCCTATCACCATATCCGCACGAGCCATCATTTAGGCATCAGCGCGTGTAGTGAACTGACGTTTCAGGTATCAGTGCATCAAGCAATACCTTATGTGTAAGGAATACAGCGTACTGCATAGGGTCTGAATCAGTAGCAAAAAAAGTTCAGAATGTATTTAAGAAACCAGTTTCGGGTTGCCGTGGCGCGTACATACGCGTAAGGGTAATTTTGGTTTCTTGTACCGCCAAAAATCAAATGGTGCACTAATCGAGCAAAAAAGGAATGTTATCTTTAAAGTCTCTAACTGGGTTTTCGTTGTTAGTAAAAAAATTTATTATTGTGAACAGCGAAGTGGTAGACAAGGCGGTGTTATCAGCCCCCTCGCCGTTTATCTAAGTTGCACTAACATATAGTATATTTTCTGAAATGACCGCAGCATGCTTTCTGTGGTAGTAGTGATTTTGGGGGACTATTTGGTTAATTGAATCAATATTAATATTTTCTGCGAATATCACCACAAAATGTGATTGTTGTTATGAAAAACAATAAACTGCTACTAAAAATGCCGGTTTAATAGAGGTTTTAGTGATAACGACACATGACCGACATACTTACCTTTGACTTTATGGCTCGTTCTCCTTCATAGGTGAGCAGTTCAGTTCCATTTTCTTTAGACCGCATCTCGTAAACAGACGCTGTATTCACTCGATCTGAGTCGCACACCTGCATTAAGCCAATAAAAGTTGGGTTTTCAGTGTTTTTTATCTGCTACTAACATCTGCAATGTTGCATTGTTTTCGTTCCTTCAACTCGCTGGTTTCTTGCAAAGCAGAATTAACAATTCCATCTTTGTTTCCGTGCGAACAGATTTTTGTTCGGGTAGTCATTCATGTTTTCCAAATGTGATGTCAATGATTCTTTTTCGTTAACCATTAGAACATTGTGTAGTCAAGATACGCAGCTGGATAATGAGTACGCTGTGCAGCAGGATAAGAACGAGGGCTGAACACAGACTCAAAACATCTTTCTCGGCCTTATGTCAAAAGGCGAACCTACCTTAAACCCACTAATTAATTGCTTCAATGCAGTCCTTTTTTTCAGGGAATTTAAATTTTGCAACGTTTTAAATTTTGAAGCAACGTTTGAAGAATACAGGTGCACAGGTGAGGTTGTATGCGAAGTCAGATGTTTCTTGGCACTCACTTGGTCGTAGCGGACCCAGCGCTCTTCTTCACAGCCTTTCTGTGTGGGAGATATCGTTTTGATGCCGTGGAACTCGAACACAGCTAGAGTGAATGACAGGCAAACGGTAGTCTCGTAGCGTGAGCGCCGCTCAAGGTTTCTCTGAAAGAAGTCAGCAGAGCCAGAGTTATAGCTTCCACGCCAGTGTTTCATCGTCTAAATTACCTGCACTCTTTTCAGGGACTGCAGTTACGATAAAGGTCATGTCAGTAGAGCTGCCGTGCATGCTACTGAGGTTAAACTTTCACTTGCTTTTTAACGACGGAACAGACACTGGTTCTCACGCAAGTGCGAACGATAAAAATAAACAGACTCCTGGCGAGCAATGGGTTTTTGTAGAAGGGCAAGAAATGCTTTTCGAAATTTTTTCGAATAGTAGTTCTCGCACATTCTGAGCTGCAACTCTACTTGTTGTTTACAACATGAACATGACAGATGTATGTTTGAGAGAGTTCAAGTAGGGCGTCAATCGCGAATGCTGTTTGCTCATAGCCTGCCACTTTAAGTTATTTCTGCAGGCTTCGCAAAATTCCTGTATGTGCAATATTGGAACCTCATTAAAGGTTTTGAACAACTTGCCAATATTATTTTTGACGCAAGAAACAGCACCGCGAGCATTTTGATTCGTCATTACACACGTCAAAAAATTGCGGAAAAGCTTAGTGAAGTTCAGAATATCGCCTCCACTGCCCGTTCATGCAAAATGTACGGTAGGTAAAGCCACCACAGCTAGATAACAATGTACAGGAGATTGTCGAACAGAAAATCAGGACACGCCAAAATAGGAGTGTAAACATCGCGTAAATTTATCTTTATATCAGTGTCCACATAGCGAAAAAATTGTTTAAAGTTCCCGCCATCTTTCAAAACAGTACAGATTTGCACGGCTGAGTGCTCAAATTAGACAGCTACCAACACATTAAATTTAATAAGAACGCTTACATACCATATCTACTTGTTCATGCTTCTGCAGAGGTGTATCAGGGAATGAGGCAATGCAGTCACTCCTTGGTTTGCGGCGGTGTTTTACAAGGACTAAATAGTCACACTTTCTGTAAACACACAAGGAAAAAGAAACAAAATAAGGATCCATTTTCAGTTGTTAAATTCAAAAACATGATAGGTTACGCAGTTAAAAGTAGCCTTCCGCATAGTGCGTGCGTATACGGGTGTGGGTGCCATTAGGTAAACCTATTAGAAACATATCTGACAAACGATGCGACGGATGTAATGCTAGAAAGGTTTCTGTGTAGGTACAAGGCCCGTGATTAAAAATTTGCAGTGTAAGGGCGGATTTAATGAGGCACTAATACTGTAAAACATATGGGTGATATGAACCAATGTATAAAAAAGCCAAGACGAGATAAAAGAAAAATGCGTTGAAGCACACATGAGTTCAACTGAAAGAAAGAGGACTGGTTGCATGGTGTCATTAAAATACGGCGAACTGTAAGCCTCAGCCTGCATAGGGCACTCAGCATTCATTTAAACGTGAGGGATGAAAAACCATACACTACATCTCACGCAAATTGTTCGCTGTGAGACGTTTAAGAAGTGTGTGCCTGGCGTCTGGGTGTCTTATACGAACTTATTTTGTTTTTTTAATTGCGTATCTGCCCCATTTTGTATTTCTGTGAAGTTTCTCTGTGAAGCTTCTTTTTAACTTGCGCGTGGAATTCTTTCGGCCCGTGCTCATGAAGCTTTTTGATTAGCGGCCGGAACACAATGGAGTACGTAGGTTACGTCTAAAAAAATTCGTAGGGCAGCAGATACAACGTTCCTGTCGCCTTTTTTTTCTCCCCTAAGCACGATGACGAGAAACCAAGTCAAACTAAAGGTGTATGTGGACAAAATGTAGTGGAGGAGGAAGTTTAAAAGTAGATTTTGGTGAGGCTTGGTTAAATATAATGCAGTTATATCGCTCTTTAATGTGTTTAAGGTCAGGCTGATACCGTATACTGTTGTATATACGCCTCTTTTCGCTGGAATGGGGTGTAATTCATTGGCTAGGTATTTCAAGGTTGTTTGTTTCGCTTTTTGTGATCACTTGCGTTGTTGCTAAATGCAACTATTAGACAGTGAAATACTTTCTAGTTCACATTTTTTGTAATGTCGTTTAAAGGGAAGGTTTAAGTGGGGATGAAATTGAGCCTGACTTTTTAAGAACTCTAACCAGAGGGGGAGGAAGGAAAAAAGGAATAGTACAGGAAAGGCAGGGAGGTTAACCAGAATACTGTCCGGTTGGCTACCCTAATTAGGGGGGAGGGGATACGGGAAATGAAAGGGAAAGAAAGGACAGCGGTACATATTAAAGGAGAAAATGAGAGAGAGAGAGAAAGAAAAGTAGAAAAATCACAAGGCGTGACCAGGCAACTAGAAAGGCGGTACAAACAACGCACACAACCAGAAAATGCACAAAACTAATACGGTCCACTGATAAAATTGGCGAACTAAGGGCACTGAACTATAGTAATGTCGCTACAATCGTTCAGACAGGCTCGTGTCCTTCAAAAAGAGCAGTAAGGCTTTTATAGCCTTTTCGGCCGGTGACGGACAACGCCTATGACACAAAATTATCTGCGCTGTAAAGGGGTCGTCTTTGAGTCGCCGAAGCGTGGTGGAGAGCTGTTGCCTCGGCGTTATGAAGCGGTCACAATGGCACCGAAGGTGTTCAATCGTCTCGTCGGTGGCGCCCGCATCACAAGCAGGGCTGTTGGCCATTCCAATGGTGTAGGAGTAAGCACCGGTGAAGGCAACACCTAGCCACAGGCGACAAAGTAAGGAGGGGTTGCAGGTGGTGTGACGTGGGGTTGGTGATAAGGAATGGAATGGATGACTTTATTACAGGAGGAGGCTAATAGGCCCTGGTGTGGGACCCGGGGAAAAGAGGAGGGGAAGATTGTTCATATAAAGTCTTCACTGCACTGTGAGCGTTCACTTAGCACGATATGCACAGATGAAGTTGTGACGAGGGCACTCTAATACGACCATGATTGGGGTATCCAAAAGGAGCCGTTCAGGAGCCACAAGGGGTGTGTTTGGGGGTACATCTAGAGAGAGGGTGAACGATCCGCCATCATACTACTTTATAGAGACCTGTTTTGAGACCGAATTCTGTAATTTTCTGTAAAATTTGGGGGTTGTTTCTGACGTGTTGGACATGTTCTTCAGAAGTCGTCGGGCGTACGTGCGTTGTAAGGAACTGGTCGCGGTCAGTCGAGTAAGCTGAACAAGCCCAGATGAGGTGGAAAAGGTTCGGTGTATTGTTGCTGCCACAGTAGGGGTACAGAGGACTAGCAAGGTGCCTATGCGTTGTCCATTTGGAGATAGCTTGACAGTACTAGTTTTGTACGCTTTGCCAGACAGATGATAATTCCTCCTGGCCTTTTCGTGGTGGATGTGCCGGTAGATCAATTACAACGCTTGCTCCGAAGCCTGCTGTGTCAATTCCGCCGAAATCGAAATTCTCGTGCGTCCGGTAATGGTTGTTATAATATTTGCAACGACATATTTTAATATATTTGTGAAGTTGCAGTACGTTCACTGTAGTTAACTCGGCGATTAAAATAAACGCTGCGGGGCTGCGTAAATAGTCGCGAAGTTCTGACAAGCCCGCGCGCTTACATATCTAAAAAAACGATCCGTATCAACCAAAGTTGATTTAGCATTTTTTACACATTTTAAGGAGATCTTGAGCAAGGAAACTATTTCTTGTTTTGAATTTGAAGCAATCGATCAAGCAAATTTGTCCCTGATGCGCATATTTTTTGGACTGCTCAGAATTGGCATGGAATGGTGGTGAAGGTCAGAAATGTACAGCCTCCCAAATTTTCCATAATATAGCGGGATCGACGACCGACAGACATGTCAGCGCCTTATCAGGGTGTTCACCGGCCAAAAAGGCGAGAGTACGCGCACGCGCATAGAACTATCTGCGGTGTGCAGCGTTGTCTGCTCCGCTGTTCTCAGGGCAACACCCCCCCCCCCCCTTACTCCCTGCGTTTCTTATCTTGTAAGGCCGTTTCGCTAGCGGCAAAGGTAGCGAAACAGCGTGGTGCATAAGATTTTATTTTTATCACATTTTTTATTTAACGCATTATATCGCGCAGTGGCCTGAAGCCATTCCGGCAAAAAAAAAAACCCGCCCTGTTCTACTTTTATTTATCTTTCCAGTGGCATTGCTCATGCTGTGCGAGACAAGTTATCCGGAAGAAAAATCAAACGCGTATTTAATATGCGCATGCACTTCAAATAACCACGGTTTCTCGTGAATAAAGTCATTCAGATGCATTGGCAGGGGGTGTACTACCTTTAGGGAAACAGCGTAGCAGACAACGCTCATACAGCAGATAGCGCTATGCGCGTGCGCGTGCTCTCACCTATTTCGCTGCTGAACACCGCCTCAAGGCGCTGACATGCCGATCGGTCGTCGCTCCCGCTATATTATTAAAAATGTGGGAGGCTGTACGTGTCGTTGGGTTGATTATGTTGTAGAATGTATACAGAAGCACACACAAACATATGCTTATATATAGGTATAAACTAGTGGTTTGAACGTAGGCTTTAACGTGCATAGGCTTCCTCGCAGTGGTCATATTTTGTTACATTTACCCAACGTTAGTATTTTTAAAGCGAAGCTTCAGTGTCCTCACTGATTCCGTTGTACGCCAATACGCCCTGAAGGAAAGCCAAATATGTCTGACGATGATGATGAGTGATGGTGAGGAAAGTGAGAAAAGAAAAAGGGCTTCCAGTTGCCGGAAGAGAACCTGGTTCTGTCGCGCTATGAAGCCGGCATATATGGGATTGCTATTTCGATATGTTCGAAGCGAAGCCAAACAGCAGGTACCGATTCGCGCCGTACACCAATGAACCCAGACGTTAGGCCTACAAAGTGCACACCCTACAGTTGCTGTGGGTATTCCAGAAAACTGGTGAGCTCCTCTAGATTAGCGCATGCTCGCAATTAGGTTTGGCCAACCAAAGAATCCATCACGAGAAACCATCGCGTTCAAACATTGTCGTCGTTAAACGGAGGGGTGCATGATTTGTTATAGGGCACACTTTAAACGCAAGTTCGAACGAATGAACCGGAATATTTCAGGGATTAGGATGACTTACCCTGTTATAGAATACGCCAGCTCTTGGGAGGAGCCACCCTTTCCGTATTCGAGCATGACAATCACCAGAGGACGGTTCTTGAATTTTCTGGATCGACTCCACAATTCCTGCAAGTCAAGCCAGCACGTCAAGGTAGCCCATGCCTCGAAGTTTTTATAAAGCTTCCTAATGTGTTTATTTCGACGCTGAAAGCTACGCGTTTGATGTTGCTCCATGGGTAATGGTTTCGTAAAGCATGTGCCTTCATGCGTACGGAAGAGAAGTAGCGATATAAAATGCGCCATACCATAATCTAGGAGTATCAAACAGAACAGGACAGCGAATTTGCTTACTTAGCGGTGACACTTGTAATAATACACTGTGAAGCATGCATAGGCTGATGTACAGTCACTGCCAAAATAATGAAAGTGCGCCTCAACGTTATTAAATGTTGGTTGCACTATAACACCGAGTACCTTATAGGTACTTGATTTTTACAACCGGGTAGCGCACTATGATTTTGTAAAGCAATGAACACTAATTTCTTGCTAAGTATGAATACTTATTCATACTAAGCCATACTGAGCCCGCCTGCACATTTCAAAGCACACGCTTTGTGTGATTATTTGCTCTTAAAAAATTAAAAAGCTCGAAACAATTTCTGAATCGTTTTCTTGTCTATTTTCATCGCAGCATTGTAGTTAAGACAAAGCAAATTACAGATACTTCAAAATCACAATAAAATGATGTGAACGTTTTTCCAAATAATAATTGCACAGCTCTGGTTTCGCGGTGTAATCAAGTCTAGTGTTGCAATTTTTTGTAAATCTTAGCAGCCAGGCACGAGAATGCAGCTTTACTGCTTAGTGTCACTCCTCGCATTTTATAGTAGCATTTTGCGTTACTCTAAACCAGTGGATACAGTGTCGTGTAATTGATATGCCCTTTTCCAGGTGCAAATGCGTAATGCGCGGAGCCATACATCGCTATGGTAGTTTCGAACTGCAGTCATAAAAGCGACAGTGCCACAGCGTAAATGTATTCTTCCTCCGCGCGGTATAAGATGCTGCGCTACGTTCTACATTTGAGCTCTCGGTCAGAGTGCTGTTCTCATCGCTGCGTATCCCGCTTCGTGCACAGATGCCACTGAAACAACAGAAGAATATTCGGAAGGTATATATTGCACCAATTTGGCATGGTTGATGCAGGCAGTAGAGTGTAAGAAAACATAGCACATGTTTTAATTCTTCGCTCGTTTGGTGAAGAAACAAGAACAAGTTTGACCAACTAGAAAGTACGCGTACTAAAGGCGCTTTGATATGGTTGCCTATTTGTAGCATAGCATACGGAAGTTCCGCAACGCAAGGTAAGCTAAACTGAAGCTCAAAGTTATCTACATATCTACGTATCTGCGAGGATGAAATAGCGATTTTTCAATTTTTCATAAAGCTGTCGTTTTGGAGGATTTAAAAACTGGAACGATGGAGCACGAGAACAAACCATCGCACATGAATGCGTCTTAAGAATTCCATTGCCTTTGTAGCTAAGAAACGTTTCCTGCAATCCGTTATGGGGAAAGTGACGCACCACACAAGAATAGAAATTGGTTATAATTCTATAACTACGACTATATAAAGCGAACCTGCAGTTGTCCCTGCATGCTAAAACTAGGTAAGATATAAGCATGCGATTTCCCGTCTGCCGGCCACTGCTTTGCAAGAAGTGCTATTACTTACCGCAGCGAAAGGCTCGGCTTTGATGGCGTCTTCGTGAGATACAAAAAAGGCGAGGCCGTCAACGTTGCTCGTTGAAAGGAACTCTTCTGTTCTTCCGAAGAAATCAATGACGTTCCTTCGGACATTGGTCGCTATGACCGGGTACGTGTCAACTTCTACTACAAGTGAAGGAGTCGTCCCTTGCCGCAACTTTTGTAGCTTTCGAAAATCGTCCTCTGAAAAAGTAGCCGTACCGATAAGGTCAAAGGATGTGCCTTGTTTCAATTTGGCACAAATCTCTGCAATAAAATTGAATTATTGTGCCGCCAATATTACTATTGGAGGCCCATGTGTGTCCTAATGTAACAATTCGTGCACGGAGAGCCGTGAAACGAGGAAAAACCAGCGAAAGTTCAACATACGAAGATTGCTGGAAAAACGTAACTGTAAAACATTTGTACTAAGGAATAAAATGGCCTAGCAGAGAGAACGGAATACACGGCAAATTTACATCTGATATTTCGTCCCCACTGACGAGCGCCGTCAACTGTTGTGCCTTCTACTGAACTTTTAAAGAAATTTCTGCATGAGCTAGAAACAGCAAAAATGAGGAAGTGGGGCTACAATTTGGTATATTGCTACGTGGCAGCACGACAGGTGCCACAAAATATTGTGAAGAACAATAAACGATGCATTTACATTATTTAAACTTCGGCCTTCAGCGAGCTCGTTCTAGGGCACGCGTGAAGCACATTTTCTTCTTCAATGGAGTAGACCACAGCGCTAAGTAGCGTTTCTATCCTCGTTTTCATAACAATAGCTCTTAACAAAAGCTCGGAGGTAGGGTAGTAACTACGATTCTATTAAGCCAAATGAATTTGTAGTGGAGGCTGCAAGTTACAGCTAAGTTAGACATATGAACATGGGAGCGTATAAAATCTTTCCTGTCGCTGTATTGACTCCATTGTGTTCCATGTAAATAATTTGCATACCTCGACAAAATTCGCATTAGAATAGTAGTGTGCTCCCACACAGGCGAAGTATAGATATAAATTTTGGAGTACAGTGAATTGGGCGAGCTGGTACTAATTCATATTATAACTGCCGAGTAACAAAAGGACACAGAAAGAGTCACATATAACATAGGACGCGGCGCTGGCGAAAAACTTATTTTTATTCAGGAAACAAGTAATTTATAAAATAGCCAAATCTTCGCGAGTGTGCACGCTCACCCCGTCGTACCTTCAGATCAAAAAGAGATTAAAATGTTATGCTGAACGCATCTGTCCTGCTTCGAAAGTTGTCGTACTTCGGCTTCGTCCGGGAGGTGTTAAAACAAAAGGCTGAGCGAACACCAGTACAGTCTGAAAGGAGTCGCTCTCCACTCGCACTTGGCGGCGCATTGCAAGGATTGCAAGCACACCGCATGTGGCCCACTGCTCGGCTGGACAACCGTGCTGTTTAGAAACAAAAACCTTTTGTGGACGAAGATCATGGAACCCTTTTACATTTACAAAAACCAGGACAAGTGTGTGAGCCATCCGTCCATTGCCCTTCAGGAGAACGAGATAGCACTTGATTTTGGTGAAGCCAGGGGGGTGGGGGGTACATGATAAACGAAGGGGTTCCTCCCGTGTCGAAGCACGAGAGCTGTGTAGAGCAGTGCAGAGATCTTTAGGCGCTCGCCTTGTCTTAGCTCGCTCGTTGGACCCAAGTAGAGCAACAGGGCGTTCGCGTCGTACCCCAGAGACTTCGAAAGCCAAGCAGTTTGTACAGCCATAAGCGTTCGAAACTGGTGAACCACTGACGCTTGTCCTACATCTCCCCGTTGTTTAGCACATAAAAACCTATAGGTACATTGGAGGCAAAATATACGTAATTAACCGGCAGCGCCCGCGTTCATGTAGTTAGGAACGCTCATTGGGTTGGTTTTACGAAAAAAAAGTGGCCGCGCAAGAAAAAAATGGCGCGTTCTAAATTACGCAGAAAAGCTCCATCTGGGCAAGAAAAAAAAATTACGCGTTCGAAAATACGCAAAACAGCTGCCAGTTTACGAAATTAAAGCAAGTACCAAACAGAACAAACTCCCGGTGGCGCAGTTTCAGGGAGGGGGCGGGCCAGCAGTGCTTCTTTCTGTGTCCTAGCGTTACCACGCAGGTATATAAATAGATAAATTTTACGTAGCGCACCCTGGTCAATTTTTGTTGAAAAACAGCTCGCCCCTCTTTTGGCCTTTAAAAACAAAATTTTAGTGATGACTTTGTAGCGAAGCCTTCAGGAAATCCTAAACGTTTATTCATCTCTCCGTAAAAAAAATAATGAGTGAAGCCGCGGTCACATTAGCCGCACCATTGGCCGATCTGGTCGGCAAAGCGTGTCGGCGAAGTGTCCGCGGCCATAACACGCTAGGCCGACGCCGACCTAGGTGTGGCTCTATAGCGGAATTGATCAGAAGTTATTAAAAAAATTGCAGCACGGAAAGAGAGGCCGTATTTCAGTTTCGCGTATAACACGTATTTCTCGAAGCTTTTCTGTGGAAGTGTGATTAGCTTTATTTGTCAGATGGCGCTGAACTTTCAAAAGCCAACGACGCTTACAAATTTATCAGTAAAGTAAATTTAGTTAACAAAATACTGTAATATGTCCAAGAAACTAGAATAAGTTGTTTTGCTAATGAATATGCGTGTATGCCCTTTGTTGAAAAACTCATTCAAGATGGAGATGGCTACAAACAAAAAAAATAGTACCATCAATACTTCTTAGGCCCTTGCAATGGCTTGTTAGGTTTAGAACCCCTCCACTTTGTTGTGTCTCCTATTGTCTATTGTCTCCACTATTGTCTCCACTTTTGTCTCCACTTTTGACTATTGTCTCCACTTCCCCTAGCAAAAACGCAGGATCAAAAGGACAAACAAGTTCTCCGTTACGACAAACAAAAAATCTACCGTTGCACGAAATTTGGCCGCCCTAGATTTAGGTGGCTTTTTTCGGACAGCGCGCAATTTCTGAAGTTTAAAACTTCAAAGATACTGAAAAAAACTTTGGCTTTGCTCCCATCTCCATCGAAACTCACCTAAAGCCATGACCCCGCGCCCAGTATTTTTAGTCATAGTATATCGGAATAACTTGTGAAAATCATTACACACCTTGAGTTAAGATTTCAGAATAAAGTTATCATATTTCGAGTTATTTTTCCAATACTGGTTGGGGACACTTGACATACTTGTTGCAGATTTAGTAAGGAAGTGGGCAAAGACGGCTAACCGCCTACAATCATCGTCATTGGGGATAGAGGAGAAAGAAGCGAATAAACTCGGTTCGACACAGCCATGGGCTCGCGTCCGCGTCTAGCTCCATAACATTTCTGGTGCCGTGAAACGCGGGAACAACGGACCAGCGGACTACCCGGCGCATCGCCTTCAAGTTATTGCATGGCCTCGGGTACGTCCGATCTTCTCAATTCAGAGGCCTCACTCTTGAACGCTGCCTGCCATGGCTGCGTGCTGGACGCAGACCCCCCGCCTCAACCCGGAGATGAGCCCCACCCATCGGACAGTCCCTACCCTTGCTTCGCTGCGCTCCCTGGTTTTAATGACAGGCAGGTCGTGGAGCGACGTATCAGTTCGCGGCTCATCCTCCGGGCAGACATAAGGGAACTAGCCAACACCACTGTTCGGGTCTCGCAATCGTCACCATCGAACATTAGTACGCTTATTGATTTGTGCCGTAAGGCAGAACAAAACCAGGATCAATATCGAAAGCTTGACGGACAGATCCAGAACCTTCTGGACTTTGACAGCTTTGTAACAGACTTAGAAGAAGGCGAAGAGTATTCATGTATGATCAGTCGCACGAAGATTTTGCTAAAAAAATGAATTTCTCAGGCAACTTTGAGAACGTCGTTCACCACGACGAGGGCTTCGTCGCCACGTCTACACAAGCAGGGATCTCCCATTCAGAGAAAGTACGCGGCCGACTTCCCATTCGCAACAAGGGCTGCCTTCGAAACCGTTGATTCGTCGTTTTCAGCATAAGAGAAGAGAAGACGGAGCAGCACAGCGCCCCTATATTTGCAACGCCGTCGGTGAACCAGGCCTAGGGACGTAGCAGCAATACCGAGTTCGAGGAAACAGCCGGCGCCGTGCCATTCCGCCCAAGTCAGGAAAATACCATCCCAGACTCGCATGCTCTCGGCGCCAAACCCAAGAAGCCATCCCGCATGGGCAACACTCAGTTAAAGAGAACGCATGAACAACCTAGAAGTGATCGTGCGTGAAACGACAGCAATATATTTAACCTTGCGCCGTCGTTTCCAAACGAGTGGCTCAGTAGAAATCTCGGAACATGCAAGGGCACGCTCATGAATGTAAAGCGTCCGTTCAATCACAAGAAAGCCACACTAGATCCCCGCTGGTGACACGGACGCAAGGAGGAAACACTAAGCCAGCATGCATAAAGAAACATCGAAGGCGAATAGGAAAAGAAAAAGGGACCACTGACCAGAAGATTGAGGCTGTATCCCGAATACCAAGCATACATGCTCCCTCGAGGAATAATTTGATTGCCTCATTCGGAAGACAGTCCGATTCAAGCAAACCAGCGTGCCACGTCCTAGACAAGGAACTAGCAAGAAGAAGACATCGCGCCTCGAAGCATCGATTGAGGATAAAGCAGAAGGCATCTGCCACCTCTCGCTTTCAAAAAAATGACATCGGACCACCACCTACAGAAAATCTAGACTAGCATGTTCTGCCCTTCCCCACTAGTTTCACCGTCGGGGTTGGGAGTGTGTTGCAGATTTAGTAAGGAAGAGGACAATGACTACGCAGGCGCTGCGGCCTTTCAGGACGCCATGCAAGACCCCGAGGGGCTCGGCCCAGGAGAGCGGCTCCAGCGACCGCCGAAGCATGGTGTTTCCGTGATCACCGTTTTGAAGAATTCTCAAGAACACTCCCGGTACAGTCTCGGAGACAGCTCAGCGACCCTGCCTTGACTCTAGCTTTGCCGACAAGCTTCAGTCTTCTGCTTTGGAGACGTCTCAGCGGCCCCAGACGGACGACGGTGTCACAGACACAATTCTCCACTCTAAGACGTCAATACAGCTCTTCCATAACCCTCGACTTCCGCTCTGGACAGGTCTGACCGGCTCTGCCATGAACGTGGAATCACCGATTCGACTCCCGCTTTGGAGGCGTCCCTACGGTCCTGTTGCGACCGTTTCGTTGGCGATGCAGCTCTCGTTTCTGCAAGATTTCAGCAGCCCTGCTACGACTGGAAGAAAGTTTTGTTGCATCCGGCAACAAAAATGCGATTCGTGCATGAGGTGGACTCGCTTCCGGGGATAACGAAGCGCCTGCTCCTCCGCCGCTCCGTGAGCGAGCTTTGACGCCGGAAGCGAGCTTCGGCCACGCTTGTCCAAGCCTGGTGGGGAGGCATCCACGTGGCGAAGCAGAACAAATCCTTCGAGGGTGACGACCTCTTCTGCAGCCAGCACAAGACGACGCTGTACGCGCCTTTCTACACTGCTTATTGGTCCGACGAGAGGGAAGTCCCATGGTTCGCAGAGAAACCAGATGTGCTGCTGGAACAACCGATTGCTTCACAGAATAAGCCTCAGACATGGACGCAAGGACAATACCACTACGCTAACCGCATGATCTCTGCAAATTTGATCGTCCGCATCAGCTGTTTCCATTCGATCCCGGCGGCTGCATTCTGGTCGAAAACCTGGAGCATGGTTTCTCTTCCCGTGTGACCATATCAAAATTCCCGATCTTCACTTTCAGCCCCTAAGTCACTTTGATCCAGCAACCCAGCAAGCTCTCGTTGCCTGTGACGCTGGCTATAGACATGTACCGAAATCGATGTCACCGAGACACCCATCCAAATGCTCCACTGAATCCCCCAGCCAGCCTACAGGCATCGTTACTTTGGAATTATGCGCCGCCGGGAGTCGAACAACTGGTCGTAGTGAGTCCTGGACTTCGCCACTTCCCGTGCAGCTGCCAGCTAGCTCCCAACCAACTTGGCGGCGGCGCGAGTATGTCAAAAATTAAAGATCCGTAGGCAGGGGGAGACAGTAGGGGGCGTAGGAGAAGAGGAAGAGGAGGATCGAAGGCGCTCAATGCCTCGCTAATCGACCGTATCGGACAACCGAACGTCTGGTCTCCTCGTTCCCTTTCGCTACAAGACTTGTAGAAATTTGCTACAAAAGAAGCAGAAAGACACTTACCGTCTATGAAAGTAAATTTTTGCATATCCAGGTCGTAAGTGACGGTGGAATATATCAGCACCGTACATAGACCCTTGCTCAACAAGTTTCCAATCTTCGATGAAGAGGTGGCACACAGCAGAGCATCTGTAATGCGCAAAAAAAGGTGAATTACGGGAACCGGTATACAGCAAATCCCTGAAGTCAACCTGATAACAAATGCATAATATTTAGGCCTTTAGATTCTGCAAAACTCTGGTGTAGTAGGGTATTATTTCTTTCGTGATCAGATCGTACACGAACCGATGACGTTCTGATTTCTAGAGGCCGTTTATAACACGAAAATTATGTAAAGCTCTGAAGATGGCAAATTCTCTATAATTGTGTGAAGGCGTGGGTGTCGGGCATGGTTTAGCTTTGAGGATCATTAAAAAAAGTCACGTAAGTTTCAGCTAGACAGCGTTGGTAGCGGTCAGACAGATGTTTTCGAATGTATTTTCTGAAATGTACCTGCATTACGCATAATGCCCCCATCAGAAGCTCGTATATGTTGCCGTTCTGCGTATATTTCTTCCGCACTACCACTGCCTAGCTTTTTGTTGAACTTGGTTGTACTATGGCCGTCCTGATTAGGCGTTAGTAGTATAAGTTAGAGGCAGGGAAATTTTTTATTGTAATTATCCTTAAGGGCCTTCAGAACTAGCGACACGTGATTTGTAGAAGTGTTGTTGGCAAGTTTTAGTGTTTTTACTTTGATCGGCAATATACTAATAGTTTTGCCCTTAGGTTTTTCATTATTTAGGTGTTGTACATTTTTATGACTCACCTCTAAAACCCCCAGGCCAATGGCGCAGTTATATGTGTTGTACAAAAATTAATATCGAATTAAGTAAATTCTATTTGTGAAACGCATGAGAGGCAAAGTTATTCAATTCGGCCTCTATCAGCCAATACGACTTTCTGAAGCAGGAGTTTGTAGTGTCTGAAGGCGCGCTGCACCTCTTAGTAATAGTTGTAGTGGCGGGCGTTCTTCGTTGATACCTTCGGCACATTATTGCCAATTTACACCTCGGCTGCGCCCTGCATATACCAATAAAGAGGCTTGCGCCGATGGAGCGGCGTGGTTCACGTCAAGTCTTACTACGGAAGATGACGTAGTTATTATTTGGACTTCCATTTTTTCGCACCGCGTTGGTCTACTGGCACTCTTACAGGGGGCTGAAGCCGAAACCCTTGCCCATACCTCGGCAAAATTGGGTGCCACTCACTCACACTCACAAAGAAAAATCTTTTTTTCTCACGCACTCTCGCACACTCACGCTCACCAGTCACCCTCACCACTCGCACTCGCACTCACGCCCGCTACGTGGCCTTCACCACTCGCGCCCACTCGCGCCCAGTATCACTAATCGCCGAGACCACTCGCACTCACTCGCACTCACGCTCACCACTCGCCATCTCCACTCGCACTCACTCACGCTCAATAGTAACCGCTGCCACTCGCACTCACACGCGCTCGCGCTCACCACTTGTCGCTCCCCTCGCACGTGAGTGTATGCAGCACACCCTCCATGATTCATGAAACCGAATAGTATTAGTGTATTACGGCGTCAGAAGGTCATCCAAATCATATTCCTGAATCAACATGCCATAAGAGAATTAATCCTACGGTGCCCCATCGAAGGTGCTCAGTGATGACATATTTCAGAACCTCAAAGCAATCCCGCCATTCACAACTATTACTGCGAGTGGCTCCAGCGACGAATAGCCAACAGCGATTACAAGCGCAATAGGGCCGCTCCCCTCGGTAAGCCCGCAAATGGCTCGAGCAGCGCGAGTGCACTCGCGAGCGGTGAGCGGGGCTCACGATGAGTGGCACTCGCACTCGCGAGTGGTGAGTGGGGCTCGCCGCGAGGAGTGGTAAGTAGGGCTCGCCGCGAGTGGCGATCACTCGCGCTCACACTCGCCAGTCCAAAACGATGGCGAGGCTCACTCACCATTCATGAGTGGTGACTGGGCGGTGTGTGAGTGCACTGCTGAGTGAACCTGGCGACCTATGCCTATTGCTAAAGGGAGGCAGCGAGAAGAAGTTCTACGGCAGGAAACATTGTTGCATAAGGGTAGCCGAATTCATCTGCAACGGTTATCCCAACCCCTGGCCGCGCCATTTGCGGTCATTACGTTGAGGTTGGTATTTACAAAAGATTACCGGTAGAAGAGACGCCGTGCAAGGAAGATAATGAACTACACACGCATCCGCATCAGCGCCCTCTTCATCCTCCATACTTGATGATGATCCCACTTCCGCACAGCGCATCTAGTGTCAGCGTTCCCCGCCCGCGAGAAAACTCACTGCTAGTCAGCGTAGAACTATAGCCTGTAAACGGTATGGCTGCAGATTGACGACATGGACGATGCCCTTTTTTTGAGGGTGAGGTGAGTCAGTCGGAATGACAGGGGTAATTTCATAATTCACGCCAGTCACGTGGCATGGGACACGGTGAGGGCTATAGTAACAGGCAATAAGCTTTTCAGAATGACCCGTTTGGCTGTCGTGAAGATGTCAAACCAAACGCCCCACCGGAGACAGAAATTTGTCTTGTTTCATCTCAGGTTTTTACAACTCTACGTGTGCAATCATTTCAAAGGTTCACATAAACAGTCGAGTGAGATGTTTTTTTTAGCGGGAGTTACAAGAAGTAGGTAATATTGCTCTTCATGTTCTTGGGAGCCTCGGCTTACTACATATACCCCTGAGGGTTTCGCAGCCAGACACTCGCGCTTCCCTTGGTCAAAAGACGTACCGCATCTCTTCACAGACCGTTGACAATGGTGATTCAAGGTTTTGTGGCGCGAGGCCGATACAGAGGAGAGGGCCATGACAGTGCTGACATCAGACGTGAAGTAGTATTAGTCGTAAGTAGGTTAGTATTAACTTTTAACTTTCTTTGTATCCAGGAAGGTTAACTATTTGTGGAGGGGGCGACCAGACATCGTAACCGGCCATGGCAGCTTTTAATGATGGTTTCCCGGGCTGCACGTGTAAGCAGCCCAACGCGCCAGCCTGAAACTTTCAGTCCATGTAAAGGGGAAGTGGGTGCAGGGGGCATTGCCACACGCAGTGGTCCTGGGTGTCTACGACGCTGCAGGCATAACAGAGGGAAGGGATATGAAGAAGGATAGAAGAGGTGAAAACGGTGCCCGAACAGAAGCGTTTGCGTCTCAACGAGGCACCCGAGGCGCTCTTTAACCCCGGAGAAGACTGATGCTGCAGGGCGTAGACGGCAGCGTTGGAATTAGTAGTGGGAAAGAGAGGAGCCGGTCGCGGGATGAGTGGGCCCCACTGTGAAAACGAGGTCCGGGCCAACTCGGGCGGGAGCTCTTGAGTGACCAGGTGAGCGACCTTGTTGCCTCCAAAGACGGTAGGGCCTGGGGCCCAGAGCAGCATTTTTAAAGAAGTAGGATTTTGTAAAATTTTGACTGCCGGAGGCGAGATAAGAAAACTACGGACGTATTTTCCGCAGGTCGTCGGGGAGGTATAGAATAGGGTGAGGGTAGAGTGGTGGGCGAGAGTAGCGGCCCGGTTGACCGCATATGCGTAGCCGTCATAGTGCGCCTGCTTTTATAGTAAGTGGCACCCGCGCATACGCGGTGCCAGCATGATGCGTGATGTGCCTCCCCTACGTATACAGTAGCGGCGCTTATGGGGTAGCGCTCAGTGAGCATGCGGCCGCGGTGGTCCTGGCGCGCCGGGTTGTGGGTGGGTGCATGTTGCAGGATATGGGTCGCCCCGTAAGTAAATGGATACAGGGGGAGTGGGTACGCGGTGTCATCACCGAGGGCACGTGCACCGGTAGGCGACCGAGGACCGAGGCATTGGGACGATAGCCACATATACTTAATGCGTACACTTGGCATTTTTAGAAATATGAAATACAATTAAAATGTACTGGCGCATAGGGCCACAAATGGAACGTGATGCAAAGTTTTAGAGCCAACCTTTTAAGCGTTCGTTCCTGTCGTTTCGCGTAGCCATTGGCCTTATGCGTGGCCTAGCGAACAAAATGGACGCCGAAGATAAATGTTATAAAGAAAGCTGGAATGCGAGGAATGAAAGCATGGCGCAAGTGTGAGGCGGATGGCTGTACGCTGAGGACGCGCTAGACATGCTCCCAGAGGGCGCCGCGCTAGGAGATGAGAGAGAATGAAGAGGCTGCCGACCGAAGAAAAGGCGAGGAAAAAGCGCAGGACGAAAGCATGGCAAAATTGTGAGGGTGAGGGCGATTTGCCGAGGCCGCGCGAAAAATGCTGTTCGGCGGCGACGTGCTACCAGAGGGCGCTGGAATATAGCGGGTGCCATCATGAGTTCGCCGAAGACACCACCACTTCCTTAGATACAGCAGCTTTGAGCTGCCGCCAAAAAGACTGGACTTCGCACTGCACTCAAATTTGGCGTTTTGGAGTAGTTAATCAGCCAATTTTTTATAGGCTGACACTAAGTAACCGCAAAACAGTGCATATTCATTACGTAAAATTCACCATAGTGTCATGCCGAGGCAAGAGCGAGTTGTTTAGGATTGACAGTTATTTTGGGAAAGACGTTGTAACCAACTAGAAAATAGATTTCTGTCCACGAGCCTGTGTAACAAGTGCTCATGAAAGCACTAAAAGTGAAGCTTGGGACATCTCGTACAATGCGCTAAGAGATCTAACGATATATTTAGGGACCCAATAATGACCAGAAAGGGCCATGACGCATTTGACCCAAACGCTATATGAATAAAATGGGTCATGTGCCTGGTGATGGCGGCAACATACCACAAGACTGCTAGTGAATGACAATTCCCTTCTAAGACAAGGGTTGAACGCCTTGCGACGTTAATCCCATTGGCCGGTAATAACTGTATAATTTCCAAGAAATCGCAAAACATAGGCGTATTGAAAGAGGGAGGTTTCGTGGTGGTTTTATACTGGTTGCAGAACTTACGCTTTAATTGGCCTTCTGGAGGTTTACTAGACGACGTCAGTCCTGTGGTGCTTGTAGGTGTACTAGACGTCGTCGGTCCTGTGTCCTTTGTTGAGCCTGCATGGGCATGAGCTTGTTGACAATACAGGCAAACAACTGGGATGAGAGCTTTTCTGCCATGCCAGTTCAACTCCGCAAACACTAACTGTCACGGGAATGTCGCACCAATTGCACATTTACCTTCGGATGGTGACGTGGTAGGGCTGGATTTATGGATGGATTCAGAGATCGTTGCCGGCTCTGCATTCACGAGAACGAAAATAGAACGAATTTGTTT
Organism: Haemaphysalis longicornis; assembly: GCF_048455015.1. Lineage (NCBI taxonomy): Eukaryota > Metazoa > Arthropoda > Arachnida > Ixodida > Ixodidae > Haemaphysalis > Haemaphysalis longicornis. Next base: position 93,265,324 of record NW_027526460.1, on the reverse strand, counting down.
AAAACATGTATTGGAAGGCAAGAAAGCCAAAGTATTTTGTATTTTGTAGCACTCGCGGTATCTGTAAATAAAAAACTGCAAGGAAAACCACTCAGGTAAATTCAAAGGAATCCACAGTGTGGCATGTTTTGAAGAGAGTATGTACTTCATTGATATGCTATCACCTTCCTCTTTGGTTTGTGAATTCTGCAATGTAAATTCAATATAATATACTGGTTTTACCAAACTGTTGCTCATTGTAGCATGGCTACTACTACTACGTAAGTAAGAAATGGTCACATTCAATGATTTGTGGATGATTGACGTCTATACATGCCAGGGAAAAAAAGACTCCATGAAGGGCTTAATACAAATATTCTTATTAAGGGGGAGAGAACAAATGAGTAAGAATTACGCATGGGTAAGACTGCTAAAAGAGGCAGTTAATGACATAAGCAGCCAATTTAGAATTCTAAATTCATGACACGGATAGGTACAGAAAAAAAGGGTGCCAAAGCAACAGGCGAAGGACGTCCTATTTGTGTTTTGTAAGAACGGCATCCAGGCCAAAAAGCGCCAAATCTATTATGCTAGGTGTAACCCCAAAATATTTAAAATGACAGGTGTAGAGTGCCTTAAGACAATGGCACAACAAAGTTTGTGAAAGCTCGAGTTGAAACTACCGCTAAATAAATTAGGCAAAATTATTCTGCACACAATTGTAAAAGCCTTTTAATTTTGAGGGGCGAAAGAAAACGGAAAGAGTATTTTCAAACGCCCCTTTGAAGTGCATTTTGGAAGTAAAAGGCCACAAAAACATCGGTAGTAGTGTAAGTAGTAGTAGTATACAAATGTTAGTGGCGCAAGCGCATCTGTTTTGGCTGGTCACTCAGTCTATTCGTGGATAGAATATGCATGGAATGAACATGGCGCTACAAAAGTGCTGTGTATGTGGGGGTTTAACGCACCGTTTTAAAACGAGAAGATGGTCATAATGCATTAAAATAGGAGTATTGCAATGCGAAGAGCAGCAGAAGTTTTCGTACAGGTTCCTTGCTTAAATGAGGGCAGTGGGGCACCCTCGTTTCCGGGGGTTCGCAAGTTACGCTTTGTTAGAGGCGTGTGGTTATTCTATGTTGGGAATGTGCGATCAAATGTATTCGTATAAATGCATTGGATCTTCCTCTACTACAGCTAGGGGTGTAATAGAATTTAATGAATGTGATGGTAGGTATGGAAGTGTGTATTTTAATGATGAAGGGCATTTGAAAGCGCTATCCTTTTCAAGGTTTAAAAGAGTACAGAAAATTCAAATATGAAAAACTGAAAGTAGTTTACGCACTTTGTATATGTTGGGTGTTTTGCGCTGTTTACATGGCGCGCACGCCGGGCCCACCTGTGTGTGTGTGGGTGTGTTGAGTGTTTGAAGTTTATTATAAGCCTGCGAATGAGTAGTTCAAGATTTATTCCGTGGCAAGTTTCCTGCCACCATTTGACGGAACCCACATAGGATTAGTGCTTTCATGTCGGGGTAAGAGACCTCCGGTACATGTACCGTACTACGAATGGCTTCCACAACAGCTTTCTGGTCAGTGATTTCGTTCTGCGAAATGAAAGTGTGGCTCAGGTCGGGGTAGTAACTTTTAGAAACTGTACTTTCTAAATCAATGCATCAACATTTGCTATTGTAAGCTATATTTTCTGTGAAAAATCCAGAAAATACCTCACTACAGGTGTTCCCAACTTGATTCAGAGGTTTTTTATTAGGCAATACGAAGTGCGGGTTCTTCATTTTGAGAGGAGATTAAGCTAAGGGAAGATACAGATGCGAACCATTCCTCAACAACATTTTTCAACAGCAAATACAAGTAAAAATAAAAAAGATACGCACCAGATGTGTCCAGCTCTGGTTCTTCTGTTGAATGTGTAAAACAAAAATGTTAGTCGAGGCATTACAGAATTTAAGGCATTCTTTGATTATAATTAAGAACAGTCACATCTTGCACACTGACAGAAAACAGTTGTTAACTTTTGCAAAATATTCTACCTACTAACGTAAAAAAATAATACGCAACTGCTACGACCAAAAATATAACGACGAGAAGCTAGTTCGGAACGCCGCAATTACGATATATCGACAAGTGAACTTCACTAATAAACACAAGCCCATTTATCGAAACGTCGGGACCACGTAGAGGCGACTACTACTTCATTTTCAGAGCTTCTTCTTTAGGATCATTTCTGCAGTTGATTCTTCAGGTTGGACTACTGTGTATATAATTAAAAAAAAGTGATTCAGCACGGGATGATAAAACATACGCTTATGCAATAAAATTGCAAACGGTTCTTGTGAAAAAGCGAAATCAATACATCATTCCCCCGTGGCATTACGTAAACAATAATTAAGTTTGTTTTCTACGTTTCTTCTGTTCACGGTAAACCTTATAGGTGTTAGCCAGTGAAAAAGTTTAGTGAGATGGTTTCTCGTTGGCTATCTCCAAACCTCAAAACGATGACAAACGAAGAAAACAGCCCAGTGCTTGCTTATTGGTCACTTATAGACATGGTTGGCTCTAGTGACCTTACGATCCAAAATTTTTATGAATAAACATTCCTTGTGAAACAAATCCAAGGAAGAACGTGGTTGAAAGAGTGCGACAAAAAAAGGCGGCTGTTTCAAAACAGTGTGCCGCTTAGATTTTGTGGGTAATGTCCGGGATGAAAACAGATGCAAAGTGCTTCGAACCAAATGCGACTGCTTTTAACTACAAATACGTTAGAAAGGGGTTTCAAAAATACACACCTGTGTCACCTGTGTTGAGCCACCAGGGAGTTTCCGTGCTTTCTTTTTCTGTTAGACACAAGAGAAGACGAGAAGAAAGGCCGATTGAGGCAGCAATGCAGTAGAGCATCGTACGAAAGAATGAAATATCAATGAAATATCAGAACGAAGTGAAGGGTTTACATCAGCTACTAGGATGGCGGAAAAGCATGTAGAACATTTCAAGCATCCTGGATCCGAAAACACTTTTCGACCATGAATGGAGCTTGCAAAGAACTAAACACCATTCCGTTAAGGTAGATTACGCACATATTATTCTTTTCAAAACGATTGCTGCAGAAAGATGGAGGCTGCGTTTTATAGAAATATTACATTGTTTCTACTATCCCAAAAAGGTCAAAAATGTGTTTTTCGGTTGTACGGCCTTAAAAATACGAAGTAGAAAAAAATTGGAGGCTAGTTTTCACAAGCAAATGCGAACAGATGAAGATCTTGCGTATCAGCTACTAAAATTAACCAAATAGTTTTCAAAGATTGAAATCAATAGTAGTAGTAGTAGTAGTAGTAGTACTAGGGACACGGTAATGGTACTAGGGTACTTGTGAACAAGGAGCTCCAAAACTGATGACGATTATAATTGGTAATAGTGCGCTGCCAGTTTAGGGTGAAGGGCAGAAATAATAAGGGTGTATAGGCAAGTCATAAATTTGGTGAATAAGAATTGAAGCGAAATAAATTAATGTGGTCAGGATGGCTGTGCATAGGGCCAGGTTGCAATAATCTGTTAGGTAGCCATTCAGTGCGTTCTCAGTAAAATGTGCATACTAAATACCCACACAATAAATTATATAGTCAACATTGAAATGTATTTTCCACATTTATACCACCCCCAGATTTCAATCTGGTTAAGATTTCATTCCAAGCTGGTTAAGAACGGGATAGCCCACACGTGTCTAAAATCCGCAGTCAGCAAGTCGTGTTATCATTTGGCGCAACAAAGCTTTAATGCACAAGTAGTTCGGCTGGAGAACGCTGGGTTTCCCCTCTCCGTCCTCCAGGCAATCTGTCAGCGTCTTGTGGAAACAGTTGAAAGGATTCGCGCATCACATAACAGATACCGACCAGAGTAAAAAAGTGGCAGTCATTCCCTATGTACATGCGCTGTCGCATCGCCTCAAGAAGACAGCTGACAAATTCGGCGTCAAGGTGGTGTTCTCGGCCATGAACAAGCTAGGCAGATTATGCGGCATGGTGAGCAACAGGGTCGATTCCCGAGGCAATTCCCCCCCACGAGGCTGTTTGATAAAAGACAGACTCCAATTTGTTCGTTGCATGACAAATGTTGTGTACTGCATTCCCATGTCCTGTGGCCGGGTGTACGTCGGCCAGACCGGCCGCTGTCTTAATGTACGCCTGAGGGAGCATCATTCCTCTTTGAAAGGAAAGCCCTACAGACACCTGGCGCTGCACTGTTCTAAATGCGGTTGTCAGCCACGTTTCACAGACACGGAAGTTGTTTTTAAGCACAGAGACCGCGCCACCAGGGAAATTGCAGAAGCCTTCCATATCCGGATTAAGGGTTCCGATTGTATAAGTCACCCGTCGCTGAGTATTTTAGATAAAGAAGTGAAACTTCTCAAGGAGAGGGGGTAGAGGATGAGGGAAAGGAGAAGAGAAACGAGAAGGGAATGGGGCGGTTGTTCTCTTGTACAGCCGTACGCATGTGCGAAGGGCACACGGGCTGGGTTGTTCGATATGGGGGTGGTATAAATGTGTATTCGTTTTCAATAAAACTTTCAGTTCATAGTAAGCGCCTGTGTCGTTCCCTTTCTCGTCCCTGTAAAATTTTTGCGCTTAAGTTTCACTCATGGAAATTGTGCACCAACTAGCTCGTCTCTCCATTTTTCTTCAGATTGAAATGTATTATAAGGTATTTACGGTTGAGCTATCTTTTTGAACGCCATTGAAGGTTTTCCACAATGCTTTGCCGATATATATACATGGGCGTCTGCGGGGGGGGGGGGGGGGGGGGGGGTGGTAGGAGGGGGAGGGGGTTGTTAAAAAAGGCACATGTCACACCCCCCATCCTGCTGACTCTTCTAAGCCCCGCAGTTCCATTCGCGCTTGCTCATTTTTTCGCTGAAATTCGTGCTCATAATCTTTCCGGAATATTCATTTCAGCCTTGCCGTCGAAAAAGGATGCGGGCTGTTTCTTTGGGGTTTCTTCAGGAGGAACGCAAGTAGACACCGCAGACAAAAATCTAAGGAAGCCATCCCCCGTAAGCCTTTACCGTGCAAATTCTATCCCCATCGCTTTTCATGAAAAAAAAAACAAACGAAGTTTTCACTTTGGGCAAATTCGAGACGTACGTTGTCTCTCCCCGACTTAGCTATTTCTGGGTTGTTTGCTAACAACCCCCTCGTCTAATGCAGGTTCTGAACCACTCAAGGGCCATGTAAGATGTGTTCGAGAGGGTGGGTTCTATGCGTTTGCTCCTGCGAGACATTTTCGTCGGAAGCTGCTGCTTGTACTGTGAACGTACATCTACCTTTTCCTTCCCGCTTTCCTATAGATGCAAAGTCGTGACTGCAAGGAGCTAAGTTCCGGTGAATAGGATAATCCATCCGACTCAAAAAACCCTCCCGCATCTTCCCACGGGGGGAACTGGAGTAAATGCGTCGCAGAGTGGTGGGGGTATCGCGTGAATGTTGGGTAATTTGGTATGGTTTGGGAGTGCTTAATTGTTGAATGAAGAAGAAGCGAAGGCAAGGAGTGTAAAGTTAAAGTCTGTCTTTATTGCTTGGTGCCGTCAAGCAAAGCGTCAAGTCAAGCGAAAGCCAAGCAAAGACGCCCTTGACTGAATTCCGAACGCGTGCTCCGCCGCTTATATACACACCGCCCGCGTTCGAGGGAGAGGAGTACGGGGGAGAGACGCGCATGCGGACACTTCCGTACACAAGCGCGGGAACTTTCCACGCACCCACCACGCCGTTATCACGTGTACACGCCTTGCCGCCGTTACTGTTGAGCGCGACGCAGCGCACGGGTAGCTACGACGCATGCGCGCAGAGACGCGCTCTCCCCGCACCGCCGCAGCTGTTGTTGAGAGCGACGGAGCGCACGGGGTACACGCGCTCCTCCCGTACCGCCGCACCTGTTGTTGAGAGCGAGGAGGGTACGGGGGAGAGACGCGCACTTGCGCCTCGACGCGACGCGCATGCGCAGTGAGCTTGTGGACGGCGCCGATAACATCGACGAGTGACATCGCGAGCCTAAGAAATGCTCCGCATTTAAAAGCCACAGGGAGCCTCACCGTCAATGAAATAAATGCATCCGTCAATTGCGCGGTGCTCAGATGCACGCTCTTCATTTTGCAACTCGGGCAAGAGCTTTCGAGTGGGTGCTCAAAAGCATTTGCTTACTGCCATAATGCTCAACTTTTGGCCCAGCTTCCCACCTCACGCTACCACTTTTCGTCCTTAAGTAGACTGGCGAGTTCGCTGCTTCGTTAAAGTACGTGCGGCTCTTGCTCGAAAAGCCAAAAATTTATTCGCCGGGCCCTTTTATTGTAAATGCGGAGCATTTCTTAGGCTCACCTGGTCCTCCGTCGTTGATGGCGGCGCCGTCCACACGCTCACTGCGGATGCGCAACTCTTCTCCTTACACCCACAGCTCCGCGATACTACACTATAAAAAAAATAAATAGTTAGCGGCGCCCGGTTTCGATCCCACGACTCTCTGGCCGCAACGGGAGGTACGCGGTGCTCTTCCCACTACGCTACAAATCCGGGACAGGAGCAAGTGCTACTAACGCGCCTTATGTCCTTGACTCATTCAAACTACATCAAGAAGCTACTGATACAACGAAGGCACGCGAAGCTGAACGTCAAGGGAAACGACGAACTGAAAACTTTAGAGGTGGATGCTGAATTTCCCGTGGGAAAGCTGTGGCGGGAAGCGCTACGCGCCTTGCAGCTCAACCAGCCCCGTCCGCAGCGCCTCTGATGCTGATTGTGGCAGGATGCCCCTAGGGATTGGCCAACCAAAGAATCCATCACGAGATAGGTTCGCGTTCAACCACCGTCGTCATCTTCCCGTAGGGGAACCGCCGAAGAAGAAGAAGAACGAGAAGACAAAGCTGCGAAGAGGAGGGCGTGTACATTGCTCTCAGCCGGTGCACCAATGTCAACAACCTTTACCTCACCAAAGCTGACGGAGACTACCGATTCTACCACAGAGACAACATCGACAAGAACATGATGGACGAGTTTGGCGCCTCGAGAACCACCGCCTACTCACCGTAACACAACAGAACTTGCGTGCCTTTGCCACCGGTGTGGACCCGGACGCGGAGTTCCCTCTGGCGCTAGTAAAAACCACATCACTCAACATAACGGCAACACAATGGAACCACACGGAACCGCCACGATGCTTCGCATCCTCATCAGGGTTCCCCACGGGAAGATGGTGTAATTTTTTTTGCTCTGCTGCTAGGTGGTAGCGGCAGGTGAAATCGGGGTGGCGTAGAACACTCAATACTTCTCGCCTGAGTCAGTGGTGAACACAGTGTGCACCTCGTAGGTAGACAGAAAGGGTAAAAATACGGCTAAGGTGCGTTGCAGCCTGCGTGCGTCAAAGTGAGGTTGCGTATGTTACCGTCGTGGTACTGTTGCAAACAAGCGCGAAGCCGGTCCAATTGGGCTTTTCAGAAAATTAAAATATACTTCTGAAGCTTCCTTCAACGGAAAACCTCGCTTGTTAATGAATGGTAAAAAATTCAAGCTGGTCGAATATCTCGAATAAGAAGGTATTCCTGCAAGCATTGTCGAACCTACCCAGCCTCCACCATTGCGGGAAAATCTCCACATGGCTTCGCCCTGAAATCATAACTCACAGGTAAACTCAATCGAACCCAATACTCTGGCCACAGCCTTTCGCGTTCAGAACATCTGTGTGCAGCTCCTTTTTGGACACCAAACTAGTAAAAGGAGATCCATTGCGGATGCATTTTAACAGCAGAGCTGTTTAGGCCAAAACAAACCTGTCCGCAGCACCAAAAAAAAAACCGCTATCTTCAAGAAAAACACGTGGTTAGCGAGTCCGGGGAATCGAACCCGGCACTTGTACGCCATGAAATCGACAATCTAACCACTGGGATATCACAAAGGCTCGAGGGATACAGGTTAGCAGCCGCGGAGAACAGTAACATGTGCAGCCAATTGTAAAAAAAAACAAAAAAACAATTGCTGTTGTCGGAATCGAACCTGAGTTCCCCGCGTTACGAAAAAGGCGTCTATGCGATTGAGATATCATCGCATTCCGGGGGTACAGCATTTCCTTTGTGTTTGTAAAATGGGCGTTGGCTTTGGGCTGGCTTGGCCGCGCGTTCTAGCCCATGCTAACGCAGTCCACTTTGGGAGGGATGTGAAAGCCTGCGGACTGAACGATGGGGGAATGCCACTAATGGAGAACGTTCACAGCAAATTCGGAAATAAATATGAAGTGATGACATATGGAGCGGACATTTGGCGCCTTACTATAACATCTTAAAAGCAAATTTGGGGCGCCTCAGCGGGTTACCGAACGAACGACGGTTGGAGTAATGCTTGGAGACAGGAAACGAGCTTCCTAGATCAGAGAACAAACTAGCGTAGATATCGTAGTTCAAATAAAGAAGAACAAATTGACTTGGAATGGCTTCGTAATTAGGCGAAACGACAATCAGTGGACTATCAGGGTGGCACAGTGTACACGGAGAGATGCTTCTAGAAAAAGCGGAAGGCAAATTACTCGATGGAGTGACGAAATAAAAATTCGGGGGCAAACAACTGGCTAGCGTCACGTGACAGGAGCGATTGCAGGTCGATGGGAGAGGCCTTCGTCTATCAGTAGACCTAGTGGGCTGCTGCTGCTGATGATGATACAACAGCCGGGACTACGATTTAAGGAGAGGGGCCGCCAGATCTACTGTTTCTCCAGCCTTTCACCGCGAGTGCAAGCTGCGCAAATGTTTTTGTTTTTATCGAGTATTATTTGAGGACAAACGTCCTTGTTAGGCCTAATCTTGGCTTTAACGTGGCCCATGAACCTGTCCGGCTAGCTTGCGTTAACTCTAACCCTTTACTCGTTAATGATAGGTTAGCATCATCGAATCCCGCTTTTTCTGGTTTTATCTTGCGTAATGGATGGGCGCCCATCAAGTTCACATCGGAAGAGAGAGAGAACACCATTAGTAATGAGTGAGGTAATTTTGGCCGAGCGAAAGCCAAATGTTTTACATGCGAAGAATGAGTCAGTGGGGAAATGCAGTATGCACTTTCTTAGTTTATTCTGTTCTGTGCACTTTGTGAAAATAGGCATTATAAACGGACAGATGTACAGTTTAGAGGTGCAGCACCACATGTCTTCTGACGGAAACAATAACGGAGCGCAATATAAAAACGAAAGAACTCTTCACGGCGCAACATTAGAAGGAAAGCTTGGCACGAGTGTGCTGCGAATCAATGCAAACCTAATATAGGGTGACCAGCCATTCTGAAAGAATACTGTTACCATCCTCATTCCTTACTTGGACTCTCTGCTACCAGCAAGAAAAAAAATTGGAGATACCGCTTCATTTGCTTTACTTTTGTAGCATCGCCTAGGGGCGTCGACAAAACAAGCAATGTTGCGAAACTAGGCTCTGCGAGCCACACAAGCAATACTGCCATTTCGACAACTACAACTGTCAAGCTTGACTTTGGCGTCAATAGTGAACTAACCAGGTGGACATTTTGGCATTCGCTAAAGGTTACATCGTAATAACAGTCACGCTTTGCAAACGGTGATCACATTTGCCGCGACGACATGCCAAGATAGGGTCTTGCTTTAGCGTGACTCGCCGTGTGAAAACGTGGCTTCAATCAACAGTGTCAGACAACCGTTTGTATGGACTCACCATGCTTCAGCTGAATCGCCAAAGAAGTTCAAAAGGAGAGCCAAGAGTGTTCACAAATGCAATTAGTTTGCGATGCACGTGCCTGTACACGCATGCCGCTTATATTTATAGATGAGGAATTGTAAAAATTGAATTCGCACAAAGCAAATACCATTTTTCGCAATATCGCCTCCACACATCATCTAGCTTTACATGGTTATCTGAGGAGTGCAAGGCAATTGCTTCAAAAACGTGTGCCCTCTTTCGTTCGCTTTAATAAAATGTTGTCTCTATGTAACGCAGAGGTTGCTTTTTGTAATATATGAGAATTATAGAACTAATGGTTACCCTTAAAAGAGTGGCTTTTTTCGTTATATACATTGAATTCTTCGGAATATTGCTGATAACATTTGTACTCCCCCCCCCCCCCCCGGAATGCAACAGGTGTGCCACCCTCAAAACAAAATCCTGTAGACGCCCATTGACATGGAGGCTTCATTCTGTCCTAACAGACTATTTAACACACCTACAGAAATACGGAAGAACATTTACAAATAAAAAGTTTAGTTCAATGTGGTTGTGACGCGAGGGCGCCAATGCGAAGGAGCGCCAGGTCAAGGTGTGGGGTCTTTCAGTAATCAAAATAAAATTGGAATGAACGTGAGGAAGCTACAAATAAATATCTGGTATTGGGGCGTGAAAGGCCCTCAGTGTAAAACGTCGTGATGATTTGTCATGATCATTTTCAATGATGACGACAAAATGATGTCATAAGAGAGTAAAGAGTTCAAAGACCCAATACATGACCCGCGCATTATGAAAAAATACAAACGTCCTGTCCTATGCTATTCTGAAGATACGCACGGTAGGTTACGATCTTTAAAATCAACTAAAAAGGAAAACACAACTGCGCAAGATGACTATGAAGATGTATGTATGTATGTATGTATGTATGTATGTACGTATGTATGTACGTATGTATGTATGTATGTGTATGTATGTATGTATGTATGTATGTATGTATGTATGTATGTATGTATGTATGTATGTATGTATGTATGTATGTATGTATGTATGTATGTATGTATGTATGTATGTATGTATGTATGTATGTATGTATGCATAACCAGCTTTCTCGCTCAAAATCCCGACCTCTCAGGAACCTATCAAAACCACTTCACGAAAGTAATATTTGGCGTAACTCAAGGAGTCAACGTGAACACCAAAGTACTAAAAGAATATTCCAGGATTCTGAATATTTTGTATGTAATTCTATGTCAAATCTTACTCCCCATGCATTTCTATGGGACAGTTTCCATGGCTCCGGAACCTATTCGCGCAATGTGTGAGACTTGAAACTGCGCAAAAAGCAAGTTTTCTCCCCCAATGGTAGCTGAGCAAAATAATATTACATTTCGCTGAAGAACTACGGAGTAATCGCTGTTGAAAGGACTGCCATGAGTGGGAAAGCTGCACATGTATGTATGTATGTATGTATGTATGTATGTATGTATGTATGTATGTATGTATGTATGTATGTATGTATGTATGTATGTATGTATGTGTATGTATGTAGTAGTAGTAGTAGTAGTAGTAGTAGTAGTAGTAGTAGTAGTAGTATGTGGGTGTTTATGGCACAAGGGCAGCCAAGGCGAAAGAGCGCCAAGATAATATTTAGCGGTCCTTAGCTGTCATTTTAGTGTCTAAAATGTGTATGGTATGAGTATGATCCTAATATATAAAAGAGCTTAATATATGGGTGTAAGGGGCCCTGATATTAAAAAAATATGAAGATGGTCATAATTGTGGATGAGGGTGACTATGATGGGTGCATAACCCTCGGTAGCTCTCTTAATGGTGAGAGATCCGAAAGTTACATTTGGTACGAGATGAGATTTAAAAAATCGGCTTCAGCGAGATTTGATAATACACGTTTGTTCGTATGTATGTATTTATGTATGTATGTATGTATGTATGTATGTATGTATGTATGTATGTATGTATGTATGTATGTATGTATGTATGTATGTATGTATGTATGTATGTATGTATGTATGTATGTACCGAATCAGAATGGGAAATGAGGGGCTCATTGAATTGTGACAGAAATAAGGGATGGCAGTCAAGAAAACCTCGGAAACCGAAGGGGATAATGTGGTGGGTTATTGAAACAGATAAAGATTTTGGAAAAACAGAAAGTGGAAAAAAATGCTCGCCAGGTAAGAACGGAATTCACGACCTCCAGAATACGTGTCTGGTGCGATGACCACTATGCTACCGGCGCTTCCCCTCCACTTCCTCGGTATTTTGTTTTCCTGCTCTTGAGGGTGATAGCCCACGCCACTCCGACTACTTAGAGTGAAGGAGACCTTTTTAACTTTCGGGCCGTGACTCGAGTTTCTATGACATGTCGATAGTGGTCGACCAGCGTTGAACCCTCTTGATCCCGTTGAACCCTATTAACCTAGGGCCTCGGATCTGGCAGTCTTGGTGGCCTAGAAAGCTTAAGCGGGCCTAGCGCTGATCCATTACTCTCGTCATGTCTTACGACACTCGAATCATGGCCAAGGGGTTCAAAGGAAGATTCCCTTCAACCCGAGTACTCGGAGTGGCGCTGGCTACCACCCCCAAGCCCAGAAAACAAAATAGCTTATCATAAATACCCCAGAAATTGGAGGGGAAAAAATCCCCGCCGGTAGCGTAGTGGTCATCGCCCCGGACTCTTATTCTGGAGGTCCTGGGTTCGAATCCCGCCCAGCGGCCATTTTTTTCTCCACTGTTTTTCTGTCTTTCCAAATTCTTTATCTGTTTCAATGACCTACCACATTGCCCCCTTTGCTTTCTGGGTTTTCTTGACTGCCAATCTGTATGTATGTATGTATGTATGTATGTATGTATGTATGTATGCACGTATGTATGTTTGTATGTACGTATGTATGTTTGTATGTATGTATGTATGTATGCGTGCATGTATGTATGTATGTATGTATGCATGTATGTATGTATGCACGTATGTACGTACGTACGTACGTGTGATGTTTGTATGTATGTATGTATGTATGTATGCGTGTATGTATGTATGTATGCATGTACATCACTTCCGGGTAGGCAATGCGGTCTTGGAAACAGTCACGGAATAAGTTTATCTTAGGGAACCTAGCTTCCCAACCCAAACCATGAACGGGAAATTACCGGGAGAATAAGCATAGAATGCGCTGCGTTAAGATTTCCGACACTCACTGGTAAGCTTCCCCTGTCACTCAAAGAGCTTGTATTTAATCAATCCGTTCTACCAGGAATGAATTATGGGGCAGAAACCTGGGGCCTCAGCAAACGGCTTGAAATCAAATTTAGATTGGCACAACGGGCCATGGAATACCGAATGGAATAGGGATCACGTTGAGGGACAGGAAAACAGCCGCATGGATTAGGGCACAGACCAAGGTGAAGGATATTCAATTTAAAACTAAGCGAAGAAATTAGGCATGGGCTGGTCACTTAATGCGAATGAGGGACAGAATGTGGACCATCCGTTTGACAGACTGGCTGCAAATAGGTCGCAAACGCACTAAGGGTCGGCCGAGAATTTGATTGCGAGATGAACTACGAAAATTTTGGGGAAAACCACGGTCTAAAAGGTGACAGTAGATAGGCCTGGCTGGAAATCTATATTTTTATTTTGAATACACTAAAGGTCCGGAAGGGCATTACATAGGGGGGGATGCAATTCAAACAAGGTAACTAAACATATATGAAGACAAACTACTAACGGCAGTCAGACACACATCCGTGTAAAAGGTTCAATTTACAGAAAAATCGAGAGAAAAAGAGAATAGGAGGGCAACTGACATCTGCAGTGCATGACACCACTGAACCAGGCACTCGCGAAGGTCAGGTTTATAAATAGTTCACTGTTCAAAACAACAACAAAAAAACAAATCAAGGAAATCAAAGGTCTCACAAAAGTGGCATTTGCACATCTGATATGAAAATATCCTATATACTATGTGAAAATATCCTAGGAGAAGCTTTCGTCCTGCAGTGTACACAAGCAGGCTTATGATGATGACGATGACGATGATGTATGTATGTATGTATGTATGTATGTATGTATGTATGTATGTATGTATGTATGTATGTATGTATGTATGTATGTATGTATGTATGTATGTATGTATGCATGTATGCATGTATGCATGTATATATGTATGTATGTATGTATGTATGTATGTATGTATGTATGTATGTATGTATGTATGTATGTATGTATGTATGTATGTATGTATGTATGTATGTATGTATGTATGTACGTATGTATGTATGCATGTATGTATGCAGGTATGATGCCTGTATGTATGCATGTACGTATGTATGTATGTATGTATTTATGGATGTATGTATGCCAAGCGCCAAATCTGTATTCAATGGTCGGCCATCGAAATTTTAGTGGCTAAATATGTATGTATGAGAGTATACTAAACTTGATCCGAATAACTTAGGATGGTTGATAGAAATAATTAAAGCGTGAAGCTTCACTGCAGGCGTCGTCTCAGGAACATAAAAATTTTGGAAATTATTTGATACATTGCTGAGAGGGATATGGTGAAGTATAAATTACTGCTTTCTTAAGAAATTATTAGCTGCGCGTAGGGCACTGTCGTGTTTTATAGCATTTGTTGTCGCCAATGCCGTCTTTTATCATGAAGATCGTTGTATTCTGCTGAACAGTGTCCTCAGGGCAACAAAGATGCGATTTTGTAATAGCATTAGGGTAGAAAGAGAAGAATTACCTTCAGTTGTTAGTTCGCCTTCTGGGGTCTTTTTGCTTGTTGAGGTCTCAGGAATGGCTGAAAAGAAGGCAGGATTAGGGTCAAAACAAATAGCTTTACAAAATTTGAAAATCAGATATTCTCAGCGGGTCAAGAAGATGTAGTAGTAGTAGCAGTAGTGTTACGTTTGTGTTTATTGGCGGAAGAGTATCTACAGCCAAAGAGCGCCAAGACTATTTTGGTAGGTGTATCACTGTCAGGTTCAGGCTTAAAATGGTACTGCCCAAAAAGCTGGGTATATGGGTGTACAATGCCGGTGAAAATGAGGGTGAATGCGTAGAGCCACATAGGCTAGTCAGAGCTCAAAAGAGTGGCCACAGGTCTTTTAGGCCTGTGATGTGTCCCACTTATAACCTATAAAAAACCACCTTCTGAAGGAAATTTAGTTGCGCGTACGGTGTTGTCTTGGGTTTCGAACCGTCCCTTGTCCCCAATCCTGTGTTTTTATCACTTGTATTCCACTAAACAGTGTTCCGCAAAACAGCAAAGATGTGATTTTTTAACAGGTTTACGGTATAAAAAAAGTTTTAGTTGTTGTTACTTCGCCTTCTGGAGCCTTGTTGCTTGTTGAAGCCTCTGGAGTGACTGATAAAAATGGCCGATGCAGGGTTATAACAAATCGCTCAGTTTAGACTTGAATGAAACACTTGTTTCATCATCAGCCTCTTCATCATCATCATCAATCTGGTTGTGTCCACTGCAAGACGAAAGCCTTGCCCAAAGATCTCAAACATAGTTGAGTCCATGCTTTCCAACCGAATTTGGAATCTCTCCATCGTGTCCTCGGCCGACCCCTACTGCGTTTACGGTTTACTTGGCGCCACTCTGTTAAACGCATGGCCCACCTGTTGTCCTCCATGCACATTGCGTTTATTATCAACCAAAAGTGGCAAACGTGCTTTATGAAAAAGCCAATTCTCAGGGGGTCAGCATGACAGACGAGAATGCGGGTTAATGTGCAGTCACTTAGCACTAAAACCAAATCAGAGGTGAAAAATGAGGAAAACAGCTTTTTAAACCCTGCGAACTGTGCACTTGTAAAAATAAAATACAGTACAGTAAACCTTGCTAGGAAACTCAGGGGGTGAATCGCAAAGCACGATTACCGTACAGGACAAGCAGTGTAGAATCGTGCGCCTGAAAATTGGAATGGAAAAAAATAAACTAACGCACAATAGCACCGGGAGAGCACAGCGGCTTGAGATAGGTGGTAGTATAAGTGTGTTTGTTTATTGGTGCGAGGGTACCTATGACCAACGAGCCCCAGACTCTATTACGTGGTCTTTGGATGTCAGGTTCAGGCATAAAGTATGTATGAGACGAGTATGGTATCCCTAAAAATGTATCTTTGGTGTAGAGACCCGTAGACTAACATAAATACGCCCTATGGTATAAAGAGGATTGCGATTGAGACATGACATCGCCTCTAGTCTCAGAAGCTGATGTACTGGCGGTGCTCCCTATTCACTCGAAAGAATCATGAGGACCTCCCTCAAAGTTGAGTTTCAAGAAGTTGATATCCGCAAGGTAGGGTAGAACACATTTGTAAGTGAACATTGGTTCATCTCCTAGGAAAAGTGAACGGTGTAGTGAATTGTTGTATGTGTAGATTTTAGGAAAGTGTCGTTTTCTCACTGGATTGCCGGATATGCATTCAATACTTGGAAAAGCCGTTCCCTTGGAAAAGCCGTTGCATTCAAAAAGCCGTTCCCCACAATTGTCACAAATTGCTAGGAGTGTGCCATTCAAAAGATACGCGTGTGTGGCGTGAGTCTAACCTATTCGGAATTTGCAAATGGACACTTCTGTTAACGTATCGTGTTTATCAGTGACGTATTTACCTATGTATGGTTTTATTGTGCGTAGATTGTTATGCGATTCTGTGTTCAATTTCTCCTGTTACATTTCTGTCATAGTTATGTTTAAATATTGCACCAGAGGCTCATCCGCACCAGCGCGAAGAGCTGGAACTACAGAACATTGGTCAACACTTTCGTTTGTAGAAATGCTGCTGTGCCCCGGCACCCAGCACAGCACTATGGTAAAATCCGAAGCATTAGCCGACGTTATATTTCTAAGGAGTTCGTTTAAGCCACGATTTTTACTTGGTTTTACTAGGCGTAATGCGCTCAAGACACTGAGATAATATGTAAAAATAACACACCGTTGTATGTTTGTTTCCATGATGTGTTCTACCGCAATTAAAACCTCATGCGTTTCTGCGGTGAAAATACTGCAGTTTCTGTTCAGTGTCTTGGTACTAGTGAATTTGGAGCCATGTGCAGCGCAAGAGACAGCAGAAACAAATTTTGAAGAGCTGTCTATAAGTAGGCATATGAATATGTGCGTTTTAACTGTAGAAAATGCTGTGAAATAAGCTCTTTCGGTCCGTGTATTTTGTCAGTCAGTTTAAGAGATACATTACACGGTACTGGACGTGCACGCCAAAGGGCAAAACGGTCAGTGGGAGCAGTTTTGTATAGGTCGTTCATCGTGATGCCCAGTTCCTGGGCCTGCGGGCCCATTCTTAAAGGAGTACTGACACGAAATTTCAAAGCTGTGATAACTACGTAAAACGCTTCCTTTTTATCAGGAGATATCTCCCAGCAAGTTTCAAGAGCAACAGTTCAGCGAAACATATTTAAAATCCATTTTAATCTTCGCCCGAACGAGAAAGCCCAGAGCGGGCCGACATGGTATCATGTGCTACTTGCACCAAACTGCGGACGTCGGGGCTCCCGTGACAAAGCCGACGCGCTGGCTGTGCTTGGCGCGCGCTGCTCGGGCGTGTGTACACGTCATGGTTTTGTGACTGACGTCATGCTGCCCGGGCCTGTGGGGACGGCGAAGACCTCGGCCGGTCTGGGCGCGCGCGTGCGCTCGCTCGCACGCGCTTCCAGAGAGGCAGCGATGCGGCAAGAATGGTGACGTCATGTGATACATTCTGTTATGGCGGCCACTCAGCGTTTTTCAGTCGAAACCGAAACTGGCACGAATAAACGACGCCGTAAATGAATGGTTACGCTGCACTCGACCGTCTAATCTGTCATTCTATGATTAGTGGGCTGGTAGGCACGCATAGCAGCGAAAAAAACGTAACACGAAAATTTCGTGTCAGTACTCCTTTAAGGCGAGTGGCATCGTGATGGATAGATGGTCATGGAAGATATTGCTGGCCGGCGTGTTCGTGATGATAGAATTACATGTATGATTAGTCAATGAATCCGCTTTGGGAGGATACATGATTGCTGTATCAGAACGCTGGTGTTCTCAACACCACTGGTCACACTCAACTTTCGTGTTTGCCGAATGGTGGGCGCCACCAAGAAAAAGGGCTCAAACCTTACCTAATACACAAGGTGGTTTCCCATCCAACGTGTTACACCACTGTGGGAGTAATAATGTAAGTCACCGTGGCCCTCATAGGTGGCGCCACTCTTGCGCGGGTGACCACGGGTTTTTTATCGGTAAGTACGACCACGGCAGGACCCAGCCCTTGCAAGTGCACGAAGGCAGTTGTTCTGACCGTTGCTTCAAAAGTGAAGGTTGGTACCAGTACTAGCTCTTATGCCAGTAACATGGGCACAAGGGTTCGGCCTTTAGCTTAACTATAAAATCAGCTATCTCGATATTTTTAGCGCATTTTACGACGTTTAATTAGTCAGGTGTTACTGAATTAACTGCTTTCTGAAGAAAATCTATTAGTTGCGCGATGAGCGACATCTTGGGTTCCATAGCTGTCGTTGTCGCATAAAGATGCTTCTATTCCGCCAATCTGTGTTTTGGAGAGCAAAAAATATTTATTTTTGTGATAGGATTAGTCTAGAAAGAGAAAAATTACTTTCTGTTGATGTTACTTTGCCTTCTGGACTTGTTTTGCTTGCTGAGGGCCCATGGGTTACTGAAAAAAAATGCGCGGAGTAAGATTAAAACAAATATCTTGTACTAGCAACATTTGTTGATTATGAAGCAAAAGTGATCACCGTACATTAAAAAAAAGCAAATTCTCAAGTGGTCAATCAACCGGATTGACGAAAATGCGGCCAATACGTTGATTCACTCCACACTAAACCAAAAGGTGAGGGGAATGAGCACAGCCCCTTTAGGCACGTGAACTTCGTCTTACCAGAGCAGAGAGATAAAATTATCTTGATGGAATCAGGGCAAAAGACGGCTAGATTTTGAACAACGTTTCAACGCCCGAAGCAAAGTTGAATTTATTGATCTGAAGAATGCAAACCTAATTGGTTAATGCAATTTAAAAGCCATTATTCAACGTGTAGGCCCCATGCAATGAAATTAGTGACTTCATGGCAGTATTACGGCGGTCTCTGAAATATCACCTGTAGTTTCTAAAGTTTCTTCCCCTTTTGTGGTCTTTTTGCTCTTCGTCGTCGTTGAAATTCCTGATGAAGATAGCCAAAGAATGGTCGAAAGAACTCATTGTGCGGTAGGTTAAGCAAGTATACACGATCTAGAGACTTACCACTTCTGCTTCTTATACAGCGAAGTTGCCAAGCAAGCTTTTCACTTTACGATGTGGTCACAGCCTATCAAAACCCGCACCCATAGAGTTTACTACCGATAGAGTCGTGTCAGTGTTTGACACAACAGCGTCAAGTGCGACGGAGCTAGCAAATAGTGCACGGGCACTGCCGTCAATTTAAATTTTATTGAGGAAGCGCGCTCCATTAGAGTGCTGATAAACACTGGCACAAAAATTACCAACCGTTTAGCAAGTGTTACACGCTATGCGGAAGTTGATATTGGCCTGAGGCACAATACCGTCCTGACTTTATAAGAAACCATTGGCTTTGCCATTTGTGTTTAGTGATTTTCAAAATTAATGCGCGTGTTATGTCGTGTTTTACCAGCGCAAAGCCATTGAAATATTTCTGGCATTACGGCAAGAAACGGCTAGATTTTGTTCAACTTTCAAACACCCGGAGTAAGGTCAATTGTATTGATGTGAAGTGTATGGGCGGTTTAACGTAATTATACACCTTTTACAACATGAGAAAGTCCCACGCAAACTATACGAGGGGACTGCCTGGCAGCCTTGCGGTACAAACTGGAGGTGTATTTCTTGTTCGTGTTGTTCTTCGTCTATTGGAGTCGTTTTCCCGGCAGTCTTACAACTTCCTGAAAAATCGCCGGAGGTTGGTTGAAAGAACTAATGCTTAAGTAGGTTAAGCAAGCATAGGTTAGTTGAAGTCTAATCACTTCGGTTTATTATAAAAGTTGTCAAAAGAGCATTTCATGTTTTGTCGTGGCTACAAGAAATCATCGAAGAGGGGTTGAAAAAAAAACTTGAGGTAGGTTTATTTAAGTGTTGGTAAGTCGAAAAGCAACCACATTTGTTTATTATAAAGTGATCCTGTCCCAACATGTCTTTTACCGAAGGTGATGGCTACAGCGCAACAGAACTCGGACCGTTTGAGTTTAGCACGTTGTAAAAATATGCTTCCTAGAAAAGCGTTTTCGATGTTTGAAAAATGCGGAGGGCGATGGCGGGAACAGTTGCTGTCAGGCACTGTCTTGCATCTAAATGTATTTCAAAAACTTCAGCCTATTACACTGCGGCGTAGCAGGGGTACGAGAAAACTTACCAGCCGTCCCTCAAATGTTCCAGAAAATGTGTTGAGGCCCATGAATAATGTACAGTTATGTCTTACTGACTATTATTTAAGCAGTCTTTGTAAGGTAATAATTAAAGTGGTCCGTTCAAAATGACAAATTATTTCCACGGGTGGACTTGTGTCATTCGCACCCGCGGATATCAGCATTAGGCAGGTAACCTTCCGCACATTCAGGGAAGACGTTGGTTTTGTTATATATGTTTAGTCGACTTTACAAATGAGTGCGCGCAGTAGGTCGTATTCGTAAGCCACTAGAGGCAATGGCCAAGCCATCGTAACAGAGCCAAGTAAATGACGCAAGGGAAACCATAATGACTATAACAATTTGACACGATTCAAACAGGGATCAATGAGCATGTGTTCTGTGTGTGTTGTTTTGTGGCGCTAGGGCAGAAAAGGCCGAAGACTTTTGGAAATATAGTCTGATGAATACAATGTGGATAAAAGTGACTCATGGTGTATAGGGACCTTAATAAAAAAAGAAGGCGGAAAAAAACTTGTACGGGTTATAAGGACCCTAACTGGTAGGTGAAGGTGGTCATGGCAGTTAATATGGGCACTAAAAGCTGACAACCAGTTATGGGTGATACAAAACTGAGTAAAAAGCCGATATCCCATAAATAGAGAAAATGCGTCTATATGAAAGCATTGCGTTCATATGGAAGTAAGCGTGGTGGTTGCAGTGGCACGTTCCGAATATTCAGCTCTGAATATGTCTAGGTCTGTCTGCCACCACCATCTTTGCATTCGAACAGGAAGTGGAGAACGATAAGCATGCCTCCACATCTGGTACACTTTGGCTTTTGTGCGCCCTATCTGCTGTTGGATCTGGGTTATATATAATAGACTGGGAAGGGTTACTTCACGGCTGCTGCGGGACATGGTGGCCCACTTAAAAATACCTCACAAGGTCTGCGTCAAAAAGTAAGAAAGCCTAGGTTTGCAAGACAAACTGGTAAGCGCAACTACTGAGGCAAAATACTCATTTAGTATTTCTTGTTTTCCAAAACAATTATTATTCCCCTATCTCAGAACCTTCTCCACCTAACTGGGAAGTATAGAATAGAACTTCAAGGTTGAAAATTTGACTTAAAGGTATCTAACTATTAAGAAAGACGCATAAAACAACACCCACGCGGCGGTTCCGTCCTAATGCAAGGATTTGGGCCTGATTGATGCCTGCGTACTTGAGGGAAGACACGAATGGCAGTAAACATTTATGATCCGCAGATTGTTTTAGTCCCATGATTTATTGTCTTCGTGGAAGACCACCGATGCCGAAAAAGCAATAAACATTTTTGGTGTATTTATGGTAACATGATAAATATTTAGTATACGGAAATGTCTTCAAAATTACATTGTGTGAGTGTATGGCCCAGAATCTATAGTCTTAAAATGATGATGATGCTGTATGGTAACTATGACGCTGTTGCATAAAGGCGCTACAAAACCGTAGAAACGCCTTTCACATTTGCTGAGCACTGAGACTGCCTGGGCATGCAGTGGAAGCCTCTCAACCACCTTGATGTCTATGTAATGGTGATGGTGATGCTTTATTGCCAAGGCTGTTTTAGCCAGAAAGCGCTAAATACTATATGGCCGATGAGAATAAAAAGAATCATAAAAGGTAGCTTAAAGCAATGTCTAAACGCCACTTGACTGATGCTATACTACATTATGCAAACGCACGCAACGCTGGCCTTTTGTGTAAAGAACAGGCCGAGATTGTGGACAATAAATGATTTCGCCTAAAAATACAACCCTACCCGGTGCTATGTTATGCCACGTGTTTAAAGTGTTTCCTTGTTTCTGGGTCGTAAGAGGGACATTTTTCTAACAAAGAACGTATAGTTGTTACCCGCAGCTGCCGCGCCAGTCTTTTTGTGATCATGATAGGGGGTGCCCGATTCATCATCTACAGGTAATTACAGCGATCTGTTTCGTCGCGAATTATTTCTCGTCAGGGTTTTACTGTGCGGAATTTAGTTTCTCCCATGTTTATTTCCGTTTGCGTCGAGACGTGGCGTATTATAAAGGCGTGTTGTTTTGTGGCGCAATACGAAAAAGGCTAAAAAGCGCCATTTGGATGTGTTAGGTGAAGTTTGATGAAAGTTTCATGGCTAAAATAGTCGGATCGATGTAATGCGTTTGTATACGACTCAGTGGTGCATATAGCCGCTAATTAAAAAGTGAAGGTGGTTATTGCAAACGACAATAAGGATGCTAAAAACACAAACATGGGTCTATAAGGGTCCTGCTGGAAAAGAAAAGGTGGTCATAGAAAATTATAATGAAAATAGTTGCAGCTGACAAACGAGTTCCGGTGATATAAAACTCTGTACTAAGCCAATGAGGTATAAATAGTCTAAAACGCGTTTATATGAAAGCATGGCTTCGTCTAAAAAAAATAATGCTGTGTGCAGGGTTATCTGGGGAGTATACGGCCTTATAAAATGTCAGCGTCTGTTAGGTCCTTGTCCGTAGCGCTGACATTCGAGTCATCTTTGCGGGATGGGAACTTATGGCTCGATTTGATTATAAATGAAGTAAGCGTACGCAGGATCTACTGCGTACTTTAGTTACAGGACCGTTACAGGACCCTGGAGCGTTACAGGGGCGTTACAGGACAGGAGCGTTACAGGACAGCGTTACAGGACAGGAACGTCACAGGACAGGACAGAAGGACAGGAGCGTTATATTTACAGGACCCTGATGTCAGCTTAAATTCCGTGGACTCCGGGAACTCAGCAAACCCAGGTTGTTAGGGTTGTGCTTTATGCCGATAATCTATATTCAAAAATGAATCAAGACAAAGCTTTTACTTGTGTTATCGGAGCGCAAAGCTGCCATCACACTTAGTGAGTCAGTATAGATTATGAATCGTGTGTTTAGGTTTATGTAATACGTGTTACTGCAGTTAAACCGCAAATTCTTCTGCTGTGAAAATGCTTGCCCCTTGTGGCAAACAGAAGAAAAACTCACAAAAGTATTTCTCGTTTTTGTGTCTTTGATCGATAAAAGCACCTACCGGGTGTGGTTTTATGCTGCTTCCACCATGGACTTTCTCCTAAAAATAGCGAAATAAAATGTGCAATTAGATTCCAGCTGAAAGGATGCATAATTGGCAACCTCTAATGCAGTCTTTAGTTGGGAGCAATTCCAAACCTACTGCTATGACGCATGCGAATGGAAAGAATAAAGACTGTTACCAACCCGTTTTGTTCGTGGTTGACATCCAAAACCACGGGGTCCCTGAAAAGGTACCAACTGTGTAAAACTTCTTTAATTTGTGCGTGCTTTAAACTTTTATTACTTGTGTTGAAGCAAGTTTCGGTCAGGATGTGTGCTAACTTCTCGTGCGTAAGTACATACCTTGTCAGGTTACTTTAGTACCGGTTATTTGTCATAGGACAGAGCCAACCGAACCGCTCTTGAGTGTTGGATTGTCATGCAAACGAGCAAATTTATTTAAGGTAAATATATATATATATATATATATATATATATATATATATATATATATATATATATATATATATGTATGTATAGAGTAAGGGTTGGCAGTCAAGGAAACCTCGGAAAGCAAAGGGGGGAATGCGGTAGGTCGTAGAAAGAGATGAAGAAAAACCCGGCGGGCATTTCCATTTTTTCCGCACTTTCTTTCTGACTAAAAAATTCATCTGTTTCTATGACCTACCGCATTCCCCTCTTTGCTTTCGGAGGTTTTCTTGAGTGCCAACCCTTATTCTGTCTTAATTCACTGAGCCCCTCATTCCCCTATTCTATATATATATATATATATATATATATATATATATATATATATATATATATATATATATATATACATATATATATATATATCAAGACAACCTAGAAAAGGGGAGGATGTGATAGGTCACTGAAATCGATGAAGAATTTGGAAAGAAAGAAAGTGGAGAAAAATGCTCCCCAGGTGGGATCCGAACCCACGACCTCCAGAATACCGGTCTGGTGCGATGACCACTACGCTACCGGCGGTGCCAATTTCTCCTTCCCTTTCTGGTTTATTTATGTTCCGTTATTTCTGTTTCCTGAGCTTGGGGGTGGTAGCCAGCGCCACTCGAACTTTCTTTCTTTCCAAATTATCTGTTTCAGTGACCTACCACATCTTCGCCTTTGCTTTCCGAGGTTTTCTTAACTGCCAACCATTATTTCTGTATTATTTCAACAAGCCCCTCATTTACTATTCTGATTTGTTACATGCATAGCGAGGGCCTCTGTTTTGGTAGTCTCGGTGCCATAGGAAGCCTAAGAGGTTTCAGCACTGGTCGACCACTCTCGACATCTCGTAGACGCTCGATTCACGGGGTTAAAAAGAAGGTCCCCTTCACCCCGTGTAGTCCGAGTGGCGCTGGCTACCACCCCAAAGCGCAGGAAACAAAAATCATCATCATCATCATCATCACCAGCCTATCTACGCCCACTGCAGGGCAAAGGCCTCTCCCATTATTCTCCAATTGCCTCGGTCCTGTGCCAACTGTGACCAATTTATCCCCGCAAACTTCTTTATCTCATCTGCCCATCTAACTTTCTGCCGCCCCCTGCAACGCTTGCCTTCTCTAGGGATCCACTCTGTTACCCTTAATGACCAGCGGTTATCTTGCCTTCGCATTACATGTCCTGCCCACGTCCATTTCTTCTTCTTAATTTCTACTAATATGTCTTTAACACCAGTTTGCTCCCTGACCCACTCCGCTCTCTTCCTGTCCCTTAATGTTACACCTATCATTTTCCGCTCCATTGCCCGCTGAGTTGTTCTCAATTTAAGTTGAACCCTCTTAGTGAGCCTCCAAGTTTCTGCCCCGTAGGTGAGTACCGGTAAGATGCAGCTGTCATACACTTTCTTCTTCAGCGACAATGGTAGGCTGCTATTCATTATCTGAGAATGTCTGCCATATGCACCCCACCCCATGCTGATCCTTCTAATTATCTCTGCCTCATGGTTTGGATCTGGGGTCACAACTTGGCCTAAGTAGATATATTCGCTTACCACTTCCACTGCCTCGCCACCTATGTCAAACCGCTGTGCTGTCCCGAGGTTATTGATCATTACTTTAGTTTTCTGCATATTAATTTTCAGTCCCACGGTTCTACTCTGTTCGCCCAGTGCGGAAAGCATGCTTTGCAATTCGTCCCCTGAGTTACTTAGCAAGGCAACGTCATCAGCAAATCTGAGGTTACTGAGGTATTCTCCATTAACCCTTACACCCACCTGTTCCCAATCCAACGTTCTGAATACTTCTTGTAAACATGCTGTGAATAGCATTGGAGAGATTGTGTCTCCTTGTCTGACACCCTTTCTTATAGGTATTTTACTGCTCTCCCTATGGAGGATGATCGTAGCTGTAGACCCATTGTAGATATCCTCTAGTATTGTTACATAATGCTCATCTACCCCCTGGTTCCGTAATGCCTGAATGACTGCTAGGGTTTCGACCGAGTCAAATGCTTTCTCATAATCTATGAAGGCTATATATAGGGGTTCAGTATACTCAGCGCACTTCTCTATCACCTGATTGATCGTGTGAATATGGTCCATTGTTGAATAACCTTTACGGAACCCTGCTTGTTCTTTAGGTTGACTGAAATCTAAGGTTGCAGAAATTCGGTTAGCGATTACCTTGGTAAATACCTTGTAGACGACTGACAGTAAGCTGATCGGCCGGTAATTTTTCAAGTCCTTCATGTCGCCTTTCTTATGAATTAGGATGATGTTCGCGTTCTTCCAAGATTCCGGTACCATTGCGGTCATTAGGCATTGCGTATACAGGTTTGCCAGTTTTTCAAGGACAATTTCTCCGCCATCCTTCAAGAGGTCTGCTGTTATCTGATCCTCACCAGGTGCTTTGCCCCCTTTCATTTCTTTCAAAGCCTTCCTTACTTCTTCGGTCGTTACTGGTGGGATGTCTATCTCCTGTGAACTACTGTCTCGTTCGGCATTATCCTGTATGTCCTGGCTACTGTACAGATCCCTATAGAACTCCTCGGCCACTGTGACTATTTTATCCCTATTTGTGATGACATTGCCTTGCCTATCCTTAAGTGCATACATCTGATTTTTCCCCACGCCAAGACGTCTCTTCACTGCTTTCAGGCTACCTCCGTTCTTTACAGCGTATTCGATCCTCTCCATATTATACTTCCGTATGTCAGCTGTCTTGCGCTTATTGATTAGCTTGGAGAGCTCCGCTAGTTCTATTCTGTCAGCTGCGGTGGAGATTCTCATGGTTTGCCGTTTCCTGATTAGATCTTTCGTCTCCTGTGAAAGTTTACCAGTATCCTGTCTAGCTATAGTGCCCCCGACTTCTACTGCACACTCCGTAATAATGCGTGTAAGGTTGTCGCTGGCTTCCTGCGTCGTAAACTCGGCTTCCTCGTTAAGAGCGGAATATCGGTTCTGCAGCGCGATCCTGAATTCTTCTACTTTACGTCTTACTGTTAGCTCATTTATCGGCTTCTTTCGTACTAGCTTGTTGCGGTCCCTCCTCAAATCTAGCCTAATTCGGGATCTTACCATACGGTGGTCACTACACCTTACCCTTCCGAGCACTTCCACATCCTGCACGACGCCAGGGTTATCGCATAATATGAAGTCTATTTCATTTTTGTGCTCCCCATTCGGGCTCCTCCAGGTCCACTTCCGACTCTCCCGTTTACAGAAGAAGGTATTCATTATGCGTAGGTTATTCCGTTCTGCAAACTCAACTAGTAGGTCCCCCCTGCTATTTCTACAGCCCAGACCATAGTTCCCAACTGCCTTGTCTCCAGCCTGATTCTTGCCTACTTTAGCATTGAAGTCCCCCATAACTACGGTATACTGTGTTTTTACTTTAGCCATTGCCGATTCCACATCTTCATAGAAGCGTTCCACTACTTGGTCGTCGTGGCTGGATGTGGGCGCATAGCCCTGTACCACCTTGAGCTTGTACCTCTTATTTAGCCTAATTACAAGACCTGCTGCCCTTTCGTTAATGCTATAGTATTCGTCTATGTTGCCAGCTATGCTTTTATTGACTAGAAATCCCACTCCCAGTTCTCTTCTGTCCTCTAGACCACGGTAACATAGGACGTGTCCATTTTTCAGCACCGTAAGGGCTTCGCCTGCCCTCCTAACCTCGCTAAGCCCTATTACATCCCATTTGATGCCCTTTAATTCCTCGAACAACACCTCGAGACTTGCTTCGCTAGATAAGGTTCGCGCGTTAAACGTTGCCAGGTTCAGATTCCATTGGCGGCCTGTCCGGATCCAGTGATGGCGTAGCAGCGATGGCGTAGAGGTAGAACACCCGTCTCGCGTGCAGAAGGACCGTGGTTCGAATCCCGGTGCCGGACAATTCCCACCGGATTTAAAAAAAAAAAAAAAAAAATCCGCGTATTGATGGAATTACACAAAGGGGCTTGGGGTGCAGCCTGACCCCGGCGACCATTGCCGGTAATGCACTCCCTCACCAGAGCAGGATTGGCCACCCTGGTGTAGTAATGGCCACAACCTCCCATGAATACGCCAACTAACCCTCGGCCCTCAGTCCCCAGCGGCTGCGAAGCAACTGACCACGGCGGCGGTCAGACCTGTGACGCAGCAGAGGGTGCTAAGAACAAAAATACCTTAACATAAATACCCCAGAAAGTGGAGGGGAAAATAGCTCCGCCGGCAGCGTAGTGGTCATCGCACCAGACCGGTATTCTGGACGTCGTGGTTTCGGATCTCACACGGCGGGCATTTTTCCACTTTATTTCAACGTAATCTATCCGTTTGAGTGACCTACCCCATTCCCCACTTTGCTTTCTGAGGTTTTCTTGACTTCCAACCCTTATTTCTGTCTTATGTCAATGAGCCCCTCATTTCCTATTCTGATTCACTGCATTTATATATATATATATATATATATATATATATATATATATATATATATATATATATATACCATGTACATATAAGATAAGTACCGACACACAAAAATACATTGAAAATAAAAATGAAAGTTTACTGACGTTTCAGGCAGACGACTTCATTTCCTGAGAGTACTCTGGAGAAAAGAAGTCCTCTTCCTGATGCGTCAGTAAACTTTTATTTTTATTTTTAATGTTTTTCTCGTGTGTCTCTGTCTCTACTTACCGTATTTTGTCGCGCTCTGAGCGAGTATTTATGTTTCCAGACAATATATATATATATATATATATATATATATATATATATATATATATATATATATATATATATATATATATATATATATATATACAGAGGAACCCCGCTGATGCGTCCCCCGGACTTACTACTACCCGCTTGTTACGACAGATCCCAGCAGTCCTGGCAAACTCCCCATAGAAACGATACATTGAAAACCCCGATTATATGCCGCTCGTGTGCACGCGGTCCGCTTCATAACGGGCGTTTTTCCCATATTTTACCCCGTTTCGCCGCCTCGTCCCGACCTTCTTTATTTTTAACCGCTGTTTTATCCGGCTTGATCTGCTGAGGTCCGCGGGTGGGACAATCGACTTGCTGAACAGACGCAAGCAAGCAGGCAGGTACTCGTGAGCGGGAGTTCACCTGCGACGGTCCCACGCGGCAGCAGTATGCCAACGCGCCAACCGCGAGAAGACGTAGTTCAGGTGGCTGCCGGACCGTAAATTTGAAGCTACCGTTGAACCGCCGACGAACGCGAAAACACATACGAAACAACCTCACGGCTAAGACCTAACACCCGCTTTCCCCCTGCTCGATCCACGTTTCTTCCATTCACGACGCTCTCTCTCCCTGTATCTCTGCTCTCTGCTTATCCGTGTCTTTAGAAGCCGCGTTGCCACTCCACTCCGTCCTTTGAATACCTCAATTCACAAGCGTCAGCCGCAAGGATGGAGACACGTATACCTTGGCGCCGCCATTTTGGGTCCCTCGCTGGCCGGCGCAGCAATTAACTGTAGGAAGACCGGGCTATAAGTTTACTTGCTGTTTACTTGCGAAGTTCGGTTTACTTGCACGGTTTACTTGCGAAGTTCGAGTAGTATTATGTATTTCACTTTGCGGTGGTTGTGGGAAACGAAAACAGCTGTGTTGAACACCTTGACCCAACAGTGACGGCACAGGGCCGTTAAAGGGTGTCTCCACCATGTACGGCACTGTAGTTCTTTATTTGCACCTTGTACTATCATTCGTTTCGCTTGGCCTTGGCAGTTTTACACTGGCTTTTCCCCTGTCAATTTGCTCGAGCACGTCGGCCTTATCTGGCGCGCGCAAGACGCAAAGCTGGCGGGCTATAAATTGCCCCATACGGCACGCGTAGCCCGCGGCGCTTAGGTGGCAGGGTAGCTTGGACGCCATGGAGAGGAGAAGGCACAACATAGGCATTGCTTTTTTTTTACTCGGAGTTTCAGATAAATGTTCTCAAATGACACGAGAACGCGCTAAACATCGCAGTTTAAATAAGTTCTTAGCCCACCTGTTGCGTGAGACCATCTACTAGACTGGCATTTACCCGCATATCGGTTGCACAACACCGCGGTCATACGACGCTTTCTCGCGGTCCTTTTAAAATCGTATTATCGGGGTTCCGTTCTTCCTTGTTATTCAATTCCTAGTTGACTATAGAATGTGGTGTTTCACAAAAAGCTCAAAAAGCTTATTCGGCTCGGAGGATACTCGTAATGCAGCAACTACTTTGTTCCCCTTCCATGTAAGCAGCATGCCCACAAATTGAAACTCCTGCTAGTTTGAAATAAAAATGGGCTTGCAGCTACCTCGGCTTGTGTTTGTTACTGTGCCTTCCGATGACGTTTTTGCAGGTGGCTCTGGAGTTTCTGAAAAAGATTGAAGGTCAAAACTCTGGATAAACGGAACAGAAATGTTGAAGTAATCAAACGTTGAGGCACTTAATTAGAGGAGGTGACAGTATGCATTGTATATGCAGTTGTGATTTTGAACAAGAACAACTTTGCACGCTCGGTGAATAATTGTTGCAAGGCAAACGTTGTAGTAGTAGTAGTAGTAGTAGTAGCAGCAGTAGTAGTAGTAGTAGTATTTGAAGCAATTGTACGTGTATGTCTTCGGCGCAAGGACAGCCAAGGTAGAGGGCACGGAAACTGTGTTCGGTGGTGCTTCAATGTTTGAGTGCTGTATGAAGGTTGCCTCCTTTTGAAAAGTACACAAAAATTGTTTTTTGACTGCGAAGTCGTTCTGGTAGAGTGACGCAGGGGTATGGTCGAATCCCTGTGCGCTTCATAAACATATAACAAAGTCCTCCTTTATCGCCTGTTTACTTGAAAGCTGACGATGCTAGGCTTAACTTGCCGATGGGATGGAGAAATTACAAGAAGTTTACTTTTTATGAATATCATCGACATAAACTGTGAAAGATGGAGAGAGGAAAACATTTAAAAGAATGCGCAATAAGATCTGTGCAACTTATAACGCTTACTGTGGGAGCACACTTTACTTTCCTATATGTTTGCGATAATATTTTACAGACCGAGGGCAGGCGAAGAAAGAAATTTTTTCTGTTAGATTGTGCAGGAGCTGGGCTAAAAACATCTGCGAGAAATTGTCTGTACACTAAGTAAGGCAGAAAATGATAGCAGGACAATTAAAGCTCCTGAGCACAATGTCACTTAACTAATGACATATCCAATGCATAATGAAAAAAAACCTGCCTATGCCGTTTGATAATGTACTCAAATTATCGCCATGCTTTGCAGAAGGTGAAAGTGGTGAAATGATAACAGTGTCGAAAATGGGTATTAGATAAAAATAATATATACATAGTCCTGAGCCCCCGTACTGTTGGCACTATTTCAAATTCGCACAACGTGAACGTGTCCGTCACTCGGCACGCTACAAGGCGTCTTGTGCATCTGTGTAAATTAGGGCACCTCTGCGGTGGCCGGGCGGAATACACATTGCGTTGCGCTTTTGGCGGACGGCCATTCACTACCAAAGAGTGGTAAATTATACCGTGTTGGGTAGTGTTTAGGTGCGTCGTGTTATAGGGTAAATTTTGTGGCCTTATACATCGAAAAGGGCTTCCTATACAACCTATCAAGATGGTCATAAGAGATTATGAAGGTGACAGCGTTAGTACCTGATAGACGCCTTGAAACTGAAGGCTCCTGGAGCATATAGAAAACCCTTTAGAACTACCATGAATACTGGAAGAGTCCGAGGATACATGAGACAGATGACAACAGAGAAATAGTTTTGTCCTGCACTAAAGACTATGACATGCAAAGTTCCTGGTCACAGTACAATCTGAACCCTTGAAACCTCAGACCAGAGTTCCCCCGTGGCGTCCCACAAGCATAGTATCAGGACATGAATCCTCCACAACCAGTAGCACTCCAAAAACCAAGGAAAAAGTCGTGTTATTTGAGTGCACGTTTTTCTACTATGCAAGAACGAAGACACGTCCCCGAGATGTGCATATGCGAAACTCCAGGACATGTTCTGTTGTTTTTAGCACACAGAGAAGTGTTCCCGCACAAACGTGTTTTGCCTAACTCGCTGAACGAAAATGTAAGGGAGCGAGCGGAAGGCGTATAAAGACGGAAAATATATGTGTGGAGGGCCATTATTATAAAACTTTAGGAGGATCGCAATGACGGTGTTAAGTGGTAAAGTGCGCCAGGAGCTTCAAAGCATATCCCCCGCACTTGAAAGAGTTGTGTAGGTTCGGGCGCATACCAAGGACCAAAAAAAAAAAAACTCCCGGAGACACCCTCATTGCCAAGGTGGTCAGTGTTGCGCGCAATATAGAAAGAGGGGATCCCATGCTTATGTAGGAATCGACATAACGCGAAGCTTTCGCCTTGGTATACCTGGGCTGAAATGACTTCGTGTGGCAGTTTTAGCGTCAGAGCGCTTGGCGTTGCTAATGTTTTCGAACGGTGAGCAGCGGCGAGTGCCTGAAGAGAAAACGTAACGAAAAGCGCTCCATTCTTGATCTCCCTTGCAAAGACGCCACGTGGTCCAAAGAAAACTTGATGCAAACAACTAAACCTCCCCCAATCGCTTCCTCTGCCACCGTCCTCCCATAACCCGCGACTCCGAGCTCCGTGGGTGGATGCGCAAATGCTAGCGTTATCTGCTGCAAGATAAAATCTCACAGCACACAATAGAAGAAAGCAGCAGCTCCATCAGCAATAGCAGCTCTCTTAAACCCTTGGCAAAAGCTCAAAAAAGCGTCAGTTTGAAACCCGATATCGCAAGAATGATTAAAAAGGCAACTCCAAGAAAGTTCGGTTCACAAGCTATAACTGCAGTGCTATGTGTATTTTTTAGGGTGGATGGGCGTCCATGGCCCGACAACGTCAAAGAAAGTTCTTCACGGTGTGAACATAACACTAACCGGATTCAGTCTGTCGTTTTCGCTAAAGCGTGCACAGAGAGGGCCTAGCCGTTACGCCAGCTATGGCGAGACTAAACGACAAATCTCCGGCGAAGCAGGCGTTAACCCCTCGCTTACTGTAGCGAAACCGTAGTGGCAAGGCTCCAAGCGAGCGAACCAGCAACGCTTCTCCACAGCGATCCCGTTGCGTGACGTCACACTGGCCACGCGCTATGGCAGCCCAAGATATTTGTGACGCGATGAATTACCTCGCGAGACATGGAGTAATATATTTTTTGGTATAAATACATGCAGTGTTGGAGGCCTGTAACGTTAAGACTGACATCCGCGTGTTGATTCATGGAAGCATCTGAATCGTTATTCTCTTTTTATAAGTTCGCGGCATTCGCAGTTCTGCACAAACAAGGAGGGGGCTTTTGTTTGTTTGTTTGTATGTATGTATGTATGTATGTATGTATGTATGTATGTATGTATGTATGTATGTATGTATGTATGTATGTATGTATGTATGTATGTATGTATGTATGTATGTATGTATGTATGTATGTATGTATGTATGTATGTATGTATGCATGCATGCATGCATGCATGCATGCATGCATGTATGTATGTATGTATGTATGTATGTATGTATGTATATATGTATGTATGTATGTATGTATGTATGTATGTATGTATGTATGTATGTATGTATGTATGTATGTATGTATGTATGTATGTATGTATGTATGTATGTATGTGTGTGTGCGTGTGTGTGTGTATGTGTGTGTGTATGTATGCATGTATGCATGTATGTATGCGTGTATGTATGCATGTGTAGCGCCCTATAGTTGGCGCTCTTAGCCGGCGCCTTGGCGCCGGCTATGAAAGACGAGAATAAAGATACGAGCGGCGCGTGCTTGGTGCGCCAGCACAGCACGGGCAGTTCGATTCCGAAAGCCTGCCACGCTGGTACTCTCTCTCTTGCGCTGCATCTGCTGTGGACTGGGAACGCCTAGGTCAGGCGCAGATTGAAGACCCTGAGCTGCAAGCACTGCGGGACCACCCGGGTTCCCTTCGTCTACAACTTGTGCCTCATCCGTTCGTACCTGGCTCACTGTGGTGTGACATGTCAGCGGCGGCGCCTCGACCCTTCGTTCCGGCTGCCTTTCGTCGTGCTGTGTTTCACTCGCTCCACGACATCTGCCACCCCAGCATCCGAGCCACGCAGCGCCTCATTACACAGCGGAACGTCTGGCCGAGCATCAACACTGATGTCCGCCAGTGGGCCCGTTCGTGCCTCGCTTGTCAGACAGCCAAGGTGACCCGCCACACGAAGACCCCAACGCAGCCTTTTTTGCCACCTAGCTGTAGCTTTGACCACGCGCATCTTGATTTGGTCGGACCATTTCCTCCCTCCCGTGACTGCCGGTACATTCTCACAATGATTGACCACTTCACGCGTTGGCCCGAAGCCGTACCAATTCTGGACATCACGGCAGAAACGGTCGCAAAAGCCTTCGTTTCGACATGGGTTTGCCGTTTCGGCTGCCCCGGCATTGTTACCACGGATCGAGGCAGGCAGTTTGAATGTACTCTGTTCACTTCTCTGAGCCGCTTGCTTGGCACTAAACACTGCCGCACCACGGCATACCATCCCTGTGCCAACGGCATCGTTGACCGGCTCCATCGCCAGCTAAAAAGGGCTCTCACTGCGCGTCTGGATCGAGATCACTGGGTCGACCACCTTTCTGTAGTGCTTCTGGGCCTGCGTGCCGTCCTTCGTCGCGACGTCGGCTGTTCAACTGCTGAACTTTGCTACGGCGCACCCCTGCAGCCTCCTGGCGATTTGTTCCCTACGGCCTCCTCGCCCCAGCCGCTTGCGTACCTCCAATGCCTGCAGGACTGCATACAGCACCTGCGACCGGTCCCACCTCGGTCTTCTGACCACCGCATCTTTCTGCATCCCGACCTGGCGTCTTCGACACACGTTTTCCTCAGGTGGGACGCTGTAAAAGCGCCTCTTACCCCCTCCTACGATGGGCCGTACCGTGTAATTAACGAGACCCAGAAGTCCGCCACCATCCTCTTGATTGGCCGCGAAGAAGTCGTCTCGTTGCACCGCCTCAAACCGGCCTACCTCGAGACGCCACCCAACGAACTCCGCGCAGACATCGCAGGCCTAAACACTCTACTGCTCGCCCCCAAAACCAATTCCCGCCTGCCTCACCGTCACGTGACGTTCGACATTCCGTCTGGGCGCCGGGCCCTGTAGCGCCCTCTAGTTGGCGCCCTTTGCCGGCGCCTTGGCGCCGGCTATGAAAGACGAGAATAAAGATACGAGCGGCGCGTGCTTGGTGCGCCAGCACAGCACGGGCAGTTCGATTCCGAAAGCCTGCCAGGCTGGTACTCTCTCTCTTGCTCTGCGCTGCGACCCCGCGGTTACCGACACATGAATGCATGTATGTATGCATGTATGTATGCGTGTATGTATGCGTGCATGCATGTATGCATGTATGCGTGTATGTATGTATGCATGTAAGCGTGTATGTATGTATGTATGTATGCATGTATGTATGTATGTATGTATGTATGTATGTATGTATGTATGTATGGATGGATGGATGGATGGATGTATGCATGTATGTATTCATGGCGGAAGGGCAGTTGAGGTGAAATAGTGGCAACGCTGTGCTCAGCCTTACACGACACGAGCGAACGACACTTACCTGACAACCAATGGTCCCGAGCAGACGTCTTTTAGTCTAACTCAGTGAAACCAATTGGTCAAATCTGCTCTGCTACCCACCTAACTTCAGGCTCTCAATATTAATTGAGAGAGGCACCGAGAGAAATGCACCCATCTTCGTCACCATCTAGCCGTACGGCTCTCGATATTTTAATGCCACTTATGTCCATACATAAGGCTCTTTTAGTAACATTGTAGGTTATGCACCCATCTTTTTCACCATCTAGCTTGACGACTGTATTCATATTTGAGATGAGGGACCTTTATATCTATACATTAGGCTCTTTCAGCAATTTTGTGCTCACATCATATACGTTGAGAAGCTCAAGACTCGCGATTGTGAACCATTGAACCGGCAAAAATTGAATCGGTACCATACGGGACGATATTTCTCTAAGTTGTACTAAGAGCTGTGGAACAATTATGGGTGTTACAATAGAGTGTGCAAAATTCATTATGAGATAAATAGTTAAAAACTCTTTTTATGCAAGTGCTGGTTTCTCTAAACGTAATCTTGGTGGATGCAGTAGTACGCAGTGGATAGAGTTCGGGAAATTGGGTTGCGCCAGTCGGAAGCTTGTTTTGTGCATTCAGCGAGGTTATTGAGAGCGGTAAGCCAGATTCATAATCTAGTAGAGGTTCATTTGCTTACCTTTTAAGGACAAAGAATCTTCTCTATGCGTGTCACGTCCTTAGCCGGCAATTTTAACTTCAATTATTCTATATTGTGAAGCTGTTTATGCTTGCTGTTAGTAAGGTGTGTGCATCATACGTGTTATGTTAAAAAAATGTGAGTAATACAGCGTGACCTCGGCACTGGTGTTCCGGCCAGGAGCCGGAAGCGTGGGAGCCGTTGTGAACTGAATCTTTCTTCCTTCGCGACACCGTAGTAGCGGCGACCGATGCTGAGAAAAGCTTGCGCCGGCCTGCCTGAGCGCGCCGACACCGTTATCTGTGGGAAGTCACCCGGTCTGAGATTATCGTCCCTCTATTCAGATGACAACCGCGCAGCTCGAATTCTTATGAGCAGCGAATAAAACGCCGTTTTGTTGAGCCACAGAAAGATATGAGGCGTTCGTAAACCTATTTTCACGTGAGTCAATAGCGCAGTTGCAGAGCGCTTGGTACCTCCCGTTACGGCGAGTGTTTGTGGTTTCGAATTCTGGTGAGTCCACGTCAATGGAACCTTGTGATGTCACTTCCGTGACAAATATGACGCCAATAAGATCTTGGAGTATCCTGAAATAAAACTCTTTCGTGTTTTAATGTTCATAAACGAAGAATGAACCCAGATCCGCGTGTAAGTCTTTTGGCATTCGCCCTGTAGTGGACACAAAAATGGTACATAGCGCTGGGGTTTATTTGTGACGGTTGACGAAGCTATGCTGGGAAGGGTTCTGTGAACTATTCTACGGTTACACTCCTCCCTCGCACAAGCAAAGAACAGCGTGGACAAGTTGAAAAGAAATAAACGATGAGTGCCACTGCTTGTATTTTAATGTCGTAGCGTTTATCCTATCATTTTGGTCTAGTAGGTGCGCTTAATTACACTTCCAAATAAACGAGGAATTCCCCCTTCTTGTATATTGGTGTCGCAGCATTTTTCCTGTCTTTTTTGTGCTAGTAGGTGCCTTTATTCACACTGCTAAAAGCCTACCCTCGCTAGAGATGAGGCTATGCTCTTTAGTTGCTCCACCATGACGTGCGCTAGCTGCTTCTAAGCAATGTAATTGTCTTTCACTGCACTGTGAAGCGTAAAGGCTCACTGATCTTCATCCGTTTTTCAACGGGGAGTGTGGGTCCATTGCAACAAGACACCGAGCAATAAACAAAATTTTAGGCCCGAAAGAATATTTTTGCTTTGTTTCACGTTCCACTCTTATAATATTCCTTTGGATGTAAAAGTCGGGACATGTGCTAGCTACCGAGTTTTTAGAAGCCAAGATATAAATTTTGTCGTTAGTAGTCATATCTGTGTTGATGTGCAAGGGCATCTGAGGCCAAACATTTTCAGGTTGGTCGCGTGGTCTTTCTGCGTGTACATGTTAACAATTGGGGTGTAGTGTGAGGTACATAAAAAGAGGTGATAGATCGGTGTAACGGGGCATTGCTCTACAACTTGAAGGTGGTTCCCAAGCAGTCCCACGCAACCCTTCTCGCCCATCCGAGACCGGGAGTTCCAGTTTGCCCAATGACTGATGCATCTGACGTTGCAGTCGGAGCTGTCCAGCAACAGTTTGTGGGCAATGTCTGGTAATCCCTTGCTTTCTTTTCCAGCAAGGTGTCACCCGTGGAGTCGCGCTACCGCACTTTCGGACGAGAACGCCTTGCTACGTACAGAGCTGTACGTCACTTCCGGCACTTCTTGGCGGGTTGAGAGTTCCATATCCAAACGGACCACAAATCTCTGACCTTCGCCTTCCTGTCGAGCTCCACCAAATTTTCAAGTCGTGAAACGCAGCATCTGTCTTTCGTCGCGGAATTCAGAACGGACATACGGCACGTGCAAAGGCAGGATAACGCTGACGCTGATGCGCTCTCATGTGTCGCCGCTTCAATCTACAGTTCCGACAACTCGGCCGACATCAACTTTACCGCACTCGCATTAGCGCAGCAAGACGACGCCGGCATAATAGCGCCTCTCGAAAATCCCGGTGCGCTGCCCCTTCGTTAAGTACCCATTCCATATCGTGTTGTCCCGGTGCTTTGCGGTGTTTCGACGCCCATCCCACGTCCACGCGTCCCGGCTAATATCCGGCCCATTCTTTTCGATGCCTTCCATAGAGTATCACTTGTTTCGACAAGGTGCACATAGACATTTGGGGGCCCTGGCCTTCTTCAAAAAGGAACACATGCCTACTGACTTCCGTGGATCGGTTCACGCGTTGGCCCGATGCGTTTCCTCTTCCCCACACCCGTAGTGAAACCATCGCCAACGCATTCGTTGCGTGCTGGGTTCTTCTCTATGGTGTACCATCAACTATCACCACCGACCGAGGTCACCAGTTTGAGTCCGCACTCTTCAATAACATGCTGACCCTTCTAGGCACTTCCAGCATCCGCAACACAGCGTACCATCTCATCGCCAACGGGCTTGTTGAGCGTTTTCACCGCTCCCTCAAGACCGCACTCAGGGCACAGCCGGACGCTGCCCTTTGGTCCACCTCCCTTCTGTTGGTTGTGCTGAGTCTTCGGGCTACTTTGAAGCAGGATCTGCACTGCACTCTTCAGAGATGGTCTTAGGTTCGCCGCTACGCCTGCCGGTATAGTTTTTCACTGATTCCGAATCAAGGTGCCCTGATCCCACCTACTACGTGACCAAACAACGAGGTTCGTTTCGCTCACTCCTAGCGCCCGCACCACACTGCGAGCAGCGTGAGGTTGCCCACGTTACTATCGAGCTGGCGACGGCCCCCTTCGTTTTGTTTTGTCCGTCGTGAAGCCGCGCGGAAACCACTTTCACGCCCTTACGACGGACCACACCGCGTCATTTATCGTACTGATAAGCATTTAACTGCAGATTAGGATGGCAGACAGGACACTATCTGCTGATGGCCTCAAGCCAGCCTTCATTGAGGAGCCGCTCTCTGCACAACGAGACGAATACGTAGTACTTATCCGCCCCAGTCGCAACACACCAAACCCACAAGACCACCTTTAAAAGGATTCACGGCTCCACCACTAGAGAGGGGGGCACCTGTAGCAGCATTGACGAAGACGACGAAGCACGAGTCTGAGGCTTACTGCGCGAGCCTCGTGGCGCGAGTGGCAGAAGAACTCCGAGCGTTCGGCCAGGGGTAGCTGCCGCTGGCCCGTCAGCTGCTGACGTGTTCTAAATACATGTCTTGTGCTGTGGCTCGGCGTTTTCATTGCCTCGTGTTGCCACAAATTTATTTAACGAGAGTGGTGTGAATCTATATTGCCGCGAACCATGCATTGGGTTTGTTTATTTATGTTCTGCGTTTTGCGTTTGGGACAATATACTGAGACGTGTCAGGAATTATAACAGTAAAATGAATTAAAGGCATTGAAACGGCAGGTTGTGAGTAGGTGTGGTATATAAGGTGTAAGAATTGGTTCTAAGCTAAAAACTTAAAAACGCGCGGACGAAAAATCACGGGGTTATCGGATAAAAAAACTATGGGTGTAACGAGAAAAGTGAAGTTATGAATCTAGTCTGCGTAAGCCCACGTGTTTATTGACCTGCCCTCACCCTAAAAATGAAATCTCCCGCCTGTAGAGTCGTTTTAAGTGTTTGCATCGTGTAGTGCGAGTGCTTTGTATCTATTAAGAATGTAGATTACGGATATGCGGCCATAACATAAGCTGAACCAGTAAGAGCGCGTGTGGAGATGCGAGTGTGTTGCATGAGTGTGGCTGTCCGTGACCTGACTGTGGGGACTTCTGGGTGTCTGTTTCGTGCGTCAGTGGGGTATCGTCGTAATTGTAGTTTTATTGAGAGTGGATTTCTACCAAAATTACCAGCGTAATAGATTGTTCTATTAAGAAAAGTTGAATTCCACAGATGGTTTCACCAAACCTTCAACGGTCAACGTTCCACCATCATAACCCGTACGTCTTCGTAAATTCTATTCCATACTCAAGGTTCTGAAAATTGATTGCATAGTAACCGTATTTGTTTTTGCCATTGTCACAATGTAAATGTTGAACAGAACTTTGTGAACCTGCAATAAAACAACGAAAATATTCCACTACTTTTTAAATTCTTCTTCAGGTGCCCATCAGCCGGTGTTATCATGCTCCGGCATGCTACCCACAACACACGCCCGTAATATTACCCCAGAAATGTTGAGATCGGCAGTGCTGCTTACTTTCTGGAAGCTTCGGTGATGTCTCCTCTTCAGTTGTTGTTGATGTCCATGGCATCTCTGAAAAAGAAAGGCTACAATTGTAAACAAAAAAAATTTAACGAGTGTCATTGTGGGTGACTGTGTAAACATTAAGTAGCACTGACGAGGCTAGTACCGCTGCGCTGTGTTCTATCGCTATTAGCCCTGTATGTGCCTGTGATCTTGTTCCCTTCGCTTACTGCTTGCCGCCTTTTGACCTGATGCATTGTAACGCAATGGTCGAAACGTTTGACAGGAACCTCTAGTTGGCCTGTGCCACTGCAGCGGGCAGCATACTACTCCACCGCACTTTTCAACGAAGCTATTATGTCCGTTTACCTATACAGGATTGTTAACTTTTCCCAAACCGCTGACATTTGAAGCAGTGGCGCGGGCTTAGGATGTAGAGCTAGCCCGGCAGGGTCTG
Organism: Haemaphysalis longicornis; assembly: GCF_048455015.1. Taxonomy (NCBI): domain Eukaryota; kingdom Metazoa; phylum Arthropoda; class Arachnida; order Ixodida; family Ixodidae; genus Haemaphysalis; species Haemaphysalis longicornis. Next base: position 93,224,790 of record NW_027526460.1, on the reverse strand, counting down.
AAGCATGCTGTTTCTGCTTAGGAGGTGTGTTACGGTGAAATGGAAGGATGAGCTTCTGCATTTGTATCGTTCTCGTCACACCGGATATTTATACGCAATAAAACAGTTACTATCTGCATTCAGCGGGCTCTCAAAGAGATACGATTCAGTTTCCTTGAAGAATTCGGTTTTTTTAAACGACCACTCGACAACTGGTTTGGGTTCGGTGAGGTGCGATGGTGGTTTGGAGGTCACGCAGGTTTGATGTCTTTAGAAGATTGGCGGAATGTTCTTTATATTCAATGAGCATATCGCCAGGAGGTATGCTGATTGGACATCTACCAAATAGGAAAGAAACAGATTTAGAATAGGTGTGTAATTATTGCTTCAGGGTGGGACCTGTTTGGGGTGGATCACTTCAACGGGAGTTCGAAAATGCCATGTGGCATAAAACATGTAGGTACGGGTACTAAGTTCACTGACGGTACCGTCATGTCTAGGAAGGTCCCGGAGCTCGGGACGTAGATACAGCCTGTTCGCCGGAGCTTAAGGCTACGACGGCCACAATTCGTGGCCACTAACCTTTAACCTTTACGCTTCATGCTATGGCTGGTAGCAGCTTAGGTATGAAGGCTAGGGGTAAATGGTGTCGCCACTCAACATTACCAAATTTAGCAAATTTGTTCTATGAAGGGAAGACCACAGATAAACTGCACAGATCTATTTAGCGAAGCTGATATGTAGCAGCAAGGCCTCAAATTTAATGCATCGTGCTGCTACACGCGGCTTTTTTGTGTATCCGATGATTTCGCGTAAAGATAGTCTAAAATACATGGATTCTGTTTGACTGAACTCCGCTTGACTGAATTACGGGGACCGTTCCTAATCCCACTTGCGTAACTGTGATACCGATTTAACTATCCGTACACTCATGCTAATGACATCTTCTTCCATGTGTTGTATGCATTGATTGAGAGTATTTACAAAGTTATATGATGATGATTTATTGCGCCAGGTCCTCCTGAACAAAGCCAAATTTATTACTCTCTTTATGGGAAAAGAAACAATAACTCTTCCCGCATCTACTGAAAGCTGGTGTTCTTGTACCGCTGAGAGGATAAAATGCATCGCATACGGGAACGGGGACAGTAACTTGGATAGTTACTTCGATTGGCGTGTCTTTTTGTGCTGTGCTTCCCTAGAAGTACTTTTACGATGTGTAGTCGGTTTGTTCGTCCTGCTGAGCTTGCAATTGGGGTCGTAGGTGCACTGTCATAAAGGCTTCAGACATTCGAATGGTAGCTTGTTTACTTCTACACATCTTTAAATGGGGCTGTGGAAGAATTTTGATATCCAGCTTCGTTAACTGAAATGCCGCAGTGTCCAGGAAACCCGCACCCTAGGACTAATGCGTAGCCTGACAGTATTGCTCTTTAAAGGTAACTAAAACTTTGGTTAAGAAATTTTGGACAATGCCAATGCGCTCACTGCGCCTACTCAGTTACTGCTGCACCGGTAAAGGTGGTGGTGGTTTTGCTTTGAGAGTTTTGTACAGAAAATATACAGGCCCATGGGCCGAACATAAAGCAGCAGCCTTTGTGTTAGATGCTTCGCCATACAATTCTACATGTTGGGGCTTGTTCGGAAGACACAAAATGCTGAATGACGATGGCTTGCCGAGTACGGCTTTTCGATAGGTGAAATCGATAAATAGTGGGTGATAGGCTTTAGTTTGCATACTGAAAGTGCATTAGCGAAGGTTGTCTGGTAAGTGTCCTGTTAAGTGTACTTTCTGTGGAAGAAGCAATACATAACGTCAAGAGAGGTCTAGCTCAGGTACGCTTAAACGGAGGCAGATAATGGGCCGGTATACGTAAACAGACTTTCTCCGCTCACTTGTTCGATCATTGATTGCGTTCCGGATGGCCCAGACCCTTGGGAATGGGCCTTCTTTTGAAGCACAGGAGCCGTCCGTGTCCTCTTTGTCAAGGTCGAAGGCGACAGCGCAGAGTGTGTTTACTCTGCCGTAGAGCTGGGATACCTGCACGCGAGACATCATGGTCCTTTTGAGGGTGATATTACTACGAAAATGTTCCAATAGATAGATATTCCCAACATGATGGTGATGTTTTCTGGAGCAAGGGGGCCCTGCCCAAAGAGGGCGGCACTTATTTTTCTGGGTGTGAACTTGGAGACTCACTAAGAGAGTTCAACTTAAATTGAGAATGACTCAGCTGGCAATGGAGCGGAAAATGATAGGTGTAACACTAAGGGACAAGAAGACAGCGGAGTGGTTCAGGGAAAAAACGCGTGTTAAGGACATAGTAGTAGAAATTAGGAAGAAGAAGTGAACGTGGGCAGGTCATGTAAAGCGAAGGCACGATAACCGTTGGGCATTAAGGGTAATAGAGTGGATGCCTAGAAAAGGCAAGCGCTGCAGGGGGCGGCAGAAAGTTCGAAAATGCCATGTGGCATAAAACATGTAGGTACGGGTACTAAGTTCACTGATGAGATCAAGAAGTTTGCGGGGATAGATGGATAGATAGATACAACTTTATTTGAGCCATTGAGGTCACCGTTGAGGCGGCCTCCGACGGGGTGGTCTCTTATTCACAGGGCCCACAAACGGCCAGCACCTCCAGGCCCCGGGGCACAAGGGTCGCATGGGTCGTTGCAGCGGGGCTGGACCGGAGGATCTCCCATCGCTCTTTGGGGGAAGGAGGTAGGGGGGTGTTGGTTGGGGATGGGATTTGTGGGATGGGGGCTTTGAGTGACGTACACTCTGCAATGACGTGTCGCAAGGTGTCTTTTTCTTGGCGACAGAAGGGGCATGTGTCTTCATATTGTGTGGTTAAATTGGTCACAGTTGGCACAGGACCGGGGTTATTGGAGAATGGTGGAGAGGCCTTTGCCCTGAAGTGGGCGTAGATAGGACGGTGATGATGATGATGATGAACTTCATATCATTAACTGTTCCCGTGTACGAGGGCACAAAACCCAATTTGTTTATTGCTTTGGACTAACTATGCAATGCACACGCACCAGAGCACAGCACCTGCTGAGGCAAGAGCCGCGACGCTCTTATGTTTTTCATAAAAGCATACAAACTCGGTGTGAGGTCTAAAAGACGATTCTAGAATAAGTGCGATGAGAGGTTCTCCGTAAAAATCCAACTTTACACAGGTAATACAAAACTGTTTAAAGTGGACACTGGGCAAGCTAATAAATAGTGTGCGGTGCATTGCGGAATCAAGCGTGTGTACAGTTCTGCACACGACCTTTTTGCATCGTAAGATGCACATTATAACAACAATAAAAAACGAACAGCTGTTTCCTGCAAGTATCAAGGGCGCACCCTGTTGATGGTCGACGCAGCTAATTCCATCGACGCGTTTTGTTTCTTGGTGCTGTAGTTTCCTATTAGTTATTTTACTGCGTGTAAATTGATATCAGTCCTGCCACATGCGTCGGACCTACGGTGGGCAGCTTGTTTACAGGCATTCGGATTTGCAACTGCACGGTGACATCTGCAAAGTGATCTACAAAATAAAGTGAAATCCGAATGCGCGGGTTGACCGGGCAGTTCTTGAAATATATTCGAAAACAGCATTTTTGGAAAGTTTGCACGATGCTAATGCAGTCACTACGCTTAGGAATTTTGTATAAAAACTGCGTTGTGTGTGATTTCTGTTGCGTGTTTCACAGCCAGAAATATACCTGATGTTTAACCAGTACTCAAGCCGGTATTTGTTTAGGTTGTCGTGCATAAATATGAAGGTACATAAACTGTGCATGATGCTGCTGAACATCTGCAAACTCTGCACTTTGGTACTAACCCTGAACAGCAAAATGTACTAACGCATGAGGGCTGAGGGCGTTTTTTTGTTCAAAGTGTATTCAAGACAATTCGCAAGGCGAGGATGCAGTTGCAATGCTACAAATGCGTAATTTCGTGCCATTAAAACAGATACCAATTTTAGAATGTAGTCGTTAGTGAAGCAGCAAAAAAATTATGTTTCGTTTTCACTGCAGTACCCTTTACAGCAAGCCAAACGCAAGCGTTTGGTCAATTGGCCAAACGCCACATTGGCTAGAAAATGAAAGTTATGTGCTCTTTTCAGCGTAAATTTAAAACCATCGTCACTTGCCTATTTTGAAACATTTTAGACGTTAAAGTTCTTGTCTCTCATAAGTCGACAAATTACAAGGTAAAGGACGAAAAAAAAGTAACGGAAGCTAAATATCTTTTCGGGTTTGCTTTTTGACAATAGAAACCGTGCAACTCAGGGCATCTTTGTGAGGGACACCGTTTTCCTGCGTTATTACGGAAGATAACCAGTGCCCACTAGTGAGCCGAAAGAACAGCGAGGAAGATATCTTATTCTAGTAGCTTGTTTCACAGACTGCAAATCGGGTAAAATTTACTAAATACTGTAGCTGCGTGTCAAAAATACTGATTTACACTGCAATCTATGGACGAAAGCACCTTTTAGTTCTAAGGCGTCAGTAACTTGACTGCCATGGCTTGTATAATGCCTGGGAGTATGCCGAAAGCGTAAAAAATTTAAATCAAACGTTGAGAATCCAAAGAAACTGGGCAGCATATTCTCAGACCTTCCTGAATTTTAAGGTAAGTAAAAGTGTGTCGCGGTGTCCGTGTGGATGGTAATTTTTTTGAACGAACACTCCACTCCACTACGTTTTAAAGGTCATCTATCGCATCACAAAAGACCTTTAGTCGCCGGCGGTGAAGTTCTACTCTTTCTTATTGCTTCGCTCGCTCGCAGCCTCGCCGCGTCGGTAAAATGGTTGCTTCGCCTGAGTTTGATCGCTCAACGCGGCGCTATCTAGCGGAAGTGTGCTTCATCAGAAGGAAACCTGTCATTAGGAGAGGGCTCAACGGCCGCGTTGACTTCATTCGGAAACTTTTTCTCGCCATCGATGGCGTGCCGGCTGAGCTTAAAGTGGGTTCAATTCAGCGCAAGCACCACGAATCTAATCGAGTAGGTGTAGCGAGATGGCAGACCGCAAAATATTAAGCAAAGACATATGTCTTCCAAAACTGTGTGCATTGTCTTTGCTTTTGCCCGTAAAAATTAGCGTTCAACGGGAGCCAGTTCACTAGTTGCGTAAAATGATTGCACTGCTGATTACAATGCAGAACACCAGCATTATGCTCGAAAGGTTAGATCCTTCTCAAAAATATTACGAATGCACTGCACTTACGTACCCTTTCCTTGATGGTGGTGTTGTCTTCAAATTTGTACATATTTGTTTCTTCGTAAGTACCTGGTTGCTTTAGATGTGCACTTTGGAGCCCGTCGCAGATCTGCCATGAGTAAAGAGTAGCATTTTAGAAACAAATATTGGATGAGGTGAAGAGCATAGATTTTTTATAACAGTAGTTTCATATTAGAAGCGACATTCATATTGTTTAAGGGTAAGGTTTTTTGGGCACGACACCGTTAGGTTTTTTTAGGGAAGTGATTTATATCGTGCTCGGAATGTTCCTCTTTGATTGGCACTGATATACATTTTGGTACTTTGATCAAGGAGACTTCTGTGAGGACGCTGCCTGCCGCCCGCCCCAGACGAAGCGTACTCACCGGCAGCTGCGGTATCTTTTTATAAAGCTCCAATGCCCTATTTAAGAACTCTTTGCCAAACCTCCAACAAAAGCCGTGTGTTTAGCATAGCCCTTTCGTTTAATAAAGAAAACAAATTTTTTTGGAAGGTTTATTGCAGAAATTTGGCAGAAACATACTATAACAAATTCGGCAATACTCAAAAATCACTTGGCTATGCAAGTAAATGTTACGGGGGTGATGCTTAATTTTATACTAAACATTGAACATTTAGAAGCAAACATTTTGTATGCACTCATGTTTTTGTTTTCTGGAGCAAGAAAAACCAAAGCGAAAGGGCGCCCACACAATGGTTAAGTTGTTTCTGGTATAGTATTTTTTGTAAAAATAGACATGTGATCGGTGAGTCAGGGTGTATACAGCTCTTAATTTAAAACAGAGACGTTGAAGTTAGACAAATGATTAATAGGTTAGAGTAGGGAATGAAGGTTCAATCAAAGCTGCCCTCCTCTCTGATGGGCTGTGTTATGTGCGGTATGACATGCATTTTTAAAATCCAAAGCCCCAGGTTGAGCCGAAACACGTTTACTTGGAATGAAAAGTTGATCACTGAAAAACGACGACGCGGAATCATGTGAGTGTAGAGCTCCCGGAAGTGCTTTTGTCGCACGCTGTGAAAGAACCCACATTTAACCAGAACATGCATTTAACCAGAACATGCAAAGGCGTCCGCAAATTTTGCATCGTGGCAGTAGTGCTCTATTTACAAAGCATATATGTGGCCTATACGTAAAATCCACATGTGTTTTTGTTGTTCTGTTATATTTTTGTGTGTACTAGCAGCATATTTGGGGTTTTATAATGTGGAGTTTGTTGTCTGGGTGTACCAGTGTTGCTGCCAGCATTTGCGTAGTTCTTTTTGTATGCGCGGTTTGAAGCCAAGATAGGGAAGCTCTGGAACATCGACGCCACATCTGAGTGCCGCCGTAGAGGCGCTCTGGATAGCGAGGTTATTGCCAAGAATTCCGCTTTGTTCAGGCACCCAACATAGGTTTTAAAGCATACGCGAACAGCATCCCCTTACCCTGTTCAACGTTGCGTTTTAATTTTTCGCTGAACACAACGCTGTTACAACGCTTAAGAAGCCTGCAAATATAGTTGTAGCGTTGTTCGTGTTGTGAGTTCTTCTGTAATTAAACTAGCATGTGCCTAAGCCGTATATATAATTGTGTTCCTATTTAGCGTTCTTGTGCTGGTAAAGTGGGGACCATGCACCGCGCATGCTACAGCAGTGGTAACGCATTTAAGCAGCGAATGGGTACTTGTAATTGTGAGTGTACCTTGTACTCGTAGGTGTGGTAGAGTGAGCTTCTTGAGTGCGTGTTTTTAACCAGTTTCCTTGACAGATGTGTTGTGATGTTAGTTTGGTAGGTATTATTTAGGGGGCACCGAGTTCCTGTGCACCCGCCCTCACTCGGAAAGAAAAAACAGATCGGAAGCGACCGACGGCTTCAAAACAGGATTTCAGAGGATGTGATATAAGAATGGATGATTTTTTACCGATGTCGCCATCCCACAGTAGAAAAACGGCATGTACGTACGCTGGTGCTAAGCGCCACTGATCGGTTTCTACATACAGGCGACGACGCATGGAGGATGCACCCAACTGGTGGTCGACGCAGCTACTTCCATCGACGCGTTTTGTTTCTTGGTACTGTATTTTTCTAGTCCTTATTTTACTGCGCGTAAATTAATATCAGTCCTGCCGCATGCGTCGAACCTATGGTAGGCAGCTTGTTTACTAGCAATGAGAGACCCTACCGGGTTCTAGCGTGCGATGGTGGCTCGGCTCACGGGTGATATGACACATACCTTAAAAACTCTACATCTGAGAGGTACTTAAAAACACGGTGAACAGAGAAAAATGGCTCGTCTGATAAAAACAGCAATAGGTGTTGATGGATCATGCGTGTGTAATATTCTGGAAAATGAAGCCTTCTTTGCGGTTCAAGTAGTTTGCATTCTACTTGTACGTGAATGACTGATAGCGACCATACACACCTCAAGCAGCGTGGCTGTTCTGTTCCTTTCAATAGGTACGCATGTGTAGCATGGGTATGGCCTATGAGCAGTCTACAGGGAGTAAGCATGCTACTTAGACTGTGTATACGAAGCGGTATGGAGGGCATAGCAGCAGCGAAAGTTGGTAAATGGCCCTGTTATCAAAATTCTCCGCCGTGTGTGCGCTTCAAATACGCTGAAGAATACCGCGTTCGTATGATAAATCACCTTGGTGTACTCCGATGACTCTTCTTTGCTGCATGTGTTGTCAGTCTTCGCACCATAGAAGGTCCTCACAGCCATGCTGAACGATAGACAGGGCACTGTTGCCTCCTTAGAGTCGGCCTCGAGCGTCGTCTGAAAAATGGGACCAGCTTAATTTATTTTCCAAAGTGCACGCGCTGTCTCATGCATTTGCTTCGCGTCCACTATTCTCTCCTAAATATGCCTCGAAAATTTAGTGAACCAAAAAGTACACGCGTAATCAAAACGCAAATCAAACGAGCTTCGATCCTTGTATTAATAATTTGCCGACAGTGGCAACACTTTGGATGAGGTAATCTGCTGTCCGTCTAAGTAACCTTCAAAGAACTACAAGCTTAAGCAAAAGACCTACACAATCATTTAAGAGGTTTAGTGGTTGTAAAAGCGGTGAAAGTAGCGTAAATAAACGTATGTTTGTGTGGTGGTGTTTATGGCATAAAGGCGTAGAAGCCAAGAAGCGCCAGGTGTGGTTGGGGTCCTAATATTCAGTGAGCAGGGGCGCGTGTTGCATGCAACTGGCCTATCCATAACATAACTATCAGTCATGAATTGTGCAAAGTGCAACTTTATTACGCAGAATGTTTCGTCTGTTTGAACGACTCTTTGTAAAATATCTATTGCGCGTCCGTACCCGGGACTTGCAACACATCCATATCAGTGCGGACAGGCACCACAGCGGCTTCCTGGTCTAATTGTGTTGCCCAAAGGCCCCTGTGCTAACACACGATTATTGTTAGCCCTTTACTACAGAGCAGCACTACTGTTTCTATGAGGAACTCCATGACGAAGTTTTGTTTTTACTGAGGGAAGAAAATATAAAGTAAATGCAACGTGTAGTAAAACAGCGCCCTGGGGCACAGCCTTTTCTCGCGGATGCTATGATGTGAAAAAACGTTTGAGGATACCTGTTCTGTTTAACACGTAGCTTACAAGTGTTTAACATGTAACGTGTTCTGTGATATGCGAAAACATTTCAGGCCATTAAACACGTTGCAGTGCCAAGCAGTGTCATAGGACTTTTCAACATCACAAAATACTGTAATAAAGGACTGATTATGATTGAAGGCATCTTCAAAGTTTTTGATTTTAAAGCAAGTAGGAGTCCTTCATTACATCTCCACAAAGGCCTGCCTGTCAGCTCTTCCGAAATAAATGTTATTCTAAAAATTATACGAACCTCATTTTTCTGAGCTTGTCATGAGCCTTGAAGAGTTAGCTTTTGGGTGCGATAGAACGATAGCTTGTAGGCCAGTATGCAAGCTTGTTATACTTTAGAAATACCACTATCAGTGCCGCTGACAGCCATATTATTGTTCAAGAAATAGATGATGCACCCCACTTGCGGGTGCTATAACGCTTAAACTCAGGCAAAGGGGATTGACTTGTGAGGGTCGCTGTAGCTTTCATTGGGCTACGAAGATGCATAGCAAAAAATTAAACGTTTGCGGCATAAATAAATAAATAAATAAATATATATATATATATACCTATATATATATATATAGTGAGAGAGAGATATATGAGAGAGGGATATACCATAAGAGACACATCATCTGTGGCTAAGCGTCTTGAAGAAGGCATTATTATGCAGGGAGGCTGGCAACAGGACCTTCTCGGGTGCGTTATGAATACCATAAGTGAACATTTCCTGCAAAAGCGAGACACAGCTTGTTCAAAACAATTGTATAGCTTTAAATTGTTGCTACAAATTTGGCCTATTTACTTCACCGTAGGGCCCATTACAAGCAAAAACACTTAGTTGTGAAACACCGACACAGAAAAAGCTATCACGGGCAGGTTAGAGCCTTAAAAAGACTGCAAGAGAATTAATTTGGCTATTAATAATCAGGAAATTGAAATAAATTAATCTTTTCAAATAATTTTAAATCGAAGGCAAAATTAGTGAAACATCATATTGAAACCATTCAGGAGAGAAGATTAACTTCTATTCACAGTTTGAACTTAAAAGAAAGCTTTAGAACAGTGCTCTACCCCGAACACAGTGCCCACATTTATGTGGAAATTTATTCATGTATTACCTTTTTCTTAGGTCTACAACTTTTCCTAGGCAATTATGGAATGTAGTAACATTAAATCTGTATTTATGCTGTTTACGCAAAAATACTCGCGCCGAGAGGTGACCTATTATTTCAGTGGGACCGAGACCTCGAAGAATGTATGGATTGAGATGATAAAAAATTAGAAAACGTATTCATTACGCATATCCCTGTGTGATTGAATGAGCCCACTTAACCAAAATAGCGTAGCATTTCGAAATGTAATAGAAAAACTGCTCACTTATAATGCTTCTAACCAATGGTGATTCAAACTGCAAGGGCGTTATTGTTATTATGAACGGTGTGGTTCTACGTATACTTCCCCAAAATGGCAATTTTTTATGTATCAAAAGAACTACTATATATCTGTGTATTCGAAACCATTTTGTACAGTGCTTTCCTATGTGTAAACGCGAGGCATTGGCCCCGCCAGGTGACATTTGGATCTCCGTTTGCCCAGAATCGCGGGCTTATGTATGCATTTCCAACAAAACATTTGATTTGACTTGATTACCTGGAAGGTGGAAACAGGTGCCAAGCCACACCGGGTGAGAGGAAATGGGAATATTCAATACGCAAAAGTTTTATTCGTGACAGTAACTTCTATGACTTCAGTCTGTTTTACCTTACTAAAATAATAAAACTGATCCACATCAATAAACCTTACTTCAAAGATCAGATGAGTGCCTAGAAAATAAATAAAATAATGCAGGTTTTTTCGACTTCTTTTAGTGTAAATTTGGTGGCGTGTAATGTATGTTTAAATATATACGCTTTTTTCAGAAATGTAGATATGCAAGCATACATAAGAAGATCGATATAATTAAAACATACACTAGGAACGAACAATGAGAATATATGCCACAAAATATTTGCCGATTAAAAACTACCGGCATTCAACCACGTAATTTGTGATCGAAACTAACCTTTAACACAAAAAAAAACTGAATGAAAAAGCAAGCGCACGTAATGGAAAATTTTGCCAATAACACCGGAGAACAGATTTACCTTGTCAATGATTTTACCAGTTCTCCACTGCGTTCAATTTCATAGTCCAAGCCCACCAGAAGCATTTTTGTGTCACGACTTGCAAGGTACGCCCATGTTTCCTGCGAAAAAGAAGCACCGTACAGAAATGCTACAAACACATTCTTGCTACACAAAAAATATCGCGGAGAGAAACCTGTCGACTTGGTACGCAATTTTACATTCGTTTGTAATACAAGCCTAAATTTATATGTATGAGGCACTCTCCAAAGTACTTTAGTTGATATATTATTCCCATAGTTAACAGGATATTTTACGGATGAAAATTCTATCCTTGCGGCAAAAAGCTTCAGCGTGTTGCGCCATGAAATGTACGATATTGTACTAAAAGGGTGCTCTATGCAGCGGTTTGGGGTGTGTGTACAGGTATTCATTTCATTTGTCTGCACCACGTCAGCCAGCGGACGTGTGGGCGATAAGCCCGGCACAGCTCAACTTAGCAATAATTTTTGTCTCCATTCCTAAAGCGAAGATATCTTTTTTTGCGTGAAAAGTGTAGCTTCTATTAGTTTATTCTGCACCTACGTTGCATATATGCATAGTTTAGCTTAACATTCACAATCCAGCAAATGAGGATGGGGTCACAGGAGTGCACGAGTTGAGACATATTGAGGACGAACGGATGGGGAACGAATATGAGCATCGCGTACATTGTCCGCTGTAGACAGAAGCATCCCAGCCCTCTGGTTTGCATGGTATAAAGAACGCAATGTTTGCGGCTTCTTGACATCTTTAAGAGATGGCACAACTCCCAACTCATATGAGATGCCCTAACTCTGTTAATGTTGTTTTGATATATGTGTGTTATAATGGCAAAAGTGTGTATGAGGTTCAAAATTATCAGGTTCGTCTTGCATACGTTTACGACATGCTTATGTGGCTAAAATGGTCACGGGATGATCGTGACGTGCGAAAGATGTCAAGGTATAATTGTAAAGGAACCGTTATGTGAAACCTAAACATGGCCAAAACTAAGCTTGAAAATGACGATGTCAAGTTGCTAAACGCGCCAGGTTCTGGTGCCCGCCAAGAAACCATGAGCAACCATTGTTACCAGGGTGTCTGACGTTGGGCACGGTAAGTAAATTCCAGTTAAAAATCCTACATCGCCAAGGAAAACTAAAAAGGCGTCCCCTGAAAGAGTGTTGTCTGCTAACGACAGGGATCGTGTAGAGCAACTACACAGGCGAAAATGTAAGGAAATTACCGGCACCCTGCACCCTAAAATGCTTTACACTCAATAGGTGAGGAAGTAGCAGTAGTAGTATGTGTTTGTTGGCGCAAGGGTATCTAACACAAAAGAGCGCCAGACGCTATAAAATGGTTTTTCAATGTCCGTTTCAGGCATCAAATGTGTATGACATGAGTATGGTACTGCCTAAAAAATGTATATATAGGGGTGTCGAGGGCCCGGGGACTAAAACATGAAGATGCCCTTAATGATGGATAGAAGAGGATTCTCATTGAGATTTGACATCGCCTGGGGCCTCAGAGGGTGGTGCTGTAGCAGGGCTCCCAGTGCACACCAAAACATCATCCGGACCTTTCTCAAGCATACCAGGATCTTAACTCACGCCCAGTACGATATGAGTTTCAAGGAGTTGATATCGGCAAGGTAGGTTACAATACATTTTTAAGTGAACATTGGTTCATCTCCTAGGAAAAGTGATTTGTGTAGTGAAATGTTGTATGTCTAGATTTTAGGAAAGCGTCGCTTTCTCGCGGCATTGCAGGATGTGCCCTCAATACGTGGAACACGGAAAGCCGTTCCCCACACTTGTCACAAACCCGTGCACGTGCAATTCAAAAGATATGCGTGTGTGGCGTGAGTCCGGCCGATTCGCAATCTACAAATGAACTCTTCTGTGAACGTATCGTGTTTAACTGTGACGTATTTACCTGGGTATGGTTTTATTGTATGCAGCTTCTTTTGCGATTCTTTGCTCGATTCCTGCTGCCTCAGTTCACGGAGTCTCCGTTGTATAGCAGGTTCCATATCTAAATACGGCACCAGAGGTTCATCCACGCTAGTGCGAACAGCGGCCACCGCAGTATACTGGTCAGCGATTCCTCGAATGCTACCGTGCCCCAGCATCCAGGATGTTATTATTGTCATACTTGATGCATACACCGACATTATCTTCTTAATGAGTTCGTTGATGACAGGATTTTTAATTGTTTTTTCCACGTGTAATGCTGTCACGACATTATGAGAATCTGGAAAGGTAATAGACTGTTGTATGTTCGTTTCAATGATGTGTTCTACCGTAATCAAAATTTTCTGTGCTTCTGCTACAAAAATATTAGTGTGTTGAGCGCCTTTGTACTAGTGAAGTGGGGAGCATGTGCAGCACATGAGATAGCAGAAACAAACTTCGAGGCGTCTGTGTGAAAAGTGGTGTATGGGTATATGTGTAGTAAGTGTAGAAAATGCTGTAAAATAAGTTCTCTAGATGAGTTTATTTTGTCGATTCGTCTAAAAGAGATATCACAGGACGCAGGAGGAATATCACAAGGAGCAACTAGGTCTGTGGGAGCAGCTTTGCATGAATACTTAATCGTGATAACCAGTTCCTGTGCCTGGAAGCCCATACGCAAGTAGTGATGGATGAACGCTTAAATTAAGAAAGTTTGGTGGCCAGCGGTTCCGTACTGATAGAAATGCATGGATGAGTAGTCAATGATGCAACTTTGAGAGCATACGTTATAGCTTTATGCGTACGCTGGTGCTCTAGGCGCCACTGGTCACATTTAACCTATAAAATTTAAATGGGCCTCGTTTAAAAGGCTCCAGACGTAAGGCGGAGCCCTAAGTGCAAAACTGGATCCAACAGTTTTAAGGATGTTTTTAGAGGCAGATCCATATATTACACTCCTATAGTCCAGGCCCGACCTCAAGAAGTTATTGAAGAGACACAGACGGCATGTTTTATCTACTAAGTATGATTGGTGTGTCAAGAGTTAATATATTCATTCTCCTAATGCTCTTATTCTTTAGTTGTTTAATGCGTGGAATAAACGTTAGCTTATGATCTAGCACAACACCAAGAAATACATGCTGTATTTTAACCGGAACGGCCACAACATTCAGAATAATATCAGGATCTGGCCTGATGCCACCCTGCCTGGAGAACTGAACACAAGTGCTCTTTTCAGGATTTACCTTAAACCCTGTCTCATCAGCCTACTTGGCAAGTTTGTTCACACTTAGTTGTACGTGCCGCTCACAAATGGAGAGGTTAGAAGATTTGTAACTGATATGAATATCATCGACATATACAGAGTAAGAAATTGTTGGTGAAAGTGAATCTTTAGGGGATTCATCTTCGTGATAAAAAGTGTACAGCTGAGTACGCCACCCTGTGGAACCCCGTTTTTTTGTGTGTGCAATTCGGGAGGTGCCAGAGCTACTCTTACTCGACAGGTGCGTTCAGTCAGGTAGCTTTCTACTGTGTTCGGCGTGTTTCCTAATATACCATCAGATTTTAGGTCGCGCAAGATACCGTAACGCTCAGCAGTTGCATACTCCCTTCCGAAATCTAAGAAAATAGACATGCAGTACTGTCTGCGAAAAAAAGCAACTTTGACCTATGACCCCAATGCCCCCATCTGATCAGTCATGGATCTTCCCGACGTAAATCCTGCCTGGAAACTATGAAGGGTGCCATAATATTCAAATACACTCTTTTCAAGCACCTTGCTTTGGCAGCTGCTCAGGGCATAGGGGCTGTAACTACAGGGAGAGCATGTATCTTTCATAATTGGAACGACAAACGATTCTCTCCACGCCCGTGGAAAGTGTCCGAGGGACCATATTTTGTTAAAAAGGTAGAGTAGAGTGTCCACTGTGTCTGCACGGAGGTGCCGGAACATTTCGTGTAAGATGTGGTCGATGCGAGGGGCTGAAATATTACGTGTGGCCAGAGCAGTCTGAAGCACCTGGAGAAAAAATTGGGAGTTGTAGGAGTCGTTCGATTGATTGTTGCCCCGCATAGGCTTGCGCCCAGCCGACTTTTCATACTGTACAAATGTACTTGTGTAGTCTGACGAACTTGATATGTGTTTAAAGTGTTTTGCAAGTTTATTTGCCTGGTGCTCAAGCGTGTCACAAGTGGTGCTGACAAGGGATAGATTGTTTTTTATCCGTTACGTTTTCTTATTCGATTCCATACTTTGTTCTTGTGCAGGAATTAATTGATAATATGGAGGAAGTCCAGCTGCTGGTTTTTGCCTGTAGGTGAATACGCTTTCCCATGGCTTTGGCACGCTTAAAAACTATGAGGTTTTGGGCAGTTGGGTATCTAGAAAGACCGCCCGAAGATTTATTTTGAGTTTGCCCTGCCTGCCTACATTCTTCGTTCCACCAAGGCATTCTACAATTTCGGATTATACCAGAGGTTTCCGGTAATGACTGTTCTGCAGCATTTAAAATATGTGCAGTAAAGACTGATGTTTCGTCAGTGTCTAGATGTGTTATTGTTGCGTGTGAAAGCTTCGATTCTTGTGTGAATTTTGTCCAGTCTGAAACGGCTTCGTTAAAACGTTTTATGGGATATAGAAATCAGGTCCTACATCCCGACATTTAAATGCGACTGGGAAATGGTCACTTCCATATAGGTTTGAGTCCACCTCCCAGTAAATGAGTGGGAAAAGATCTGAAGAGCCAATAACCAAGTCGATATGTGAGTATGTCATGTGTGCTGTATTGTAGTGGGTTGGCTGTTTTTATAAAAGAAACAGGCTCCGGACGACACTAAATATCTCAATTAAACGGCCTCTGGCGTCTCTGCGCTTAGATCCCCACAGTTGAGAGTGAGGATTAAAATGTCTTACTGGTATAAAGGGTTCCGATAGCTGATCTATTGGTGACTGAAATTGTGAGCTAGACAGTCGATAGTTAGGTGGAATGTACGGTGAAGAGAAAGTTATTAACTTATTACAAGTGACTGCCCTTATTGCGACGGCCTCAATGGCAGTGAGTAGGCGAACTGGCTGGCACGCAAGACATTTCTTTGTGATTATCGCCACTGTACCGGAGGAGTGAGTGCAGCTGTCTCTGTCCCTACTATAAACAGAGAATTAGGTCAGCAAATTTGTTTGAAGTTGAGATGTGTTTCTTGTACACAAAAGGACTACATTAATTTTCATGATAAATTTCGTAGACATCTAGCTTTTTATTAGGCCCCTACAGTGCCATTGTACAATGCTCTGTTTCGTGTATCTTGTTGCAGACTATGTTATATTAAGGGTCTCTTGATGTGGGTATTATGTGTTGCGTGTAGGAGCTGTTGCCCTGCGTGTTGAACTGACTTGAAATGACAAATGTGCTCTTAATATGGCGTAAGATGTACCGTACGTACGGCCTAATTTCAGTCGTTGTTGTGACACGAGGGAAAATTTTGCCAGTAATGGTTTGGTTGAACATTGCACGAAGTTTTAAATGGTCAGCTTTATTTGAAAATAATTACTGCCTTCAGAACACGGTATCTTGAATGAAAGGAAGCGAGGCTGTCTCTCCTGCATAGAAAGTATTGTGCTGCTGATTTTTACGAAACTTGTGCTAAAAAGTTCGCTTGGCTGAGGAAATAGCATGGGTGGTAATGATGCAAATATTATGGAGTGATAGGTTCACTACATATGGGAGTCAGTTGGTCGCGTTGTGTGATGGCTCCTGGTGTTTTTACAGACATCGCTAACAACACTGGTTGAGAAAGGAATCTGAGGTGTACGAGCGCGCCGCAAAGCCTTCGAGTGTGCAGGAAAGTTGCAGAGCAATTCTTTTGCAATAAAGGTCGTCCGTTTCTTAGAAAGGAATGTTTTGATCAGCTACGGTCTGCCACAAATGGCGCGGCTGCGTGTAAAATGGTGCCATAGTTCAGGTGAGCGCAAGGCACGCTCCACCGCAAGGTCACCACTAGATGCCAGGACAGGGCACTTGTGCGAATAATGCCAGGAAGCGATGTATCGCGAATAAATAAAGGAGAGTTGAGTCGTTAATCACGAGGGAGCATGGGCGAAATAGCGCCAGTTCATACTATTTGGTCAATCTGTGTGTGTTGTTTGTGGGTAAAATATGGGTTGTGAGAGTGACATGACCAAAAGTGCTGCATATGTCGCTGCAGATGTCGATGTGAGCAAGGGAGTGAAAGGCTATCGCGTGCAACTTGTAAAGGTAAAGTCGAAGTGCCGGTCGGCAAATCGCTGAAAAAGTAATCAGCCCATAGGAATAACATGAATGCGTTAAGTGTTATTAGGTTTCAAACAATCGTAACAATCAAAATAGATGATATTCTGCGCAATATTCTCGCTCGTTGTCCTTATTTCGGTGCAGACAGGAATGACTTGCCTCCACAATTCGTTGAAACATAGTATCAGGAAGAACTTCTGGAACGTGTATGAAAGCCAATCCGTCGAGCTGAGTTTCCCTCGTCCATTCCGTGCTTGAAGTGAGAAAGTTCTGAAGGTCTTCTTCGTTCTCCATTTTAGAGAAGCCGCTCATCTCTATTTCACTGAGCAGTGGTATACTATTCTCAGACGTGCGCGTTAAGGCTGCATTAAACGCATCACCTGAAACAGAAGCGAAGCAGCAATTTTGATAAAGCGTTGGTGACAGTGAGCTTAAGGGAAGCTCGGTAACGCGTGTCGCAGTGAATGGGAGAAAATATAATATCGGTAAATTATGGGTGCTATTCCCACCACTCAAACCGACATCACGCAGAAGCCGCACCATGCAGATGCATTCATACCTCCCCTATTTCGGATCCATATACAGAGACGTTTCCCAGCAAATTTTGCTGCCAGCAAAACACCAGTAAGGCCAGGAGTGGAGTGCGCGTGGAGTGGAAAGCTTTATATAGACTTCTTTCTCGTTATAGCTTTATTGTGCTTATTCTTATACTTCAGGGCCTCAAATCCCCACTGAGGAACTATGCACCTGGCTCTGTTTACCTATTGTAATGTTGTTTTTGCGATGAATATTGACTTTAAGGGTTAAAGATTACCTTTTAGATTACCCAAAGAAAAGAGGTAAAGGAAATTACCTCCTTTAGAGATGGCTTGTAGTGGAAGCTAATTTTTAATGATTTCATTTGGTACGTACTGCAGACCTAGACCTTTCAAAGGTCTGAGCAGGGCAGGTTCTTTACGACGAGAACACGCAAAGAAAAAACATGTGAAACAAAAACATGAAATTTACAAGAAATGTAGGTAAAGGCGCGTCATATCTGCGGACGAATACATCTAGAATGTCATCGGTACCTGACGACGTATTTGTTTTCAAGTTCAATAGCATAGAACCGATGCCGTGATAAGAAAATGAGTATTTGCAGCTCTTGTGGTACAGTGTGGGAACAGGGGTATACTCTGTAAAAGTAGCCATTGAAATGATGGGCAATGCCTTTGTGATTAATAACTATTGCATCACGATTTTTTAGTTCAAAGATTGGCAATTTTTCTTCTCGCTTGTGTAATTCCAAGCTTTTGTAGTTTCTCTGATAAAGTTTGCCAACGATACGTTGAAGCAGCCATCGTTAGAGTATTTTGCGAGTAATATTTTAATTGCAAGAAGCTATAAAATATTGTTTGAAAGACAAATAAAAATGTTGGGACATACAGTCTGGCTGTAGAGCAAAACTAAAATTATTTAAAAGGCAAGATGGCTGGTGCCCCTTGGCACTATGCTGAAAAGACGTGTAATAATGTTTCCTCGGTAGTCTTACGAATGCGGTTAAGAAGAAACTGATACTTCCGGCAAAAATATTTGGTGGAGTGGAATCTGACTGTAGACTTCTGGGAAGTGTTTTCGTAGTGTTGTGTCGATTGTCTTAGATTGAATTAGAATGCTTATTAGAGATAGGTGCTGCCCACACCGGCTACAGAAGTGAGCAGGTGCGAGTGGGCTGGGTGTGTCTGGCCTATCCATAACTTGGCTAAAACAATCTTGAATGGTGTTTTATTTGAGTGGTACCTGCTGTTACGTGGTTTTTACTGCGCGGTTTGTTGGCTGTTTGCGTGTTCCATTTTTTTTGCCCATGTTCCCAAAGTCTCCTTTATAAGAATGACTTCAGTGCTTGTAGAGGATGTGCAGGACTCCACGCGGGGACTTGCGTTACGCAGTCGGAATCTGGTCCAATGCCTTGTTGGGTGATCAAACCTATATAAGTACTTTTTGGCTATTGAAGGAATGAGAAGAAACAAAAACCTTTGTTTCTTCTCATTTGAAAGCCTGTTGACACCAAGTTGAACATATGCCTCGTAAATGGATAAATTAGACGACTTGAGGCTTTTATAAATTTCAGCGCCGTTAACCATAAACTTGAGGGAGGCCCGAAATTTTTAGAGAATTTACCTTACCACTGAAAAGTGTTTAACGCTCTATCTTAACACTCAA
The DNA here is from genome assembly GCF_048455015.1 of Haemaphysalis longicornis. Taxonomy (NCBI): domain Eukaryota; kingdom Metazoa; phylum Arthropoda; class Arachnida; order Ixodida; family Ixodidae; genus Haemaphysalis; species Haemaphysalis longicornis. Next base: position 93,205,408 of record NW_027526460.1, on the reverse strand, counting down.
ACGTCTGCAACACTAAACACCTCGTCCTAGGACGACCCGTTTTCTTTTGTGCGTACCCGGAATGAACATCCTTAGTTTTAAAGAACAAAAAAAATCGAAATATGAAGAGCGCTTAGCATGTTTCCACAAATACTAAATGTACGTAGGTGAGGCTAAATACAATGACACCTTGCTGGGACATCAGCTTTCTCCATTGAGAAAAAATGAACATGTGGTGTGGGTTACGCACGAACTTGTCTTTTCGATATGACCCAGAAGAAGAGATAGTTAACAGAACGCCCAGTTCGTAAACCAGAGTATAGAAATACTTTATATTATGTAATTAATATTGCTTTTTATTATGAAAAAATTAACCAGCTCTTCATGAAAAGAGTTAGTGTTCACCCCTAAGGCATACGCTCTAATCAATCCTCGCATGATTGTGCACAGGACAATGTTTTACCCAAGCTTGTGGCGGCGCTTAACGAGGGTCACAATACTGATTGCCATGTGGTCGGTTCTGTAGTGTGTTGTACTGTTGTCAGAATTCTGTGCTTCGGCTTTCAAAATGGTTATACGTACCTGTAGTGAGCAATAGAAAACGACTAATGAATCCTAGAGCTCATTAGGAGTGGTTATACTCCGTTTGTTTTTGTTGAAAGATATGCTGAGTTCATACGTTCGGGCTTTCACAAAGAAAAACGAGCAGAAGTATACCAATCATTCACAAACAGATTGATATTCTATCTGTTCCTTTTAATGGCCTTACATGAGCTATTCGTGTATGAATATATATTTATAGCAAACGTGACGTTGTAAACATGCCCCATGGTCCAATCACTATTGGTCAGTGCGAACTAGGAGCTGCAGACGGGGTTGGAGGCGTTCGTACGGAAAGTGCAAGGTGCAGTACGTAGCACTGGGTTGATTATTTTTAAGACGTTTTTCTGGGCGACCCGTTGTCGTGAGTTTGTCCGCCATAGAAGGCCCCATTAGGCACAAAATGTGCAATTCATAGGCAAAAATCATGCAGCCATATTTTAATTGAAGTAACAATGGACATACAATTCTGGATTGATGCCTTGCCTCAAATATGCTTAATGTTTTCTGTGCTCAACAACGTGGACGAGTGAAAGCATTACTAGTCTAGGAAAGCTTTGCGAATATAAGTGTCTCGTTCAAGCATTATTCTAACTTTCTGCACGTGAGCTTGGCACATGCTCTCCTTCTCATCAGGCCATCGCCTCTCCACATCGCTGCAAACGCGTTACCACATTCCGTCTCATAGAAGCCTTGACCAATATTAGCGTATTTGTTCAAAGAAAATTTATGGCCCACTTAGAAAACTGAGGCCATATGCCGTCAAATTTTGCCTCGGCTTAATTTTATTTGAACAGACATTGCGTACCCCAAATTCGTAAAGGACATGACTGGTAACCCCGGGAAATACATTGTTAATCAGAAATGTTTAAAATAGCTGTTTCGCAGACGACACTGCACCTGCCGGCAGATCGCGAACCAGCCATGAAGCGGAAACGACATGCCGACCGGCCGCTTGCTCTCTCCTCCGGCTTACCCAACCCTCCCACTACCTGGCTGCAGGTGACCGGGAGCTCCTCACCCGAGCTACAGCTCCTGACCACCACTAGGGCTCAAGATTACCTGGCTCGCCTTCCCCACATAAGGGACACTCGCTAGGACTAAGCCTCGCCAGGAATAAAAGTTTTTTTCTCTCTCTTTTCTGGCTGGTCAGGAAAACCGGTCGGGTGCCGCAGGTGCTCTTCTCCGAACTGCGCTTCCCACAAAACACATGATCTTTATAAGCGCAAAAAATGCCTTTTCGGGGTTACCACACTCTCCCAAAAATTACATACACAGATTTGTTCCCGCCGGCCGGCCACCTGGCCGCACCGACAGCTCGCTCGCCGGCTTCAACATCACTTCAGCCTGGTCGTAACGGCTGCGCTCTTTTCAATTTTGGTTTAAAAGTCGCCGATTTTCGCTGGTCGTTTGCGCCGCGCACGCACGTATTTCGTATGCCGTATTTTGTATCTCGCAATCTTTTCACGCAGACTATACAGAAATTTGGTTTTCAAGAGGGTGAAGTTTTGAGTACAGTTCGATTTCAATGATAATGCTTGTAGAGATGTGCGTCTCGCCGATTTAGGGGTTGCATAATTTATCTTTTTATTTACACACTCAGTGAGTTCATACCGCATTAAATTGAGAAGCGGGGCGAGTATACCCGAAGACAACAAATCGTTCAGAGTGAAGTGTGTTCAAGTGTAAATGTCTGCTCTGGGAAGTTCCTATCGATGAGTTCACACTAACGCAGTGCGGGTAAAATATTTTCTTAGCTTCGAAAAGTCAAAAAGTTGTAAAAAGGTACGACGTTGGGCGGGTAGATTACCACTGTATATGTGTAACATTGAAAACACTGCTCGGAATAAAAATTTACTAAGACTGCATTTGTTTGGTGCTTTCCTCAGCTAAATTCACCAAACGTGAACGACAAAAAACGTGTTCAACTGGCCTGTTTTTTTAAACTAGTGAACGCACTTACCGTTCTCGGCAGTGAACATAGAGGTGTCTCCCTCCTTACTCTTCTTGTAGGCTACTCTGGAATACACCAGATGGGTGCACAGCTTTTCGGGCAACCTATTGACGACCAGGACACTTTCCACGACGCACACGAGGACACCTGCGTCAGAAAACGGGCCTAAAGTTCCGCACTTCTGAACAATTGTATAGTCGCCAACAATTCCTGGTAACGAAGCAATCCAGGACTCCTACTGGCTGCTTTGCGCCCTACTTTAATGTGACGTGGTGTATACACACAAGCCTGCCCCAGCAGTTCTAAACATTTGTTCTGTTGATCCAGACGTCCATTTGGCATGCTAATCTTCCTATTTTCGTGAAGGTCACTTAACGAAGAGCCACGTGTTCCTACCTGTTTCCTCCCCTGGAGTTGACTTTGGTTGTTGAGTATCTGTAATGAGAAACACAGAGGTACTGTATATACTAGGACACTGGGATGTCGGGCACGGGAAGCAATGACGGAGACCGGACCACATCGGTCACATGACAAGGGTGTGCATATTTGTCACGCGCTATACAAAGGAAGCAACTATACAACTTCGTTTTATCTAAAACGTTTCGTGTTTTGTGGTGCCTTTTGTCTGGGTTGGAGGAAAATATGAATTTTTCACTGACAAATTAATTTCATTTACCCTCTTGCATCGCTTCTTTAAGTGCGTCAGCAATAATTTAGTAGGAGCCAGAATATAAAAGGAAGATTTTTTGCGTACAATACACGGAAAGACACATGCAGCAATTCTTTCGGGACCTGGAGGCTACTACGAGGCCATGCCAAACCCCCTAGGTTACCGTCGGTCTTATTAGAAGGCTTAACGATGCCACGTGGCGATCGTCTGATCACACCTGTGCGATTTGTGGGGTTTAAGAATATGGTTGTGCGATTTGTGGGGTTTAAGAATATAGTAAGCATTTCGTAAAAAAATTTGCTGCACCTCAACGAAGAGGGTTTCTGATGTGGCTGTGTGGCTTGCGCTTGGCCGGTCGTGCGGGAGTATATAATGCGCACGGCGGACGGCGTGCTTTAGTAGCGTCAGTTACTGGAAGAGTAGAGCAGCGTACACGTTTTCGCGTGTCAAATTCCTGTTCACGCCAGAGGTTTTCTGCGCTTTTTTTGATAAAGTTCAAGCACAAATGACTCGTTTTTAACGATACAATCCCAATTTACTTGCACTTGATTTTGTCGGACGCCGTAAATTGCACAAACGGCTCAAATGCGTCACGACTAGTGAGACAAAGTTGCTTGTGAGTCGCATGCCCGTGCTCCTTTTTCTTCGTTGAAGGCCCTATTCCCTGTTGATTTACGTAAAGGTGGGGTAGAGTTAATCCAACGAGGGAATCTTTTAAATAAAACAAACTTGTACTTTGTCTTTACCAATGCTTCAAGTCCGGTGTTGTACGACTAACGAGGCAATCTTTGAAATTATCCACACTGGTACTTTGGCTTCATGAACCGTAAGAACAGTCTAGAAGACCTACTTGTCTTGAAACGCATATAGTGCGGGGGGGCAAATTCGATGGCCGCAGTCTGCAAAAAGGCCTTCATGGGCCTCTACAAAGCTTACGATTGATAACACCTCTCACATTTGCTCATTTTGCGTATATTTTCCATACGTTTCCGTGATACATTTGCACCGGATGTTTTTTTCCCTTTTTATCACATAAGAGCTCACAAACTACGCTTCCCACAAAACACATGATCTTTATAAGCGCAAAAAATGCCTTTTCGGGGTTACCACACAACAGAGAGTTATACTAGTGCGGGAACCGGTACCATTACCGAGCCCGGTAGGCGACCGGCGCTACTGCGTGTTCGCAGAGGCAGAAAACTGGTTGTGTGCATGTGAAGCTGAACAGTTGCCGTGCCGGGACCGGTTATGCACTCTAATATAACTCTCTATTAGCGAGATGTAGTATAGTGTTACCGCGTTTGCGTTACCGTTTACCATGTTACCAGAAGCCGGAGTTTCCGAATAGTGCTGAAAACGATAGGACACGTTATAGCCCACCGTTTCCGGTTTGGGTATTACGGCCACTATCGTGCAGGTAGCGACATCTGTAGAAATATTCTCAAAGCAAATCACCAATAACTTTGTTGACACCTATTTGCTTTCGTTTAAGTAGCTTGAATGTTTCACTTTTCGGATGAAGCGTTCACAATAACATTAGTTATTTTGAGAAAACTGCAGCGATCACCTGTACAGCTTTAAAATAACATGTCGGTGGCACGATCTCCTGAGTAGAGTTGGAATCAAGGTAAAGTAGAAGTTATGCCCTCGCTAAATATTTAGACAAGAAATGAGTAATAGAATTTGTTGTACTTGCTCACCTACACTACTTTGCCTAGCGCAGTTTTCGAGGCGCACAAGCACTTCGCTGACTCAGAAACTAATCTCAAATGTTTGAGGCGGCCGAGGCTTAGCACGAGTAGGGGCGGCCTATCCATCTGAAACAATAGTCGTTTGTCATGCTCCTGGGCATCATTTAGCAAGAATAACGTAATCAACTTTAACTAAGATGACTTTTATCAACTCTACCAAGCATCAGGCGCCGACGAGGCTGCATTTACTCTAATCAAGACGCGAGGGTACACTTTTTGTGCACAGGAAGTTCGCTGGCCATGGCAAAGCCTGACCCGATAAGTTAGCGCTTGCGACAACTTTTCGCGTATGCGCAGTCGACTCCTGCAGGAACGTAGACGGTAACTGAAACAGGGTAACAGTACGTCAAGGGCTCTGTATTAACAAATTCACTGGGTTTTCTAAATGCCTTCCGCTGTTTGGCGTGGTGTTGATAAATTGCTTATTTGAATTTAAGTGTTTCGAACGACAGCAAAAGAAGTCTGATTATAGCAATGCGGCAAAAATCTTTTCTGTATTTGAATATGATGCTTCACGAACAGATGAAAGCTTGTAGAGTATATTTTAGACCCACGTTCCAGTCATGCGATGTTCGAATACAAAAACCTGTGCCGTTGAAATGCATGACTTGTTGGCAAGAAATTGTAGAAGTATTGGCGTCATTCTGTTTATCCGCTGTAATGAAGACATTCTGGTAAAAGCGTGCGAAGACGTAGATGCTTGGATAATGAGACAAAAGAAAAATTGCGCCAACCTCCCCGTGAGGGCAACCCTGTGTAGATGCGACGCATCGAGGGGTTCACTTGGTGTTTCCGTTGGATTGATTCTGAAATCGCGTGAAACGTGTCAGCAACGCATATGATTATTATGTTTTATGATTATTATTATGTTTTATTGGCCAATCTTGGTCAATCTCTCTAATATATGCTTGGGGCTTCGCTGTAGCAACGACCTTTACTCCATCATTGTTGCTGTAAGTGGGAGCTTCTTTTCTTTTATTGCAAGTGTTAATCCTTGCCCCATCATGTGTTGTATCAGTAGCATCTTGACGTAGTTTGAATGAGTCGAGGATATAAGGCACGTTCGTAGCATTTGATTCTGTGTCGGTTTTGTGGCGCAATGGGAAGAGCACCATGTACCTCGAGTTCCTCCCACAGGGTCGTGGGATCGAAACCGGCGCCGCTAACTATTATTTTTTTATAGTGTAGGGGGAGGGGCGGACGACAACAACGCCGACGACGCTGCATGGACAAGGCGAGCGAATGAGATGCAGTCGCATGTAAAAGGTAAACGGGGTGGGATAATCCGTAGCTTTATACGCCCTAAGCATTTTAGAGAAAATCAGTAGGTCATACTGCTAGTTTCACGTAACACACCAGTTACCAGCGGCATCTAAAGCGTTAAACCCAACGTGAATGCTGAAAAGTGTTGAGTGCTTAGTTTAGACCGCTTTATACGTAAAAGAACCAGAACGGGCTCTTTGTCAGTTTATTGCCTGGAGTTCCCAGGGATCGCCACGCTATTCCTGTATAACTTGTTTATAGCGTATAATCATTCATCTTCTGCGTTGCATCTAGTCATACTGCAGGGACGTATCTGTTCTCTTCTTGCAAATGGCTATCTTCCAAAGACCCGCAGACGTCTCGAGTGGCGACAAAAAGGAGGCCTATGTGTTCTTATATTAAAACACTGGCCGTGACTGACAAAGAATCTCAGGCATAAACGTAGCACTACGGCGCTGAGTTTGTGTTTCGGTTAGTTATATATTGAGTGTCTAATACAATCACATCCCTGCTCCTGGCCCCCCGAGTACCGTGTCGTTTGAATTGTAGGTGATGTCCAAGGAAGTTTTACCCTTGCGGAATGTACACCAAGAACTCGCATATTTTGGTTGCACGGTAGCTGATACAATGCAAATTGTTTTAAGGTTTGTCTCAAATAAATGGCAAGAATTCTATAGTATAGAGAATAATGTCAGTGCAAATTACATAGCATCGCATGTGAGACAGCTAGTCATCTCATCGTCATGCTTGGCGCGTCGTAATGAAGCATCGTATGTCGCCAAGGCCCTTTGTGAAATGGGATTATTTGAGTGGATTTTATCTCGATTTTTTATATTGTTACAGAGAAGATAAACAGTTTTGTGCAGCATAGAGCTACGTTTTCTTTCCTTTTTGACTTTCTTGCATGACCGCGATTGGGCAGATGAAACAAAATCACAATTGAAGAACCTGAACAGCGTGCTCTGACAGTTTGTGGTAGGATTCGCATCATCTGAGCGTTTTACCGACGTCACTTTACCGCGACAGGAGTTTCAACCACACCAAAAACAAGAAAGTGTGTTTTGGATGTAGGACCTCATGTGTCCGAGGATGAAGCCTGCTTTTGCTGATTTGGAAGTGTGCTTCGGTGAAGTGCCATAATAGGCTGCGTGGTGTTGATTTTTTTTATCCACGCCAGATTGTTTTATGTTTTACGGCACTCACTCCTTGTTCACGCGAGCCCTCAAGAAGATCAGATGCAGTTTTGTAGGTTGAGACGGTTGCGGACTGTTCTCTAATTAGTGTATCCAGATGATAAGAGCACCACGAAGTTTCCTTCCATGGCCTCTTGCTTTCGTCACGGAACGGACAAAGTTGAGGAAGCAATGTTCAATACAGGTTTGAATATAGCGTCGGTTCATGCCATCCTCGGGGCGCGATCGTTTCGCAGCGTGATTAAAAATACCATGCCGCGTAATATAAAGAATGTAGGCGGTATTAAGTACAGTAACGTTACCTTTTTACAAATATGCTAAGTAGGATTGAGGGGCCTCTTTTCTGCTTAATGAAAGCCCGTCCACCGGAGCTTCAGAAGGCTCTGCGGCAACCGTTCACGGTTTCTAACATTCCGACGTGTCACTACAGAAAGTAGCAGCTGGGGTACAGGGGTTTCGAGTTTCCGGGTCGCCGCTCATTGTCACCAAGATTACTCAAGATGCCACGTGCAGTTCTGTATTTTATGTTCTGTTGCATGTTTCGCAGCAAGAAATACATCACATACTTCTCCTGTGAAAACGGCTGAGTGGCTACGGTTTAGGGTTTTTCTACAGAAAAAGGTGAGAACATGGTCTGAATTGACACTGCAGAACTTGTCGCTGTCTCTTAAATAGTCAACGAAAAGAATTACCTAGTATACGCGCACTTTATTACGAATAGATAGCTGAGGCTGGTACGAATTAGTGTCGCATGCCACAGAGCTCGTCAAAGTCCACTGTGGTTCGTGCAGCTGGGTGCCGAAGCATACAAGCCGCGTTCAGCGGCACGAACATTTCCTCCCGTTGGGGTAAGTACATGCTGCGGTGTTACCGCAATGCCACAAAATCTGATACAAAAAGATTATAGGTGTCCTTGATAACCATACGGAAGTTGCTTTTAGTACTTATAAAAAACGAATCTCTTACCCGTTGGCTTAGACGTTGTGCTCTTCCCACCTTTGCCAGGACGTGTTCGTCGTTCTGGTTCTAAAAACAGAAAACACGTTCTTTGAAAAGCAATAAGGTATATACTGGCACATGAGCAAAAAATGGTTTACTAATGGCACGCGAACACTTGTATGACCTCTGCAAAACTTCCATTGAGCAAGCTAGTGGTGATCATCTTTTACCACGGGCGGCGCCTGCTTGATGGGACATAGGACTCACCGGAGCCAGCTGGAATTCTGAGTCTGTACAAACCCGCACCCTGGCGGCGTCTTTTTAAGGTGAAGCGTTACATAGATAGGTGAAAGGAAAATTCGCCGTTTAGTATACGCAAGAAACCGCGGTGCAATCCTATCCGCACGAGCGAAAAAGCAGTTAGGAAATTGCTTTAACGAAAGATTGGCTGGATTTTGAGATGACGCAGCTGCACTCTCGCAACTTATATAACGTTATATAGTTTCTTTCGCAGGAGAGGGAACGCAGCGAGGTGCTGCGTTAAGTACAGTTCAAGCTACAACGGCGGACAAGGGCGGTGGCGGTGCTGATGGAGCAGCATTATTGTGACAATGGCAAACACCGGCTGCACGTTACTTCGAAATTGGTAAACCATGCGTCATACGTTTTGCCAAGGAGCAAGCAGCTTACGATTAACGACACCACACCTGCATGTCTATAGCTTCGCTGTCTACGGATTGCATGGGTGCATGTTTCACTCAATGGGCAAGTTATTACTCAAGTAGTGAAAGAGGGTGGATTGGTTTGTTGCTAACTGGTGGCTTTTTTTAGTGTAAGTAAGAATAGGGGCTAGAGATTTCACGCTTTTCAATTATTCGTAAGTCGACAATACACATGATATTCAACTCGTTACCTATATGAAAATGTGTAAACAGTAGCGATAACCTGAACAAGGTCTAGGCTGACGAAGCCTCAATGCAGCGTTCAAAATAAAACTGTTTTTGGAAACTTTTTTATATAGTGTTACCCCAATGCCGCGAAAACAGCACAGTTCAATATTTTCGATGAAATGAACGAGATGACCCCCTATTTTTCCAGTTTCATTCTTCTCAAGGAGAAATTTTATATTCGTTGTCAAATTTTAATATCCATTGCCATATTGATGCACCATTGTACCACACCACCCTTTGTTGGATTTTTGTGCTCGAATTACTGCATTTTCCAGAAAAAATATGTAAACATTACTAACGAGTGCATGCGACCAAGTCTAACTATAGTTCTTTTGTTTCCAGGGATACCGTTCACATTCCTTGCCTCTTTAATTTACACTGGTGCAGCATGTACCCCACCATCTTTTCTTTCTTTCTTGGACTGCCATTTTCGCAATTGTTTGACTGAAAGATGTGGACATATAAAGACCTACGCTTGTAGAGATCTCAATCTCACATAAATTTCATTCATGAAATTATATATCAATAGTAGTCATCGAATCTAAAGCAGGCAGCGATATATAAATTTATAGTGCAAGCGTAAAAATACCTGAAAAATTTACCAACAATTCATAGCGCATTTATGTGCAGTTTTAACCGTACTTTGGCAGGAAACCGTTATTGAGATCAAACAAGTGCGTATCTCGAAAAGGTCCCTGGCCTTGGCGTGGAGAAAGGTGAAGAGATGAGTAGCAGGCGAACGATTTGGCTAGGGTCAGGATGAAGGCCAAAGTAATGGCACAGGCACCTATAAGGAGTAGTAGAAATAAACTAAGGGCTGAGGTACTGAAGGAATGGCAAAATGGTGACTGCGCAGATGATGGCACGAACTAATTTTTCTGTCCTCAAGATTTATAACGAGCGCCCAGGAAGCGCAATGCCCTTCGAAAAATACGCTCTCTTGTGGTAAGATTTGGTACCTAAAGAACAGTACATCAAATAGGATATTGGAGTGATATGTATGAACGAGGAAATACCTCCGGCCGCTTTTGTATAATAACAAATAGTCGATTTTGCTTGCACGAGTCACTGTTGGGAAATTCATGAAGAAAACGTCGCCGCATATCTGCTCACTTCGTTGCAAATGTCGACGAAAGACGATAGTGGAACGGCGCCCCTGCGAAGTAAATGTCTTCCTTCTCTTTCCCTCTCACCTTATGATCCCTCTCTCCCATGTCGCTCCTCCCAAGATAACACGCTAGCTGTTTGCTAAAATCAGTTTTAATGTTACCGCGTTCCCCTCCTCCTCTCCTCACCAAATGGATCGATGCCAGCGCGGCCGTACGTTCGAGACGCGCGTGAATCGAAGCACCTACTCCCGCCACGTCCGTTCAAAGCAGAACGCTAAAACTGTCTAGTGGAACCTTTCGTTACTGTTGCCATTGGATTTTTAAAATGCCTCTAGGAAAGCTGCGGGCAACAGCTTTTGTATTTTTCTCGACGTATCCTGCATTAAATCAACCACCCCTGCATTTGTAATAAAGATATCACTGAGAATACCACTTATGTATTGATGTCTTGCCAAAATAAGCATACTATTTTGTTCTAGCTCAACAATGTTGACAAGTATGAACATTGACATCGGACTTAGCCATTTTGTTTGGCTGTGGGTATATAAACTGATAGTGCAGCACCTGTTTAACTTTGGATGGGGAGGCTGAATCGAGGTAAAAACAAAGACAGACGGACATAGACAGGCAAAAATTTTCACGTTCAAGTAGCCTATCGTCTTTAAAAATACAAAGGCGTGACTGTTCTCTCAACCGAAATACAGGCATGCTTATTGAAAAAGCTACAGGACTAGCCACACTGACTACGTCAGATTTTTTTCTAGTTGCAATTGCATTGTCACACAGCACAACAGAATTTTATATATTTAGTGAAGCCTAGAGCCTTACTGCTTTTATATTACCCATTATAAACAGGAGCAGTGGGAGGTCAATGGGAGAGACCTTGGTCCTGCAGTGGACCTGAGTGGGCTGGTGATGATTCGGCTTACTTTATAAATTGTCATTCCCGTAGCGTATAAAACCAGCCTTAAATCAATTTGAGCAACGGGGTTTTGATCTCCCACACACACAGTGTAAAAATTACTTTCAGCTGTACAAAATATTCTGTGACCACATTTCTCCACACAGCTGACCGTCGACTGCTGTGTTTTGTAAACTGTTACGAACCTGCAATTTTTCTACGGTCTTGATACTGCAACTATAAACTAGAAGCCATTCTTACGTGCGCGCTCCCGGACAGCTGTCGGCTCTAGCGAGTAAACATTCCCCCAGACCGAGACATTGGGAATGAATGTTATTATTTGCCCAGAAAAGACACGTGGCGTAAAATTTATACCCGGGAACTGTTGTTTTAAGAGTCATCGCCCAAGGTCGGTTTACCGAGAAACAGGCTTCCGTAAGGGGTGACGAACGCCCGGAGCATTTTTTTCACCCGGGGTCTTTTCTAAGCTACCATAACTTTTTTGCTTCAGGTTTTTGTCTAATAAATTAGTAATACCTGTAGTAGGCATGTAGAAAATGTCAACCTGGAGCATGGTTCCAAAAAAGTAGTCTAAGGTAGAAAGGTACGCCACATTGACATTGTACGAAACATATCCGTAATTACGTAATATGCAAGTATGTCCAAGAACAAAGAGCATTGGAGCCTTAATTTATTAGCCCAAAATAAAGCCGTCATCGCCAGCATTCGGCACAGCAACTTCATTTGCACTAGAATAACAGTGCGGATTAACTACAAAAGGCGAGCTTGTAATACGTACCATCATCTCTTTCCCACCAGGGATTTTCTCCTAAAAAGAACAAAAAAAATGGCTCATTTGTTTATTCCGCAGTCACGTATGCGCGTTGAGAAACAAATTAAATTGTACCAAATAACACAAAAATATCAAGAAGCGCGAATACATGCACAAATTGTGGGTGATGTTAGGTGCAACCTACCAGTAAGCGATTTTGTTGGCTCCTCATACCATGGTGTTCCTATAAGAAAACGTTTCAAAAAAACACATGAGGGCTGGCCAAAATTTATATTGAAAGTTATGTGAACACAGTAGGCGCTCCATGGGAACACGTAAAAGTGGGGAACAGGACCTGCAGTGTAAGCAATTCTGTGCTGCCACCATCATAGAATGGTAGCGCCTTTTCGCCAATTATCTTGTTTCCAATTAGCATCGCAGCAGGACGGCAGCGATTTTGAGGCTTTCGTAGAGAGCTATGGCCTCATAAATAGAAAGGCTAGCGCAAAGGAACTGTTAAGCTGCGTAGATAGCATTGTAGGCTTTCGATTGCCTTGCAATGCGAAATACGTTCTAGCAATCATTACCAGGCCTTCCCCAGGCACCTTTGGGGAATTTATACTCGATGATGAAGGTGGGTGGAGTGTGGTTGATTAGGAGAATTCTCTGTGAAAGATTTTCTGAAAAGAGACGGCTGTATACAGTTACCTGTAGTGTTTTTACGACTTGGAGATGTCTGATGTTCCCGCAGTAGACACCATTGCTTTTGTTTTATTTCTAGCAAAGCAGTTTCTCGAGATAGCTAGAAATTTTGTACACAAACTGGCTCCTTTGTAACAATATTGCCGTGTGAATGAGGGATTAACAGTCGAGTGTGTAGGAGCGAAGCAAGATATGTTTTAATAATAGATTGATTCGGCAACCATATGGCAGGTTTATCAAAAAATTACACCATCTCCCCGAAGGGAACTATGTGGTGATGCAAAGCAGAATTGTTGGCGTCCATTCAGCTCATCGGACGGTGCAGCGTGTTTCAACCGAAGCAGCAACTGAGGAAGCGGCGCGCGGACTGGGCTTATTATATAGAGCAGATGGAGTGGAGAAGAGGAGATGAGAGAGGAGACGCGCATGCGCACTTATCGCGCAGCTGGCGTGTTGCCGTTAGGTTGAGTGATGTGGTGTTCAGTAGCGCCAGAGGGAATTCCACGTCCGGGTCCACACCGGTGGCAAAGGCACGCAAGTACTGATGTTTTACTGTGAATAGGCGGTAGTGCTCGAGGCGCCGAAACTCGTCCATCCTGTTCTTGTCGATGTTGTCTCCGTGGTAGAATCGGTAGTCTCCGTCAGCGTTGGTGAGGTAAAGGTTGTTGACGTTGGTGCACCGGCTTAGAGCAACGTACACGCTCTCGTCTTCGCAGCTTTGTCTTCTTCTTCAGCGGTTCCCCTACGGGAAGATGACGACGGTGGTTGAACGCGAAGCTATCTCGTGATGAATTCTTCAGTTGGCAAATCCCTAGGGCCATCCTGCCAAAATCATCACCAGAAGCGCTGCGAACGGGGCGAGAGCAACGTACATGCCCTTCTCTTCGCAGCTTTGTCTTCTTATCGTTCTTCGTCTTCAGCGGTTCCCCTACGGGAAGATGACGACGGTGGTTGGCCAGTCCCTAGGGGCATCCTGCCACAGCCATCATCAGAGGCGCTGCGGACGGGGCACGGACGCGGGACATCCCCCCGAGCAAGAGACGCTAACATCCTCCTCTAAAGTTTTCAGCTCGTCGTTTCTATTGACGTTCAGCTTCGCGTGCCTTCGTTGTATCATTAGCTTCTTGACGTAGTTTGAATGAATCAAGGACATAAGGCGCGTTCGTAGCACTTGCTCCTGTCGATCGCACATTTCTCTTCACTCTACTTCGGCACTGTGGGACAGGGGAAACAATGATGGAATGGCTCGAGACGCGTTACGCAGACATCACAACAAGTGTGATGTTGGGGGGAGCACTCGGACCATCCATAGAGGTCAGCAGGTTGGTCCGTCAGGGATGTCCAATGTCACCTGTCTTGTTCGCGCTCTATCTGGAACCGCTCTGTCGAATGATCGCTACTTCTAATTCGATGAGAGGACTGGTCCTCGGGAATGAACAACTCCGCGTGCTAGCGTATGCGGACGACATCGCCGTCGTCTGCACATCACGAACCCAGATGAGCGGGGTGGTGGAGCTCGCACGTCGCTTCTGCCGCTTCTCTGGAGCGGAGCTAAACCTCTCAAAGTCGGAGGGCTATTGGCTGGGTGAATGGGAACTCAAGCCCCCCAGCTTCTGCGGCGCCCACTGGAAGGATACAATACACCGCTACCTGGGCGTGAACATGGCCATAGGGGAAGCCAACGCAGCCAGATGGTGACCTAGGGTAACGGCAGCGGAGGCCAAGTTGCAACCATGGAGAACACGCCACATCGCCTTGGTCGCCAGAGCACACATCTGCAACGTCGTAGTGTACCCCGCTACCCTATACTCGGCGCGAGTCACCTCCATCGACCAGAAATTGGTGAACCAATTGCACCGACAGTGGGCGGTATTCGTCTGGCGCTCCTCGTACAAGCCTGTGAGACGCACAAATCTCTTTTGGGGACTTGATGCCGGTAGCCTGGGTCTGGTCCACGTGGAGATTAAGCTGACAGTCCAACGTTTTCTATATTTCCGAGACCAGTCCGACCCTTTTCTCCGTGGAGCACTCCAGTCCATCGGCTTTGCCCACATATCAAAGTGGCTGGTCACAACTGTCCAACTGCACCATGGCGCGCGAGCTGCCCCTTTCTCTAGAGAAATCGTTGGCGCCATCACCCTACTGGAACAGCAATTCTCATGGGACTATCTTCTAGCAGTTAAGCCCCGTCGGCTATACCGCGACCTTCTCGCAAAGCTCCTTGCCCCACCCCTGTACCGACAACCACCAGTGGAGGCGCTAAGCGGGGCGTACTAAAGCGAATCATGTGCCTGCCGATTCCGACTGGGACGAAAAACTTTTTCTGCCGTTTCCTCTTCGGTGTGCTACCGGTGGGATCACGACAGGAAGAACGTGGCTTCTTTCTGCAACGCGGTGCGGGCTGCTTCCTGTGCGGGAGGCTGGAGACGGCGGAGCACGTGTTCCTAGAATGCAACACCGCACGTTATTTCTGGGATGAGGTACAAGGTTTTCTGGGCGTCCACTGGGACATTGACTGGGCAGGTCTCCATTACCTGGACGTTCCGACAGAACACTCGGAGCTGTGCGAATGCGTCATTACACTGGGCCTACACTCGCTATGGCGTGCGCGAGTGGATGCGGTGGAGTGTACTCCCACCCCGAAGCCAGTGTGGAGGCATTTCGTCCAGAAGATGGAGTGGACCATCAGTGCGCTCGGGGCACCCGACTCAGACTCAGAACTAGGACAGGCCCTTGCGCGCTGCTGCCGTGCGAAGGTAGCCTTTAAATCAAAGGAGCTGGAACGCTTTAAGTGGATATGAAGCCAGCAACGGGCCAGGTTGCAACGGAACACAACCCTTTTTTTTTCTACCCGTAAATGCGCTGTCTATATTGTTTGAGTGTGATTTCTCTTGAACAGAGTAACACGCCAGTCTGGAATGTGTCGTCAACAATGTAACAAAATGTAGCAGCATGTATAGTAGTGTGTCTTGCCCTGTACATTGCATATTTAATATGTAAATAAACCTGTTTTTGTTGAAAAAAAGTTCGGTTTTGTAGCGTAGTGGGAAAAGCACCGCGTACCTCCCGTTGCGGCCAGAGAGTCGTGGAATCGAAACCGGGCACCGCTAACAATTTCTTTATTTTTTTATAGTGTAGGGGGAGAGGTGCGGACAACGGACGGGTGCCGGACATAGCCCCGAGTAAGAAATGCTTTGCATCTAAAACTTAACTTTGTAACATCATTATTTGAAGTGAAATACTAGCACCGTTACCGTATGCGGTGCAAGGAAGGTGTCTGGAAAAAAGGAACAACAAAGAAAAAGGTGAATATGACATATATAAAAGTACCTTTCCTTTTCCTCGTTTTGCCTCCTGTTGAACTAGAAGTTGTTGACTTTTCTGGAGGGGCTGAAAAAAAAATTGAGCACCAAATAAACACGCTCGGTTGTTTTGAATAAACATGAGTAAGGTTTGTTTTAAGGAGAGCCAGAGCTGTTCACTGATTTTTGAGTGTCATGTTAGTGGCTAAAACATCAAAGGAGCTGGAACGCTTTAAGTGGATATGAAGCCAGCAACGGGCCAGGTTGCAACGGAACACAACCCCCTTTTTTTTCTACCCGTAAATGCGCTCTCTATATTGTTTGAGTGTGATTTCTCTTGAACAGAGTAACACGCCAGTCTGGAATGTGTCGTCAACAATGTAACAAAATGTAGCAGCATGCCCTGTACATTGCATATTTATTATGTAAATAAACCTGTTTTTGTTGAAAAAAAGTTCGGTTTTGTAGCGTAGTGGGAAAAGCGCCGCGTACCTCCCGTTGCGGCCAGAGAGTCGTTGAATCGAAACCGGGCACCGCTAAAACATGCACGGTATAAGTATATTATTTCTAAGGGATTTTACTATGTAAAGGCCTAATCTAAATCATGAATATCTTATGGTAGATGAACGTGATAGTGATGAGTAGGTATCGCTTCGTATCTTTCTCAACACGGAGAGCCACAAGTTACGGGCTATGAGTGATTGAGATTTTCAAACTGGCTTTAGGGAGTGAGGCGAGAATGCGTTTGTTCGTGCCCATTGGTTGGAGTTTTAAAAATAATAAAGAGCGAAGTACAATTCTTAATATGCATACGTCAGGGAAGTTTTGCCATATCAAAAGTTTCAACGCTGTTCATTTTAAAAATATATGTAGGACATAGCGCCACTCTCCTGCTCTGCTACAAAAGAGGTAGTGTAGAGGTTAATAGATATGAACACGTGCCGTGTGCGTGCGCTAATCGAAGTCTGCTCGTGGGTACTTTTCTGGATATTTTGTATGTGTTTCAAGTGTTCCCGGATTTGTGTTTATTGTTTGGATTGCGTGGTATGCTATCAGATAGAACTTGGAATATCGATGGCGATTATTTCGTTTAGTAGTAGAAGGCTACCTTAGGCAAAAGGTGCCAAATTAGAAATATAAAAGCGGAATAAATAAAAAATTAAAGGTGGATGGTGAATTGGGCCAAGTGGCGGTTTTTGAAAGAAAACTAGATTGTTTTCCTCTGGTGGTTCGTTTTCTCTCAACGATGTGAGAATGAATACGAGCGCGTTAAGCGTTATCACATTGTCAGCATAAAAGAGGCAAGCCCTCGGGCTCTGGGCCCAAGATACAGCCCTTTTTGGGCTAGATCGTTCGAATAGAAGGGATAAGATGGTAGTATTCCAATAGTGGAGTATGCTATACCCTGCACCCTGGCAGTGTAAAGAGAAATAGGTTTCTAGGAAGGTGGAACAATTGCCCCTGCCGGATTCCCCTCTGCTTAGATCCTTCACTGTACGGGCGTATTGGACAGAATAGCGGGTGTACGGTAACGCCAGCAATTTACAATAAGGAACACAAAAGCCATAGGGAGCGAATTTAGTTGTCTTCACTTGGTTGTCTAAACTATAGATACGAGCTCACGGTGAGCAAGGTTATATGGGAAATCCTCCTGATGCAGTTTTTCACTCAGTCCCAAAGGTATAAGACGACAGGCGTATACGTAACTCGCGCGTCGCTTCTGTCGTACCTGTGTCGCAGAACTCGCTTTATGTTATCCGTCCGTTCGTTGTCTCATTCCTATCGAGCTGCGGAAGATATACGACAAAGACGTACTGGTTCCGCCAGCGTGTACAGTAGAGTTTATACCATATAGATGTAGAATGCTACTAGCACGGGTGTGTGCGCTTGAAACTACGAATAAAGGAATGATTATCACCCAAGATGAAAAGGCACCTTTGGTCGGTGTGGTTTCTTCTGGTGACTCGGACGTGGTTAGTTCCTCCGGAGTGGCTGAAAACAGATGGCGGGGGAAATAGTTTTGCTTGGTAACGGCAAATAGAACATTAGGCTGAACAGGTACGTTTGGTCGTTGTTGTTTTGCCACCTGTTGACATACAGGTGGTTGATTTTACCGGTCCCATTGGTCCCATTGGTAATAATTTGGCTTTAAAATTTCAGCCTAAACATGACGCCACTCTTTTTGCCCAGAGTATTTTTAAATACCCCTAGCCCAATACAATGCAGAATACGTTAGTATGCTTGCGAAGTACTTTTAATTCTTTTATCCGGATCCGAAAGTAAGCGGAGTTTTTTTCTAATGGCTTTCGACATTCTTGTTCAAAGATAGAAACTATATAGGAATCATCTTTGAATGCGAGAGTCTATTAGAAATGCGAAATACCTTGACGTTATATAAATCTAATTATTCACTCTTCTATATCTACTCATGCCAAGATACGTAAGTGAACCTCAGTAAGAACTAGATTTTTTGTATTATATTAGGCTAGATACATCATAAAAATTCCTCCAAGAAAACTGAAGCACACTAAGAAACGTACGGAAGAGCGCATGATAACTGATATTATTGGTTTTAAACATACCCCAATTACCAACAAAGCTGAGCACACAGAAAACACGCGAAATTTATTTCCTTATGAAACAAAGCCACGGATGCGTGTCGAACACGCTCGTTGTAGTACGGGGAGATGTTAAACGCTTACGGAATCTGCCTAAGTATCATTGTGAAGTGTAAACAAAACCGTGGTTTTAAAGATTGGTTTGCGCTAAGACGGGTTACACTGCATGGCCAAGTGCATGAACGAGCGTCCTTTCAAAGTAGACACATGGTCCCTTAAACTAATCTAAAACATCTGCTGGTTTCTGCGATGCGCACGTGCCCGCACGCCATCGGTATCTTGTGTACCACATTATTTAGCAATAAACTAGTAAACATGTGTCTAACTGCGTAGTCGTGGTTACCCTAAAGTTTGCTCTCAAATTTGTGTTTAATCTCGGAACACAAACTACCTATTTTGCGTTTCCTTGAAAAAGCCGGTTTTATGTGTTCGCTGCCACTTTTTAGTCGTTGAGAGAGGACATGTACATACAGAATTACCGACACCTTGGAATGCCTTTTGCTCTTGCCTTCTTCCGTTCTTCGTTCATTTTATCGCTAAGCTGTTTAGTAGACTATCACACCAAATTCGCAGCACTTCAAACATTCTTAGGCGAAAACGACTAAAAGTTCGTCCTCTGGGGGAGTAACGGCCTTTGCCACAATCATTACTTCCTTTGGCGACTAAATGTAAGGGGACGAACGGTTATGCCGCCACCCCGTTGCTCCGTTCCGATACTCTCCAAGGACTAACTGCTGAAAGGAAGTCGCAGAACAAAAAAAAAAAAAAAAAAAAAACGGCACCAGCATAGATCGAACCACCGACTCCCGCAGCCATACACAAGGAACCCAACACGCTACCACTAGGCCACACCGCCGGACGGAAAGTGTTGCACATAATATTGAAGTGTACAGCGTGTAGTGGTGTGCACAACGCGGCAGATTTATTGCACCTGGTGTCTGAATTTGTATCTGTGAAAGCGAACGTGACTGGGATTTGGGATTAGCGTTTAGCGCTTCGGTAACTGTAGGGACTGTTCTGAGTTCGATTCTAAGTACAGCCTCAGAGTAAAGACAACCAAATCGTTGCTTAGTTGCGATAGGTGGCTGGGTGATAGGAGGGCTCATTTGTTTCCACACAAATTACCGCGAAATAAGTGTATTCTTAGCGTTCGTTACATATGTTAACGCCCCTTGGTATCGTATGTAAAGCGGTCGACTGTGTGAGTGTCATTATAGGGAGACAGACCATGTTTTGCTGCATCTGCGAAACCAAATTCGGTGTTGCGTAGCCTGAATTATTCAAGTTAGCGTTGCTAGACGGTCGGGACTGGGAAATGAAACCAGGTTTCAAAGCAGTTGCAGCATTCCCGCAGCTTTGGTGCACAAGGCAATTATATACCGAGTGTAAAAGATATCTTGGTGGCGCTTAGCTGCAGCGAGCATTAATAATTTCCAGTTGTCATTAGCAACTAATGCATTTTTCTCGTCTGTTAAACATACATATTCATTACACTTGGGGATCAACGTTTTCTATTGATTGTCAATAACATTTTTGTTACTGTTGACCTGCTTGAGATATTTCGTTGGTTGTTATTACATCGCGCGAATTGCATGCAACACAGCGTATCAACATAACCTCAGCGAGGAACGTTTGTCCATCGCGCTTCGCCGCTCCTTGCCATTACCCGCCGCTCTAAACCCTCGACGCTTTTCGTTTAATTAACATCGATATTTTCTCCTGTGGCACCATGTAAAGGACCCATTGACTGCAACGACTTTGGTTTTGGAAATCTAAAATTGTCCACATACATATGCGCGAAATGGCAACGACAACGCCATTACAGGGGATTAACGACGCAGCAAAGAGACTAAATGCATGCGCTTTGTCTTCCCATTACTCCTTATAGATTGGCGGGGACGAACAATTAGTCCCCATTAATGCACACCGCACACCCTCCCCTTGAAGATGAGCGGTTGCCCGCGAAGACTAACGGCTGTTTTTTTGTCTCTATTTCAGTCCTTTTTGCCTTAGAGGGAAGAGACACAAGCCCCCCGCAAACGCAAAACCATTGGACCGCGTGCCTCAACTGCTGAAGGAAAAAAAATTTAAACAATACTGACTCACAGCATGCAATCATTATGGCATGTTTAATGAGCCTACAATAATCATACGGTTGGCAGCCCTTGGCGAATGCAACCATCCCGCGTGATTAGGCTCAAACTTCAAGCGGACATCTACGAACTGCATCTTTTCGTCCACGGGTACCTACAAAGTGAAGTTTAGGCCTTTTCGTCCTAAAACACTGGCAGCTAGAATCTAGCATCGTTATCTTAAAAAAAACTGCGTCACCATAGAAACCGAAAACAAAGTATTAGCCCCCGTGTCTGAACACCTTGGGCTCTACACCATCCCAGGACAGCTCTCTGTCTAAACTACTTAGAAAAAATAGTACTGATTACAGGAGCCGCCGCATTTTTGTTATATACGCGTATTGTTTGCAAGGGTGTCTTATCACACAATTCACTGTGAGTGTTATTGTAGAAATGACCAACTCTACAAAGGACTCTACTCACACTCCAGAAATATTTCGGAACGCAACCTCCTCATTTGCTTGCGTGATGCCGTCGCTACACGCTGTGTGGAGGGTCATGTGATACGCCACAACTACTGTCAGCACGTTCAGCACGTTCGAAACCCTGCAACAAGCCCCCACTACCATCCGTGCTCCGAAACAATGGTCCCAAACAGAATGCCTTGTGTATGCGTTGTTGCAGTGAAAGGCACCGCCGGCTTCACCTCTTTTTTATTATAACTTCTCATACTGTATTTTCTTGGTTACTTTGATTAGGCAGCGTAAAACACCAATCTTTCTTCATTTTCTCTTTTTTTGTTGGCACTTGCAGCCTGCTTCACGGAATCACAGGATAGCGGTGGAAATGCGTTGGCTCAACGGTGCAGTAGCAATTTAGATGTAAATGTGGTTTGCTTGTTTAGGGCAACATTTTGTCTGGGCAGTTTTTTTGCCGGAGCGTTTCGAATAGGGGAAGTAATTAGGAGAACCGATTTTCAGGTGGCAGAGGTGTTTGTATGAAATGGTTGCATATTTGAAAAACGGGGAAAGTTAGAGATAGGGAAAGCAATTTCGAATATTTGTTTGATAATACCTTGGGAGCGTGGTCTTTTCCGGCCCGGATCAGTTTGAAGTGGCAAAAAAAAAAAAAAAAAAAAACATGCGACGCAACAAACACAGCGGTAGCAGGTATTTAGTCCACTGCGACTACCCCCCACTTAGTAAGGCTTAAGCCCCTTTTCGCGTAGACAGAGCCCGACCCCCAGTGCTTGTTCAAAATAAAGTTTCCGATGGCTACCGTTCGTGGTTTATGGCCCGTCATCATTAAATTTCTTAGCATGGAAGATCACAGCGATAGTTTGGGCGTAGGAGTCCACGCGCCGCCCTTTAACGTGACGAGGGTTACTCAATGCACCCTTGGTGGTGGCGGGTAAAAACGATGGTCGTTCCGTTTAGGGTTCTTGCTTGCAAGTGCTATTTCAGGCCTTGCGCTGTATGCGCCTCTATTCAGTTCGGAGTTATGTGTTTTATAGTCTGGTATGCTTCCCAGCAAAAATACCTCACATGCGTTACCCATAAGAACATACACGGCAAACGAGTACTGAACATAGCCAACGAGACGAATTCTACAGTATTCGTTCTCTCTATTACAAGTAGATGGCTGTCGCTAATACCCTAGACCTTGTGAAATCCTGTTTCCTAAAAGTCAACTGACAGAAAGCAGCTTTCAGTAATACAAAAGAAAACCAATCTCCTACCCTTCGGCGTTGTCTTCTTGTCACCTTGGCCACGAGTTCGTCGTTCTGGTTCTAAAAACAAAACGAAATACGTTCTTTTGAAAGCACGCCAATGCATCATAATGTCATACCAGCCGAAATCGTTTTAACAATGTCGGAGGGCAGCTACGTAATTCGGCGAGTTTGGATTACTAGGGCAAAAATGTCAGATTCGACAAGCTGGGGTAGATGTGGCTCGGAACGCACAATGCGCATGTGAACGGATGCTCTGTAGGTATAGAAGGTAAATTGTCACGGTGGAGGAGAAGCGAATAAGCGCAGAGCTACGACGGAGCATTGGAGGCCTCAAAGGAAGAAACGTATAGCGGTTGGAAAACCTGAGGTGAAAGTGCCTAGAGACGTTGCAATGGTAGCGCTATCAGCAACGCGGTGCTAGGTGGCTGCTGAACAAACGTTTGAAAGAACTCATTACCGAGGACATTACTTCACTGTCCTTCAATTCTGGTTTTAACTTCCCTTTGGCAACTCACGGCTATCTGCAATAAGCGAGTGAACCTTCCGTCAGGCAAAGCCCACGCCATTCATACAGACGCTATTAACAGCTTTGCTGGAATTTTCGCCAAATGTATTGAAGTGTACTGTATCTGAAATCATTGCATTATTTTTTGTGCGTTGTAAAATATAATTCGTGCGCCGCAATCATGCCTTTGTTTTCCTTCGGGTAAGATTAGCCTCACGAAAGCAACCTGTCGTGACACTGGTATATTGGGCGCCACCATGAAAGAGAACCAAACGCAGTTCGAGCATTGGGTGTGCAGTGTGTGGCCCTATGTCTAGGCTTGCCGCCGAATGTTTGACCACGGGCTGAAAGCAGCGCACAACCGTGTCCCACTATCTTGCCGGCGCTTATCTCCGGCTTAGCTGTTTTTGATACTACAGTCAAACCCGACTATAACAAACCCGGATAGAGCGAATTATGCTATATATCGAACAAAAATAAATCAGTTACGAAAACACACGCGAAACATATTCCTTATAACGAACTTCACATCTGATATATCGAACTCGGCGTGCCTACAATGTCCGCCAAAATGCATGGTCTGGCAGCGGCGATTGAGATGATTGGCCACGACCACCGAGCAAAGGCCGCGACTGAGACATTGCGCCACGTATGGAATGACATGACGCCCAACACTTTCAGCAACTGTTTCCGACGCGCGGAACTCGCGACTGAACGCGCACAGTTAGTGAGTCCGAACCAAGATAGCAGCTCGCCAACCTTCCCGATGCTGTGTCGAAAGGAGTGTTCTTCGAAGATTTCCTGAGTGTCGACGACGACGTTGCCGTCACTGTGAGCCCCTCGGAAGCTGCGCCGTCAGCAGCACCATCGTAATGTTGATGAAAAGCAGCAAGGATGCAGAGGATGTCACGAGTACAGTCCGTCCGACGCTTAATAAAGTGCTTTCGGCAGTCGATGTCCTCCGCCAATATTTCTTTCAGATTGAAGGACATGGACTCGAACTGGTGCAAACAATGCCTCGCGTAAAGAATGCTGTGCTAGTTGACGCTACCAAAACGAAAAACAAAAGAAAAATCGCCGCTTTTTTGGAAGTAGGCAGTTAAGGCTTTAAAGCGGAAAGTGGCTTTATTATTTGAAATAAGTCGATTGCTTTGTGTATGACAATGACAAACCTAATTTTGGTAGTTTCTGCATTCGGGGATGGCAAGGATATTCCCGCGTATAGCGAACTCGTAACAATAATTTCGTTATAGTCGGGTTCGGCTATCTCGAACTATTGGATAATACGAACTAATCATGGCGCATATTGAAGTTCGCCATAATCGGGTTTGACCGTATACATCTCATTATTATGTCATTGTTATTTCATGTGCGTCATCTTTGACCGCGAGCAGCGTCTGCTTGATGACCCTTGTGATGCTGCGTCGCAGCCAATCGAAATTATGTGGCCATACAGCCACCCACGCCATCATGGGCGTTTTTCTGTGCGCTTGAAAAGAACTTTTTTTCCTTTGCAAAATGAAACGAACTCCTACAAACATCCATAGTTTCATCTTCACAAAGTATTATGACTGCATTTCTTGCTTTGCAAAGAAAACTTTCATATTCACTTGCGTAGAATATAAAGAAAGTAAAAATGTTATAATAGATTTTTAGTGAGGGCAGTGTAAACACTGATACCGAGGGACTGGGCCTGAGACCTCACCCCATGACTTCTCGACCCAATGACAAAAGCTCGAAGTATTTTTTTCAGGTGCTTTTTTAAGGTACCGCATATATTTCGCTTTAATATTTTGTCAGGACGGCAGTTTGTCTGCTGTTATTTTTATTCTCCAATGGATTCAGCTGACTGTGGCGACCACGTACGCGCTACGCGTGAGCCGCCGAATGTACCCTCAGCCACAGACACACACAAAACAACGCCGTAATAAAATGTAAGTTTTTTCATAATCGCGGAACGAGGAACACTACCGCCTTCATAGCAAACTCCATATGAAATGTTAACCGTTAACATTCGGCCAGCCATACCTGAATAAATTCGAAATATAAGGTTTAAGACACCAAACGTACATATGAGGTATGATGCCCACCGCTGTGCAGTGCTCCAGACTTTTTCAGATCGTGGTCTCTAATGGGGCCCGAATTCTCAACGCACGGGTGTTTTCGCTTTTCCATTTTTGTGAAAAGCAACTGAAGAATAGAACGCGCTACCTGAATGCATTGTTCACTGTAATGATGTTACCTAATTTGAAAAATAGCCACTAAAAAAAATACGACAACCCTTCTACTGCTTGGGCAGCAGTACTGCCTGGAGAATTTGAAAAAAAAAATAAAGAAATAAAAATAAACCACCGCCGTCTAGGTTGAATAGGCACCGCGCCAGAATAACGATGCGCATTCACTATACAGCACGAAGCTGTATTACGTACCATCTTCTCTTTCATGCCAGGGCTTTTCACCTAATAAAACAAAAAGGAAACAAGTGACTTGGTTAACCTGCAGTCGAGTGTGCGCGTTCTGCAATTTGTGATAGTGTTTATTTGAAAACAATACATTTTTGTTGTAAAATCACATCGACACAGCGAAATAAGCGCGAATGCCCGTTAAGGGCTGCTGATAGAATTGGTGATGGGAGTGCTACCTACCAGTATGTGATTTTGTTGGTTCATCATACCAATATGTTCCTGAAAGGGGGCAGTTGTAAAGAAACATCTTAATTCTTGTAAACTAGTAAGCGTAGCAGTAGAAAATGTGAATCGGGGAACAAGTCCTACTCTTCGAGCTATTCCTTGCCATTCCTATTTTTGTTGAAGGCAAAAACCATGCGCCAGGGTGCCGGCTCCCGAATGTGACTCACTGCATGCCTATTTTCTTGGATAGGTTCTAACACTATCCTGGAAATACCGCGTTTTCTCTCATCTTAGGATAGGTGGTTACTGTGGTTAAGTTTCTCTTGAACACCCTGATTTGTTTTGTTTTACTTTTCGCGTGGCCGATTCAACCCATTTCCGCAACTTCTCACTTGATTTGATTGATTTACTCTGGCGTTTAATTCACCGAAGCTGCACGTCGGCTATGTGGTCTGCAGTAGTAGACGGATCCGCAACAATGTCGACCACAAATCTCGCCGGGCCAAAATGTGGACAGATGAGCGTATTGTTTTCCTTTCTATCAGAAAGGCAGCCACTGCGGCAGGGAGTGAACCCGCGTCGTTGGTCTCAACAGAACGTATTAGCCGCTGAGGCACCACGGAGTATTGCAGCTTCTTAGTTCGGAGGAGCAAACAAGCAAGGCCAATGTAGTGGCGGTAACATAAACGCTTGCTTTCACTTTTGTAAGGGGAGCCCTCCTTGACACAGCATGGCTCCAATCATCATCAATGCGAGATAACTAACTTTTGAAGGTTCCGACCGAGCGTCACCCCTTCACATATTAAATGCGATATCATCGAAGTGCTTTTACCGTGTGCGATTGCAGGCTTTCCCACGCTTTGCAAAAATGGACCCACTAGCGATTAGTACCAGAATTTTTGCAGGTACTCTTGGCGAAATTTGACTGATAGTGCACTGAGTGTGACGGATTCGACGTAGTTTATGCAAAACGTGGACTAAGGGAAGATACTTGCATCCAGATACCCCTGGGCTCAGTAAAGCTTGGAGGCGGTTGATGTTTCCGAGCTGGATAGCATTTCTTTTATTTATTCTTAGAAACGAACTTTTAAATAAATTCTAACTGCATACGTCGTTCAGAAAGGGGTAACTTTGCAACCATTACGACCGTGAGCATGAGGAATGGTTTACAGTTGAGTGGGTTCGAGTAAATCAAGAGATCCTTTAACAAAGAAACTGTATAATTCAGCAATGAAGGCGATTGGGTTCCCGAAAACAACTATAAGACTTGTAAACCTCCTAGTGATATAAAATACTACAAGCATTACTGTATACAGTATGCGTCAGACATTTGTCTGGGAAAAGGAAAAAAACGATAAAAGGTTAAATTATTGTCTGAAAACGTACCTTTGGTCTTCGTCGTTTTCTTGCCCTCTGGTGTTTTAGAGAGGGTTGTTTTTCCCGGAGTTGCTGAAAAAATTGAGCGAGTGTCATTGTGGCTTGACAGTTTTAATGTAACGAAATGTTTGCCCATTGGCGTGATATAGTTCGTTTGTGTTTTCTTAAGATTCTCGTGGCCACTTTTGTCGCTTCGAACTAGAAACAACGTGCTTTAAAAATTCGAATGAATAAAAATGCTTAGCGTTTGAAGACTACAATTCCTATTATTGCACTAGCTTAGCACTTGAGATCTCTACACCAGCTTTGCAGACTAAGAGTAGGGTGGGAAATCGTCGGGTCACTTAACTACTACACTGGGTCGTGACCAAAAGGCAGTGCTGTTTGTGTGCCAAACAGCCTTCGTAACATGGTTGCACTTATCTAGTTTAGCCTCCAAGGAATCCGATATGGTGTTTACTTGAGGATCAGGAAGCACTCCAATACCTGGGATATTTTTGCAAAAAAAAAGAAGAAAAACAGAAAAGAAGGAAAACAGAAAAGAGAAAAGAGGAAAAGCAAGAAGAACAAAAAAGGGAAAAAGAAAAAGCGGGAACCGTCGCAGTGTGTTTTCATAATAAATGTGTTCTTAATCGGCCCGTTAAAATCTCCGATGGGGCTACGGAAACATTGCGCGTCAATCTAAGAAAAAAATTGCACTTGTTTGGTCGCTGCAATTTTTACGGTGTTACAGGTTGCCGGGACGAAGAAACTCTGAGCTAGTGAGCAAATAAGAGCGGCCAGGACTGTTATCCGGGATAGAAGCAGCGAGGCGTGTTCCTTCCGCGTTAGATAATCACGACGGAGCACTTTGGTAAGCCTATATTGCATGAGCGCGTTGTCGGGGCTGAAGAAAAATAATGAATTACTGGTAACGTTTAACATTGCAGACGGAGTTCTAAAAAATAGTGTTTGCAGTTGTACTTGAACAGGCATAAAAAGCGCCTAGGAAGCTGCACTGGATGGCAGCCGCGGTCTCTCAAAGCATTCCGTCCTTACCCTTAGTGCCACAGTCGCACTTTGGACGGGGCTGCCTTCACTAAGGCGCAAACGCGGAAAAATAGAGAGGAGGGCCGCAACATAGAGGGAGTCAGCATGTTAAAATCCCGTACAGAATTATAACCCTGCATAGACACAAACAGAGGCTGAGTAAAGTAAGCAGTGGCATACCTGCTGCTGGAGAGAGCGCTTATAAGAACGGCACAGGTACCGTGACACTATTATTAGAACTCTGCTATCCGCCGCCCCAAATGCGTTATAGGAGTCCTCGCAATTCTGAGCTCCTGAGTTGGACGTGTTCGAAATAGTGGCTGAGAACCCAGAGTATACAGCAATGGTGCTGTGAATGAAACAACACACTCTCTTAGCAGTGCGCATACGAGAAAAGGACGAACATTAAGCCGCAGAAGAGGATATCATCTACTCACATACAGCGCGCACTTAAATACACAGCTGCGGATTACGGCAGTTCAAGCCAGTTCTACGGGCTTATTCTTCGCGGTGGGTGAGCACGGCTGCTGAGTAAAAAGAGTATAAAGGGTGCAGCGTCAACATACTGCATCTGTGTTCTCTGGCCCCGAAGCTGAGTCCGGAATGCGGCCCTAACTCGGGTGCGCAATGGGCGCCCGTCTGCAGTGACTGCTTCTCGGCTTTCGGAGGCAACGCTTAAATATACCGCGGCGGATTACGGCAGTTAAATGTTCCACGTGCTTATTCTGTACGGCGGGCTAGCACGACTGCTTAGTAAGAGGAGTCGAAAGGCTGACACCGGGATCAATATACCGCATCAGTCTTCTCTGGCGACGCAGACGAGATGTGTGTGTAGGTATGTATTTGTGTGCATGCCTGCATGTTTGTACGCATGTATGTATGCGAGAGAGAGAATGTAGTTTAATGATACTGACGAGGTTTGTCAGCAAAGAGCCTGACATTCTACGTCAGGTGAAAAATGAAACGAGCGAGAAAAAAGAAACCAAGAAACGAAAAACAGCAAGAAGGAAAAGACGAAGAAAAACAAGGAAAAGAAAAAGGAATGATGAGAATTGGAGTCTGAACAGATTTCAGCAATTCAGTATAAAAAGAAATGCATTGCATGGGTGTGAGTGTGTGAGTGCGTGTGTTTCTGCTTGTATGCACGTATGTATGTATGTATGTATGTATGTATGTATGTATGTATGTATGTATGTATGTATGTATGTATGTATGTATGTATGTATGTATGTATGTATGTATGTATGCATGTATGTATGCATGTATGTATGTATGTATGTATGCCTGCATGCATGTATGTATGTATGTATGTATGCATGTATGTATGCATATATGTATGCATGCATGCATGTATGCATGTATGTATGTATGTATGCGTGCATGCATGCATGCATGTACGTATGTATGTATGTATGTATGTATGTATGTATGTATGTATGTATGTATGTATGTATGTATGTATGTATGTATGTATGTATGTATGTATGTATGTATGTATGTATGTATGTATGAATGTATGCATGTATGCATGCATGCATGCATGTATGCATGTATGTATGTATGCATGCATGTATGTGTATGTATGTATGTATGTATGTATTTATGTATGTATGTATGTATGCATGTATTTTGGTCAGAAGGGCAGGGAATGCTAAGAATGCAAAAGCTCTGTTCAGTGGCCATTCAGGGTCATGATAGTGGCTAAAATAAGCATGGAATGCATAAGACTGGTTAAAAATCTTCGCACGTAATTGCAAAGGGTGTTAACCTATCGAACGTATGAGACATCACAATTATTTACAGTCACTGGAACATAACCCTATACATCTCTTAACAGAACATTTCTGCTGTTACATGCGGTAGTGGATGAGATCCAAAATATTTGTTTCAGCAAGGCAGGCTAAGGGTCGTTTTTTCGTGACCATTGCTGATACGTGAGGCATCAGGAGGCAACTCTCAAGGAGCAACAAAGTCTGTAATAGTAATTTTAAAGGGGTCACCTAAAGAAATCTCGCGTTTCTTAGCTTGCGCTTTCATTCCGGGAAGACAATTACAAAAAAAGGACGATATTAACAGAGTATTAATCTGGATGTGTCGTTAATTTGAAAAGGAAACGTATGGTTTGCCATTGACGTAATTTCCAAGGAACATCTTCGACGTTCGAATGCTTACTCTCTAGGCATGATTTGGTGACATCTGGCATGTAGGCTTTCGATTGGGCTAGTACAGAAATCATCAGACGGAAGGCGAGGAGTTATGTTTGATCCCTGGGTGAAGCCTTTAGTTACTGACTCAAAGACAACATTCACGTAGCCAAACCAGCACACTATATATAGAGTTGGTAAAAACACGCAGCAATGTGAGCAGACCTTTTGTGAACAGTAGCGTCGTGGTTTCGCAACCGTCAAAGGAGGGTTGCCAGAAGTTAATCAATAAACATTTGCAGTAGTGCCATACGGCGGCGCCAATTTGTTTTATGCATTTTCCTCAATTTCTTGGTTTTGTTCTTTATAACGGAATATTACTGCGACACTTTGAGTATTTTTTATCTTAAAACGATTTTTGAGTGTTCGCCAATATTTCACAGTTTAACGTACGCTTTTACTGAAAAACGTGGCGTTGAATGCCTCACCTAATTCCCTCAACTCAACATTCCCCATGCAGCACCAATATTTTGCGGAACATTATTCAGTGCCGCAGATTAGAATGTTTCCTTGAGATTTAATAAGGCGTTCGTTGTTTCTATTGTATTCGTTACCAGAGAATAATGATTGATCCAAATGATAGAAAGTAGGTGTTATCAGCGAAAGTATTATAACTTTGGCGTACTTTTGTCAAAACACTGTGAAAATTAACACGGATCACGAGTACTTGGCATCGAGTGGTATTACTTACTCTCGGACATTTTCGTTGTTGCCTCCGGCTCTGTAATAGTTGGTGCCACCGAAGGCCCTGAAAAAAACCCAAACAGCGTTATAGCACAGAAGAGTAATAAGGACCCATTCTGTAAAACAAACCCCAAGGATTGACGAGAACACTCAACAATGACGAGCTGTTTCTGATCCCTGCGCCAAGTCTCTGCCAATTTAGTTCTATGGTGGGATGCTTTATTTTAGGTACCTGCACTATAGCAAATACTACTCGGAATACATAATAAAGAAGACGCCAACCACAAGAGAAACAAAACAATGACGCTTCGGCCTCCCGAACGGGAGCCTTGTTCACACTAAAAGCAAAGAAAGAAAGCTAAAAGTTTAAGTAGGCCGAAGAACTTGCCCTAAACACCTTGCGGAGGCAGGGGGATGTTTGCGGTCTGTGCGGTTCAGAGTGTTTCTGTTCGTTTGTATCATTACAGATTCACTGTACAGCCTAGAGGCGAAGTCCTTTTTGGTGGCGACAACACTTGCCTTGCCTCAGTCTATCTCATGGTTAGATTATTGTGCACGTACTGTGAAGGCATTAGTGGACACTTTTCCTTTGTTTACATCATTACAGTGCTCTTTTTACCGTCTTTTGAAATTTCCATATTCTCCCATGTGTGCTCTATCGCAGTTCGCGCATGACACTTCATACACGACACCGGAAAATCGCACTTTTGTAAATCTATCTTTCACTGTCACAAAAGCGTTCTTTAGCTTCTGGGTAGGTACGTGGGCAACGTGCACGTCATAAGTGCGCAGGACACGGGCCAAAGTCTCAATCACTCCAAAGTTTCACTTACTGTTTTAGTTTTTTCTTGTGGTCAGCGTCTTATTTATTATGTATTATAATGTGATTACCGACGACACGGGCATCCGTCGAAGCCTCGATTTCAAATGCTACTGTTTTTCGAAAATGGTGTGTGCGTGTGTGTGCGTTGATTGTAGGGTTTAACGCGCCGACGTAACGCAGGCGATGAGGCGCGCTGTAGTGGAGGGCTCCGGATTAATTGTGACCACCTGGGGATCTTTAACGTGCGCCGAAATCTCGTACACACGGGGGTCTTTGTTTTTCGCCTCCATCAGAAAAGCGGCCGCCGCGGCCGGGAATCGCACCCGCGATTTCGTGCTCAGCAGCACAACACTTTAGCCACTGAGCCGTTGCGGCGGGTGCGTGCGTGTGCGTGTGCTTGTGTCTGCGTCTGTGTGTGTATGTGCCTGTTTGTGTGTATGTGTGTGTTTGTCTGTGTGCGTGTCTGTCTGTATCTGTGTTTGTGCGTTTGTGTTGCGGAAGCGTAGCGGAGGCTAAAGAGCGCCAAACCAGTGCTTAGTGTTTGCTCAGTGTCATTATAGTGGCTAAAACATGCATGGTATTGGTATGACATAACTAAAAAAGCTCTTAACATGATCATACTGATTGAGAGGGATGGGTGCATAACAATCTGTACATGCCTCAATACTAACGAATTCTAATGATATGTGCAGACGAAGATGACACTCAAATATTGGCTATGACGAGGTGGGCTAGGAGAATTTTGTTCTTGACTATTGGTTGGTCTGTGACAGGGAATAGGAGACAAATCTCGCGGGGCTAAAAAGTGTAATACAATTTTGATTCTGCCCTTTAAATAGATCTCGTGTTCCTTAGCTTGGGCTTTCATCCGGAGAGGGAAGAGCACAGAAAAAGACGGGCGATTTAAAGAGAGTTGAAATTTCCCGTCGCGGTGGCTCAGTCCTTATGGAGTAGCGCTGCTGAGCCCAAAAACGCGGGTTCGATTTCCAGCGTCGCCAGCCGCCTTTATGATGGAGACGAGAAGGTAAGACTCGGTGTGAATGTTTAAATAACGTCTAGCCAAATTATGAAGTGTGCGCAAACCATCCCGAAGAAATTGTAGGCATGCGCCGCTTAAGTACAGACAATTTGTGTAGAAACCGGATGCGAGAGAAATAAATCAAGATGTGATTAACGAATATAACCACGAGCTGCTTTCAGATCACAAGCGACGCTGATGAGTGTGTGTTATATGTTGTGTGCCACACAGGAAGACAAGTACAAAGGGCATCGTTTTGATTAGGGTAGGTAACTTTATTTGAAGGTAATTCTGCTACATATAACGAGATGGATGTGGTGCACATAAAATGGATTTGTGGATGTATAAGCCCCTTTCAAAAGTGAAGGTGG
Organism: Haemaphysalis longicornis; assembly: GCF_048455015.1. Taxonomy (NCBI): domain Eukaryota; kingdom Metazoa; phylum Arthropoda; class Arachnida; order Ixodida; family Ixodidae; genus Haemaphysalis; species Haemaphysalis longicornis. The sequence goes on along the minus strand of NW_027526460.1, from coordinate 93,172,260 downwards.
GGATGGTAGATGACAACGACGATAAAAACTGTAAAAATAATTATGGGGGATATGATCCTATGAGCTAATACGCGACACAAAGTCGAAAACACGTTGGTTTGGAGGAGGCAGTGGAAGTTGCGCCAAAGCATATCAGCGTCGTACGTATAAAATTTTCTTGGTGCTTCGCTTTCATAAATTGCTCACACAGGCATGCCACAGGCATTCCCAATAAACGTTTTTACACCCTAGGTGCCTGAAAAGGTGTGTTGGGCAGTCACTACGCCGTTTTCCTAGGTTTGAACACCGTAATTTGTACCTTTACACCATTTTTGAGCGGCGAAAAGAGTGTTGACCGAGTCCACCACCCTCGGTTTTCTATAGGGTATTGAAAGGGTGAGAAATAGGTGTTCAGCTCCAAAAAAACAGGGAAGCTGGTGGTCTACCTACCTTTTTCCGGTGTCGCTAAGTGTTGCTAGGTTTTGCTAGGCTATGATAAGCTTCGTTTGGTCTTGCGACGTTCTTGCTAGGCTAGGCTAAGTGCTGGGGGGTAAAAATAAGCTCAGGCGGATTTTACATGACTGTTCTAGTGTGTCATCTCTACTTACTGCGGATCCAAGGGGCAAACAAGCTAGGCAGACCCCCAGCTTTGCTGTTCCTCCAGCCTTGCACCTCTAGTTCAAGCTGCGCCATTTTTAGCGTTTTAGTAGCCCAAAGCTACCACAACCTTTAAATGGTATAGTAAGAGATGCGCATACGCATGCGCCCCTTGTGCTCACACTCGCACAGGCGCAAAAACCGGCTTCGCTCTTATGGTACCCTATCTTCGGTGATGCACCCTTTGCAGGCGGCGCAGCTTTTTGGCAATTTTTGTTAACGCCACCGAACCAAGCGCAAGCTTTAAGAGCTCCGCTGGTACTAAATTATGCTAATTAATATTGTTTTAAACACCCTCCGCTCGCAGTAAATGTTTTAACCCCCCCCCCTGTAAAGGGGTACAAATTACCTCCAAGGTTGGAGGTATTTTACGCCCTTTTTCCCAGTTGGAGTTATTTTACACCCTTCGTAGTTTCGAATTCCCTAATGTGTAGCTTTACACACGTGTCAAAAAAGGGGGGTGAAGTAATCAGCGGCCTTCTTTGTGGGTGTTGAAAAGGTGTGGAATAGGTGTTTGGTATTGATAAGATTTCATGACTAGTTGATTATAACAACTACATCACGATGAAAAAGTATTTGCAAACCCACATACTTAGGTGTAAATGTTGACATAAAATGAATAATTAAAAAACTAGCAGTAGAATATCTGACTTCCGCGACAAGCCCACCGAATGTATCACAGGAATTTCCTCTTCTGGCTCTAAAAGCAACACGGGCACATGTATTTCTAACGGAAGTATGTGTGTACTCACTCTGCCCGAGCATCCCGTTGGAATTCTTAATTTATTTGTGGCCCAAGTGTGACTTGTGCGTGTGAATGTGTATGTCGGGCTGCGCACTCAGCACATCCCCATTACAACGCGTAGCTGCGCTACCCACACCCTTATTTAGGGTGTTGAGCAACACTACACCGTTAATTTATTGTGTTCACAAGCACACCCATTTCTCTTCCTTACACGCTTTTATAGCCAAAACACCTTTTGACGGTGTATGCCATGGTACAAGATTTTTGCAGCCTTTTTGGCCAAAAAAGGTGTCAAAAAGTTTATTTCGTTGGGTACAGCCCCTGAGGGGCAACGTAGGCTGCGATAGTACTTCTCTTACTATAAAGAAAAACCGTGTTCCCATGAATTAGGTTTGTTTTGTGGCCGAAGGGCAACGAAGGCCAAACAGCGCGAAGAGAATGGCTGCAATTTCTGTGGGGTATTTCTAATAACAAATTGTTATGAAGTGAGCCTAAAACTAGGAAGTGTGGGGTTGTAGAGGGCCTTTAATTTAAATCAGGAACGCAAAAGTTAGAGACTGATTATGGGCGAAGTAAAGAATGAAAGTTCACTCAAAGCTACCCTGCTTCCTGAGGGTCTCTGAGCTCATGTACTGTATGAAATTCTTCTTAAAACTCCGGTGTATTCAATGTAAGCTAGAAGACGCTACTTGTGTTTACGGATACATGACTTCAGCACAACAAAGGGTGAAGTGGTGTAATGTGTGTATACTGTTCCCTTTAAGTGTTTCTTTCTTGCAGTGTGGACGCAGCGGCATTAAATTAATACATGCATGACTCAAAGGTGATGGTCACAATTGTCCCATCGTGGCGGTAGTGCTCCATTTAGAAGGCGTGATCTGTAGCATTTGTATGGCCTATCCGTACTCTAGACGTGCATACTTCGGTTGTTGTGTTGTGTTTTTCTGTGTAGCAGGTGCCTATTTATGGTTTTATAGTGTTAAGTTTGTGTTCGATTTATGTATCCCACTGCTGCTGCCAGCGTTTTTGCGGTGCCTTTAGAATGAGCGGTTTCAAGTAAGGATTGGGGAACTGTGGAACACTGATTCCTCCGCGGAGTGTGTCCGCAGTGGCGCTCTGATGAGCGAGTTCGTTGCCAGCGCTTCAGCGGTGTCCAGGCATCCAGCATACTACTATGGTATGTTTTAAAGCATACGCTGAAATTATCGTCTCAATGAACTGGTTCAACCGCTAGTTTTTTTTTTTTTGCCAAAGCGTTGTCTTGTTGTTGTGTTATGTGTTCAACTGTAATTAACTAGCATGTGCATCTGCGGGAAATATACGACATTTGAGGCATCCGTTTTCCTCAGCTTCCTCTTTGATCCACTGAAAAAAAAACAGAATACTAGTATATAGACGATTTAATGTGCGTTGGGTTTGAAGAATGCCTGACAAGTCTCACACTTCACCCAGCTGGGACGGCTCTTGGAAGCAGAACAAAACGACATTTCTTACGCCGGACGAGTAAACAGACACGAAAATGTGCAGCTCCGGCTTCAGCACATTTGCACAGTTGGAGAGCGAGAGTAGGTTTTAGTAATCAGCATCATTCTCACCTGAACGTTCATTAATTGCATTCCGAATGGCCCAAACCCTTGGGTATGGTCCTTGTGATCCACAGTTGCCGTACAAGTCCTCCCTGTCAAGGTCGAACGCAACAGCACACAGTGTCTTCACTTTGCCATAGAGCTGGAATATCTGTATGGGAGACAGCATGGCCAGTTAAGGTGATGGTTAATAACCAATCATCACAGACACTGTATTCAACTATAGCGCAAAGCCTCGCGAGAGGTTTTAAAGAAATCAACACGCAGCAGATCCTCCAGCCGTTTCTTTATGTTGTGCTTGGACCCAATGAGCTTCAGCTAACCGGCATGATTCCCGTATGAGGGCTACCACAAATATCACTTTTATGAATGGGTGTAATATGTTTTAAATATAATTATTGCACGCATATTTCCTTTTTTATTATTTTGGAAGCGAGGCTAGTCATGCTTTCACACATAGCTCTGCACTGCTTATTCCCTGAGTGAGACACGCAGAGTACCTAAACAGCACGATCCATCTATGAAATACAAGAAGAAACAATGTAACGACGTACCCGTTTTTGGATGGTGGTCTTGTCTTCAAATTTGTACAGAACCTCTTCTTCGTAATGACCTGGCTTCTGTATATATGTTCGTTGAATCAAGTCACAGATCTGCCAGGGGTAAAGAATAGTGTCAAAAACAGAAAACATGAATAGGATGCATATAAACTCAACTGCATAACTGCTTTGTTTACAAAACGCACAAATTGACAGTTTATGTTGAGTGATAACTCGTTTTTTGTGCAGAAGATTGATTGCATAAAATGCAACATTTCTTTTCATTGGCACACTTTCCTTCTTTGCAACATTGCTAAAGGAAACCTGCAGAACGATATTTGCTGCCAGCCCTAAAAGAAGAATGTTACCTCTTGTACAGCTGTGATTTTTTTTCGCTGACCCCAGATTCGTTAACATAACATGTGCGAAAGTAGTGCTTTCTAGCCTACAACATAAAAGTGAAAGACAAACTAAAATGATTCCCCACTGGTAATCTTTTTCAGGTGGAGTATACAGAACGCTTTCAAGCTCCAGATTAGTTCTTTTCTGACGCTGCATAACTGCACCCATAACGCAGCTGCACACAAGGTTCTGCTTTATAGACCTTTGTTGAACACACGTCTCTGGTAAACTGCGCTCTCGAGCCGGTAAACATTTCTGCCGACCGGCGCAGTCGGGGCCGTGAATTCGTTCACATTCAGCGTCTCCCAGCCTACGTTGAAGCCCTTGTGTCGTCCCCGTGAGAAGAAAGGATGGCTCCTCTTTGACGGGGAGTGGTGAGGGGGATGATTTTAGCGAAGAGTACGAGCGGTCACCTCAGAAGAAGTAGATATAACGCAGCGCTATCCGCCCATGCAGACATGCAGTGCATCGGTGTCTAAAGAGCCAGAAGGATGCTTGGTGCGTGAGGTCGCTTACCCTGTGCTCGGCACCTGAGTGTTTACCCCTTGACCATTAATAAACCCGTCTTAAACCGGCTACCTAGGAGTCGGCCATCTCCTTATGTATATATACTATATTGTACTGGAGCTAATAGTCACCGACAAGATGAGATGCCATGTGGTTGGTATGCGGCGGGTGATGGTAGGCGCAAGGTGCTGGGCGCGAGAAGAAGAAGCACGATCAGTATAGCGTGGCTGGGAACGACAGCGTGCTCTAAGACAACGCACCATGACAGCAGCTTTCGCTGCCTTGATCCGTTTGCTTCAAAGGTAATAAATGACCTACCGCATTCACCCCTTTGCTTTCTTTGGCATTAATGACTGGAAACCGTTATTTCTGTCCTAAATCAACCAGTTTCTCATTTCCCAAACTGATTCATATCTATCTATATATATATATATATATATATATATACGTGCGTTTGTGACCCTAAGACAACCAAGGCCAAATAGCAGGAAAATTCTACATGTGCAGCTTTCCCGCTCATGGCAGTCCTTTCAATAGTGGTTACTCTGCATTTTATTAGCGAAATGAAACGTTCTTTTGCACAGCTAATATTTGGGGTGAATACTTGCTTCGTGCACAGTTTCAAGTAGCGCACGTTGCGCGACTGGGTTTCTGAGCCATGGCAACTATCCCATAGAAATGCATGGGGAGTTAGATTTGACAGCGAATTACACAAAAAAATATTCAGAAACCTGAAATGTTCGTTTAGCATTTTATTCTTCACGTTGACTTCTAGCTTTATGCCAAATATAATTTTCCTAAAGTGGTTTTTCTAGGTTCCCGAGAGGTTGTAATTTTGAGCTAGAAAGCTGGGTATGATGCAGTGGCGTATCAGTATCGGTTTCGTGGTTAATACGGGTATGGTACGAGTACGGTACTATTAGTCGTATAGCTCAGCTAAAACTATGGATATTAAGGGCCCAAATCTAAACAATGACGGTAGTCATAACCGTAGATGAAGGTGGCTGCAGCAATGTATGACGAAGTCACAGATGAAACTGCTGTTCGTAGCCGCCGGACCTTTCGTTTGTTGTAGCTGCCCTGGAGACAAACATTAATTAGGCCTCCAATTCTCCCATTCGTGAATTAGGCCTCCAATTAATCTCCCATTCGAGAACCGCACCACGCGAGCTTAAAAGTTATACGCAATGCCTTAAGTCGCGTGCTGGGACCCAGATTGCTTGTCTCCTTAGCACGATATGAATGACATAGTTAAGATATAACAACAAAATAACTTTCGTGAAAAAATGAGTCCATGAGTGCTAACTGCATTAAACACCTCTTGAATAACTAGTACATGGGCTGTACTCATGAAACTATCACTGCCTTACTGGCGACGAAAATTGTTTCCGGATCGGGATCAAAAATTCCACAGAGTGTTTGGGCGCACCATACCGCCGATCAGCGAACGCGGCCAAAACAAATGCCGTTCTTGTTTGAGAGATCACCTCAGTGTACATCGATGAACCTTCTTTCTTGCAAGTGCCGTCACGCTCTGCACCGTGGAAGACTCTCACAGCCATGCTGAACGAAAGACAGGCCATTGTTTTTTCTCGGGAGTCCATCTCGACCATCGCCTGAAAGGACGCGACCACCACAAGTTTACTTGCACAGTGGACGAGCAGGCTGTCAAATGCACAGGCTGTCAAATGTGAAAAAATCTCGCTTGCACCCTCTACAAAACCCTCTAATGAAACATGGTGATCCAGTGTTCATTTTTGTTCATTTGTCTTGTTCAATGTTCATTTTTGTTCATTTTGTCCACCAGTGTTCATTTTTGCTTCCTGCTAGGAGTTATTTGCGGCCATTGTACATATTTTAAAGCAATATGTTTAGCAATGTTATCTAATATTTGCCGTATAAGGTGTCGGTTTAGTAGCAGCACATTAGATTAGATTAGATTAACTGGCTGCCAAACGGTTAACCTTTGTTGAACCGGGGCGCTCAATAAAAAAAAGTGCCATTGCAATTACGGAGGTGTATTACCTGTTCACGCGCCATAAATAGGGGAAATGAACGTTTCTTTGATTTTACAGGTCATAAAATTTACCGAGGGCACTACATACGAAATACTCGGTAACTTCTACTCGGGCCAGTGTATTGTCTTCCTGTTTCCAGCGGACACTGCGCTTCCGTCTTCTAAAAAGTTACTACTGTTTTTTTATTATTGCTTTTTTTATGGTTAAGAGTTTTAACGAGTTAAAATAAGCAAGCCCTCAAGGTGAAGAGAAGCAAGTGTGTAGCTCGCATCTTTAACCAGGGCAACCTAAGCCCGAACAAGCACGATGTTTAATAATGCGTAGCATTCTTTGGCGAGCATCCGCTCAGCCAGTAACTTGTAATGCACTGCATTTCCACAAAAATGAATATACCGCGGAAGTTCCACCTGTACTCGCCCTCATGGTTTAAATGGAGACATCTGCACGCATGAAATTTTAAAAGACGAAAAAAATGAGAAAAGTAAAATAATTACGGAAAATGGTGAACCAATGGCCTGCATTTTGACAATATTGCAGCTTTCGCGAAAGTTCCAAATAAATTCGTTATAATAACGTAAATGGAGATAATTGGTCGAACAAAATTTTGAAAAATAAACAAAAATATAAAAACGAAAAATAGAAAATGGAAAAATGGAAAACCTGAATTTCCACAATATTGCAGATTTTGCGGAAGTTCCACCTATAATCGTTGTATTAGCGGAAATGAGAATTGGTAGAAAGAAATTTTGAAATACTAAAAAAACTGAATATAAAAAAATTACGGAAGAATGCGAACCGCGTAACTCCCTGCATCTCCACAATACTGTAGATTTCGCGTAAGCCGGACAAGATTTAGAAAACGAGAAGTTTTGTCTGGAACAAACTCAAATTCAAGACAAGTGGCATAAGAATGCTATGCATTAGTAAATAATTCTCTTGCATTTCTGCAGAATGTTTAGTTACTACGTGAAATCTAGCGGTATTGCACGGCAGTTACGGGCTGGCCAGTACAACAGCAGGTACAACGGATATTGCGCCATCCATAACAAACGCTGAATTCTGCCGCCAATTCAGATCCTTCCAATTTCATAACGCTTATAAGATAAGCTCTGAAATTACTGTGCAGACAACTGAAAGCGCTACACTGACGAGCAAATACTAGTTTCATGTGAGCGGCTGCACACAAAAACTGCCCCCCCCCCCAAAATAAAAAAAAAACATTTCGCCCATTTACAGAGAAACTGCACCAATACCCCTCCAGTTCAAAAAAGCACGGCGTCCACAATGTGCTTCGTGGCAAAACCACCGATTATGCAAATACTGTGTATGTCTCAATTTCAGGCGCTCATTTTTTCACTTTGTGAATTTAAAAATATGGCGTTGTTAATGTCTTACATCACAAAAAAGTGCGGTTACAAAATTTGGAAATCCTGGCGCACTATTCAGGGTTTAACGCTGATGTGACATCTTACACATATTTACTGTTTAGGGGTGTGTAATTTCGAAACCAAAATTGACAAATCTACTACAGGAGTAAATACTTATGAGCATTTTTGGCCATTCGCAAGGTGACTTGAATTAGCAAAAACCAATCGGATATATCAACAAGCTGTACAAATATAATAAATCCGTAAGAAGAGGTAATTTACACAACCCTCAATCAATCACGCCTCGGGGAGTAGTTACGGAAAAACCCTGTCAATCACCATTCGGGCATTCGTGCGGGTTACTAGTATCAGCAATAACGGCTGGAACACCGATGAAATATAATAAAAAATGCTAAACATTTTGCGCCTTTCAACTCTTTTAACCCAGCCATGTTAAGCTATAAAGCATGCTAGCAATGTAATCCGCAAATGATGGGCCTCTGGATTTAGCGGTGTGGCTGGACTGAGAAATTCAGCCTTAAAATATCTCCCATTCGTTAGCGGTCGCTTAGAGCGTAATCATTGAGCTTTCTCTTCCCCATTGTTGCCAGTCATATTTTTCAGCCAAAAGCCAAAGTGGTACATTGAACGGGCAAAGATATCGAAGAAGCCGGAAAACGCCCAATGTACTCTCAAACCCAGATTATCCCCATAGAGTTTTGCTGTCGTGAAACCACAAAGCTACTTTTTAAACACAGATCAAATATCAGAAAAACCAGGTAGATGTCTCAAAGGGCAAGCGAGATATTAGGAAATTTGTTACAGCAATATATAGGCAAATCACCAGATGTCACGCTCTTTGAAGGCTTGTGCACATAATTTCACAGTTTTTGAAGATACCAACGGGGCTAAACCCGCAGAAGGCGGCTACCGAATGGGCTAACTTCGCAGAGCACCGTCCGTACATTCATCGCTAGCATTCTGTGCGAAGGTCGCATGAAGAAACATACGGAGACGGTTGTCGGCGCCAAACAGTAAACATCGCGCGAAAGCATCGTAGATTGCCGCTTATAAAGTGTTGTTCAATACCCCAATGCGTGTGTGTGCCGCCCAGTTCTGGAACATCTTCTCCGCTTCAAAGTAGAGACACACAAGTATTGGGGTCGACCTTCGTAGTTCGTGCACTGTCAGTGGTTCATTCAGAGGTTCCTTAGCGCACGCCGACGCATGTTCATTCGACATCGGCGTCTGCGGCTATGCTCCGTGAAGCTAGAAACGCCACTACCCTGAAAGTGTTGTCCAATACAGCATGGGCGGTACGCGCGGGGAGAGAGGAGCAAGGTTTGGATATGCGCCGGGGATTAGGCAATCAGGCATTAGGAGATTAGGCGATTAGGCATTGCAATTTGAGGTCTTACAACGTATGGTGAGTGCAACGTATGGTGACGTATGGTGCAACGTACGGCGAGTGCCTATTGACGTATGGTGAGTGCAATGTGCACTGTTTTCAGTCGGTATGGGTAACGACGTTAGAACTCAAAGCCTGATATTACTCCTATAGTGCTGTGCTGACGTTAAATTTGCAGCTATATGCTCGGTGTGAGTACTTGACAACCATGGCATATTGTGGGAACGCCGCGTACCTGCGTCGTCCCCTGCTTTCTGCCGGGCTTCAATCTTCGCTAGAGTGACTTCGGATCTTGAAGATGCACGACGCCTCAACAACTGAATAATTTCCTAAATACGCTAACATTGCCCTTACTAAGTCCACAGCCCTGATTATGCTGCCGAAAAAATCCCCGCCAAAACGTGCGAAGTATACTGCATAGAGAGATGTGAGATAATAATCATACCATAAGAGCCACATCTTCTTCGGTTATGAGTCTTGAAGATGGCAATACTCGGCAGGGCTGCTGGCAACACGACCTTCTCGGATGTGTAATAAATACCATCAGGGAACACTTCCTGCAGAGAGTGTTTTGGCGGAATACCTATTACCACACCACCTTGTAAGCTTGTCGTAACAGTCACTATGTAGGCATGCCTAAAGATCTCGGTTCGAGTAGGGTTAAAACACGGCCGCACGCAGCAAAAATATTGAGTAGGAGGCAGCACGTTGCAGCGCACTGCCTAATCATTTCAACCTTTAATATCTAGTAAACGTGAGATGAATAGAGCCGTGCATAAAAATTGTGAACCCGAAATATTGGCACAGAAGAGTTGGGGTTTAAGAGGAATCAGCAGCGGGTTCGTGGGTATCAATGAACTCCAGGTAAATAGGTAAAGCAAGAAAAAACTCGTCAGATTAGGCAAGACTTTTATTGCACAGCTATAATGAACGCTGCAGGTGGCGATATCTCAGTTAAACTATCCTGTACGCTGAAGTATAGTTTTCTATAAAACTAGACGTTCTAACTTAAAAATATAAATGGGTTAGACTCATTGCAACCTCACCGTCGAAAGTAGAGTAATTAAAAATATTGAAGAAAAACTTACTTTGTTGTTTTTTCTACCAATGTAAAACTCCGCTTTTTGATATCTCAAGCCCGTTTTTATTATAACATATAAAAGTTTATAATAAAATCATCGCGTTTAAAACGAAGCAAGAGGTAACTGCAGCAATGTTCGAGACAAACATGTTTCGTGGAAACAAAAACGTTATTCCGTTCGCTCCACAACTTTTATCAACCTACCCTGTCAATTCTTTCACCAGCTCTGCACTTTGTTCGATTTCGTAGTTGAAGCCCACAATAAGCCCTGGTTTTAGTTCAAGGCTTGAAAGATACTCCCATGTTGCCTGCAAAATAAAAACACCATACTTTAAATAAATTGATCCTTTTTTTCAAAAATAAGGAGTGTGCTTTCCGTGCCCACTGCAGATTAATTCTTTGATTGCTACTATGAGTTTCGTTATACCGTTTCTTCTTTTCAGGTCAAGTATATTTTACCGATGGTAGTCTTATTCACAGCAACAGAATAATTTATTATACTGCAGCTGCAGAGAAAAAGACAGTCTTTTTTATAATGTGCATATGTTTTTTAGGCTGCACACTTGCATCAATATGTTAAGTGACCCCCAACGCAGGTTTTGCATTTGTTTCTCCCATAATATGAGCGCCAAAGAAGAAAATTTGATAGAATTCACAGTTTCGCCAATCGGTTTAGCCAATGTTTCTCACCGTAGAAAGTGACACCACCAGAGTAGAGGTCGCGATAACAGTTTTTGCAATATACGACTCAAACACCGTCGCTGTATGCCAGCCAGTTCTGACGTGTGATAGCTTAAGTGGCGTGCGTGATGCGGGACTGCGTGTTTGCAGTTGCATTGGGCGAAGCAACTGCATTAGGAGAAGCATTGAAAGAAGAGGGAACGGTTCTGCTATCCACTCTAATTGGAAGTCACGGGCCCACTGGGAGGCATGGTGGGAATGCCACAAAACAGCCGATGGACTTTGCATACAAGGCCTGCAGGCAGTGAAGGATAGGAACACAGGGCAGACGAAGATGAGCATTATTCTGGGACTTTATAAGGTGTAACATTGACGCGATTCTTTTAAATATATTTCCAAGGAACTGGACGACCTCCACAATTGTTTGGTGAATGATTTTAAATACGTTGGGTTTTTTTTTGTACAGGGGCCGTGAGGTACTGTGCAGGTAATATTGTCAGCTTCCATTGATTTATTTACAAGTCACAAATATCACCACATAAATACAATGACTGCAAAACAACAAAATTTGGTAACGTGGCTACAAAAAAAGAGGTTCGTGGGTATTAACGAACTCCAGGTAAATAGGTAAAGCAACAAAAAACTCGTCCCATTAGGCAAGACGTTTATTGCGGCAAGGCTTCATCTCAATCGTACCGGCTGACAAAAAATGTGTCAGCATTTGTATATTGAAATGACGAGGAGACGTAAGAAATACTAAAGTATCGCACACTGTAACACTTGGGGTCCTTCTGATGTAAAAAGGACGGTGGCCGTCATAGACGATAACGGCGTTACTAAAAGATGGAAACCAGCTATGCGTGATAATCAGTCTGCAATAAGCTAACATGGTACATTAAGAAAGGTGTTTCTGTGGATACATAGCGTCATCTGAAAGGAGGTGTGCGGGTTTCAGCAGCATGAGATGTACGGCTAAAGAAAGTGGGTCGATTTTATTAGTTTATTACAATTTTGATTTTGTATTTTGCGGTTATTTAAAATTCGCTTTGACGAATTATCTCCATGCTATTATGAGGGATTAATTTGTTAACTCTGTCAATAAGCACAGTTGGGCCTGCGGGGATACCCGAGAAAGAACGCTACGGATCCAATGTGACGGTCATTATCGCAGATCACAACGAGGATTCTGGAAGCTTCCAAGCATAACAGTGCTGCTGCGACAGTCCTCAAAATGCCACTACCAGGAATCATGTCGGAAACGCACTTTTGAGAAAGCGTTGTGTTTAGTGAAATGTGTGCGTGAATTCTGGGAAAAGTGAGTGTCTGGTTGAATTTTGTTCTACGAATTGGAACAGTACGTTAAAGAAAGGAAGAAAGAAAGCCACCCTCCACACCTCACGCTGCTTGGTGTGTTTGAATTACTACTGTACCGTGCTCTCAGTCTATGGAATAACGTCGACCTACTTCAATGGGTTTTCGGTTTTCGGTTTGCAAATTTCGGTTTTGCAGCATGAAGCTTGTCTTCAACGCGTGTCCCATTCATGCTTCCGCTGCTTACGTACTTTTTTTTAATTTGAGATTGCCATAGAAAATGCAAGTTAGGTCCAGAGTTTCGGACGGCAGACGAAAAAGCCTTCCTACTGAATTTTTTTCCTATGAACCACAACGACCCCAAATCCAGCCGAAGACTGAGACCAAGCACTTACGCAGGCATAATGGTACCTGATATTTTACTCGCTATGAAACCACAACGACTAGAAACCCAGCCAATAACTTTCAGACCAAACACTTACGTAGGCATTACGTAATTGATGAGCGAGATAAAAACTGGTTGTCTGGTCGATCCATTATTGACTCTTTATTGGCGCAAGGCCAGCAAACGCAAAGTGCGCAGGAACAACTATTCAAAAAACTGGATTTCTGTTCCGATTGCTGATAGGTTTCACGGTTTAAACACAGACACAGTATGGGCATACTGCTCTTTCACATGATATTTTTTTATTATTTGTTTACCACTAAACGTGACACAGTGTGCTTATTACGGAGATAGATGTGTGTCAGGTTATCCTGCTTTCAATCCTGGAAAATTTTTTCCGTAAGCAGCACACGATACTAGCGCTCGAGGCAACAAAACAAATCTTCCTATTGCATTATTTCAATCACGTTCAGCACATTAGTGTCGTTTGTCATCATCATTGTGCATCCGGAAAACAACTTGCCTTTACGATTTGCTGAAACGTGCCGCCCGGAATAACTTCTGGAACGTGGATGTAAGCCAGGCCATCCTGTTGAGTTTCCATCATCCACTCCGTGGTTGCGGTAAAGAACTCTTGAAGAAAATTTTCTTTGTCCAGTTTAGAGAACCCGCTCATTTCAATTTCACTGAGGAACGGTATGCCCCTCTGAGACGTGTGATTTAGAGCTGCATCAAAAGCTTCCCCTGCAAGAGATGCGAATAAGCTGTCTGAGTAGAGTTCTAGCACGAGCATGATTTGCTCCTTCGCAAACTGTCTGCTTATGGCTTGGCTCCTGCTTTCTGCGAGTGGTTTGCAACCTACCTCAAACAGAGAACAAACTTTGTTCAGTACGCTGGTGCTAAGTCTCGCAGCTTCACTGTACCGTCCGGGGTTCCCCAGGGCTCTATTCTCGGTCCTTTATTGTTTAACTTATTTGTGAATGATGTGCAGTTAATTATAAAGCATTAATCTCTATTGCAGTTTGCAGACGACATGAAACTCTATCGCGCAGTGGGATCACAGGCGGACTGCGCCCAGCTTCAACGCGACGTACAAGCAATCTCCCTCTGGTGCAAAACTAACTACTTAGATTTGAATCCATTGAAGACCGTTACAATTACATACACTCGAAAAACCTCTCCTTTAACCTTCCCATACCACCTCGACTCTCTGACGATAAGAAGAGTAAGCTAAACACGTGATTTGGGCGTTCTGATGGATTCGAAACTACGATTCACACCGCATGTCAACTACCTCGCACGCTCATCTCTTCGGACTTTGGGCGCTATCTCTCGTGCAACAAGGGACTTCTCAGGAGGTTCGTGTTTCCTTGCTCTGTACAAAGCCCTTGTACTCCCAAAGCTGGAGTTTGCATGGACAGTCTGGAACTGCATGAGTGCGTCGTCGTCTTTGCGCTTGGAAAGGGTTCAGAAAAGGTTCACGCGCATCTTCTCTCGCCGCTACACCCTACACGAGAAATGCGCTTACAGGGATGTCATCAAGCGGCTGAACCTCGAAGAACTTCAAACTAGACGCACAAACCGCGATTTAGTGTTTTTGTTCAAGTGTATCCACTCCAGATTCGACACCCCGAAATTAGTGAGCTCTGTTCAGCTAAGAGCACCAATTCGAGCTCTCCGCCCCCACCTTTGCTTTGATGTGACCACCTCAGAGATGCTGTCTCCAGTGTGCCGTGTGCAACGCGTGTATAATGATGACTTTCGTGCATCTTTGGACGTCTTTTCCGGCAATGTTAACTCTTTTAAACGCGCCCTGAAGAATGCATGTATTTGAAGCCGCTGTTGCCCATTCAGTATGGTATAGAAGTTATCTTGTGTTCGTGTTTTCCGTTCCCTTCCCATTTTCTACACTTGCACCGTTTGCCGTACACATACTCCCGTGTACCTATGTATGTGTGTCCGCACGGTGTGTGCATGCATGCACGTGCGCATTTGCCTGCACTTGTTTACCTTCACATGCACCCGCGTGGGCATGCGTGTATGTATGTTTTGTTTGCACTCACGAGCGTATAGGCCGTGCATACATATAAATTTTGCTTTATATGTACTTATTTCCAGTACAAATGTTCCCCAGTAAGTTACGACGGTGGATTGTACTGAACTTGCGTGTATGCCAATGTACTTTGTAGTATACCCTGTCACAAGCCCTGTCTCAGCGCGTGCTAATGTACCCGACTGTAATCTTAATTCCTTAAATGTATAAATTGAGTGTGTGTGTGTGTGTGTGTGTGTGTGTGTGCGTGTGTGTGTGTGTGTGTGTGTGTGTGTGTGTGTGTGTGTGTGTGTGTGTGTGTGCGTGCGCGCATGCGTGCGTGCTTATGTGTGTGTGAGTGCGTGTGCGTGCCTGCGATCACGCGCGTGTGCGGTGGTACTATGTACTTTGTGACCCCTGCACTTCATAACCAGTCTCCATGTTTTACCGTTTGTTGATCTGTGTGCCGCCCTGTCCCTTTTGTGTGCACCACCCAAGAAGGCCTAGTGCTGTTGGTGGGCACCACCCAATAAACAATAAACAATAAACTTAGGGGAAGCTCAATAAGGGCTCGGACAGTGAATGCGGCAGGATATAGAATCCCAGTCTGTTGTGGCTTGGCCCAAAAGGCGTCAAGAATACACCCTATAAGTGGCCAATTCAGGGCGACCTTTCGCAGATGTTTGGCGCAAAGCTGCCGTAAGCAGTGCCGCAAACCATTAAATGGATATCTGGGCTTGCCGTTAAGAGACGTTGTTAAGAGACGTTTTCCGTCGTACTTTGTTGACAATTTCGTATTTCCTTTTGGAAATTATGATGGTGGCATGAGACCCAAAGCCTCGCTTCCTCAAGCCTGAATTCTTTTTCTCAAGCTCGGTGAACAAATCTAGGCCTGGCCAAGTGCCAACCCTGTTTGGCGTTTGTAAATTTTATTAAATGGATTTGCCCCATTGGGATTTCAATTACCTAGGTGAGCGATACTCTAGAAGTTTACGCGCAGCACTTTTCTAAAAACTGGTCTATATTACCGCATCAAAATCGTGCATGTAAATTTTATACCTACCACTTTCCCCACTGCTCATATTGCAGCCATTCAGAG
The DNA here is from genome assembly GCF_048455015.1 of Haemaphysalis longicornis. NCBI lineage: Eukaryota > Metazoa > Arthropoda > Arachnida > Ixodida > Ixodidae > Haemaphysalis > Haemaphysalis longicornis. The sequence goes on along the minus strand of NW_027526460.1, from coordinate 93,156,463 downwards.
TGTAGCCTCTTCTGAATTTTCCAAAGTTTCCTACTAGGCTCCATCCCACCGTCGGCTGTAAACCCTAAGCTAGCCATGTATTGTCTGAGTGGCGTACATAAATGGAGGAACGTGTTTCTTACCATTACAGCCACGCTTGGAGCTACGAGGAAGAGACGACTAACCTAGAGAGGGGGGGGGGTGTTATTTACATACAGCTTAGGCATATAAAAAGGTGTCAATGTAACCTGGGCCACCTCTTCGTAGCAGGCATACCAACAAAGATTATCCGCGGTTATATAAACTTAAATGTTGTGCTAATAAATTATGAGCCGCTCCACTCCGTGAAAGTTGATCGCAAGTGAAACTGAAATGACAGAAAATTTTGACCAAATGAGCGAACTAGTTTAGCTTTTTGATGAGCGATCGTCGTCACAAAAGGCCCGCACATCGATTTGTTGTCTTCTCTCTCGGATCTAATCTACTTTCGCGCAGCCAACTGCCATCCAGTATAAAGCGTACAAGCCCGACATATGTATATTGTTTATAGTGTAGCGTTTTTGCTCTCTACTGTGATAAAAATTGTTGAATCTTATGATGTCATAATCCGAGTGCATGTTCAGTTCCTTCGTTCTAGATATGTTGTCACAATCTGCAGTCCACCGTTGGGCAGCAGAAGCAGACTTTCGGCGTCTATGTAAACAGTGGAGGGTACTTTTGTTGCAACTGCATTTGAATTTGAAACTTTGAAACTTGAAACTTGAAACTTGAAAATTTGAAACTTGCATATTGCAATTAATACTGCGTGAGCAATAGATTCAGCGTTTCGGCAAAATTTCATTTTCTCCCTGTCACCACAGCAGGCGGCTCAAGAGCAGAGACCTAAACCATATTCGAGAAAGGGCGGGGAAAGTTTCCTAGGAAAGCTTAGAGCGCGACGTTGCCCAGGAGACGCCATTGGAAGCACGTCTCCTCTTGCCATTTCCTATCCGCTAAAACTACCGCGTTCTCTCAGCTTGGTTGCCAAGGGAAGTGCTCCAGTACTTGAAAAAACGAAATGAGCCGATGCCCGTATTTAAGTCGGCGCCATGACGAGGACGCGGCGTTCGCGCGTGGGTAACACGTCTCGTCACCCTTCCTTCCCGTTTTAGCGCTTTGTAAAATACGGTGTGCCATTGCTGCAGGGCAGAGTGGCCGCAAAAAAACGCGTGTTGTGCTGTTCCGCTGAACAGCAGAACAAATGTCTCACCCAATTTTAACAATCAATAAATGAATAATACCTTTTCAGGTGGCCATTACGTAGGCCCTCCGTGATTTTAGTTGAAGCAACTTCAGAAAGGTGATTAAACTACCTGAAGGAAAACAAGCCTTGTCATTATTCAGTAACGACCTGCAGATGTGTTCATTGATATTGCTTACAAGTGAGATAACTGGAAATGTTTTCAACAAACCGTAGTGCATCTTATCACCCGATTCAAGTATCGCTCGCTACTCGTACGTTATTTTTTTGTGACAACGACGTCTGTTGCATTCTTGGTCAAGCTATGGACACTACTAAAAACCATGCGACCATCGGCAATATGGTTCTTCAAGAAACAATGATGCAAGTTCCTTACCATTCTCAGCCGAGTAGTAAAGCTGCTTGTTCCCCCTCCTCAGCCCGAAGGATACTCTGGAATACACCATATGAGTGCACAAATTTTCCGGCAGTGTTTGGATTACCAGGACACTGTCCACGACGCACACCAAGACACCTGCGCCGAGAAGACGGGTGGAAAACACACATCAGTGAAGTATTTGGATTATTGGACACATCGTATTTCGTTCGATCTCAGAAAAGTTCTGCAAAGAAAGTATTTGCTGCAAATATTTCGCTGGTACAAGCTGACTCAAGTGTGGTCCTCTTAGCTTTTCTTAGTCAAGAATTTCAGCGGATGTATGGACTGAGGTTCGCTGCCTTATGCCTGAACACATCAGCAAGAATGTAAGAAACCTTGGAATTAATATGACACAGACACAGTTCAGCTTTTCATGCTGAAAATATTAGCCGTTTTTAAACTAGATTGTTTTTGATAGTCAGGATCGCACCGTAGATTTATTTTCTAAAAAGCAAGTGAACGATCTGAAATTGGAGCGTACTGACGCCCTCTCGCGTAGAAAAGAAGGGGAGAAACGTTTATTGGAACGGAAAATGCTGTTGCCGATGGCCTTCCTAGTCCGGATAGCAGGGAGTAATGGCAGCACTTTTCCACAAGACAAAGGTTGACTTGCATCCCTACAAGGGCGCTGGTCAGCTCGTACTCCCACTGCTCCAAGGTGGAGGAAGGAATGGGGTTTGGCTGGCAGGGGCAAGCCCAAAGGATAGGCAGTATGTGATGTTGGGGGTTTAACAGGATGGGCATTCGTACGGGTACCGTTGGCCAAATCATTCACTAGCTCAGTAAAGCGTGATGTCGGGCTAGTTGGTGTAACATGCTTTTGAAGGCAAGTTGCGCTTGTTGTGAACACAGACGGACAGGGGGAAAAACGTACGCTTTTACGAGAAGATGGCACACTAACAACTGATTTCTTCTGAACAAGACAAAAACATGTATAGAACAGCACAGAATGCAACAACAAATTCCGGATAAACGGGGAAGGGCGCTTCGGGAATGACGCCGTCTTCTCGTGAAAGCGTACGTTTTGTCTCTGTGTTCACTACAAGCGCAACTTGCCTTCAAAAGCACGTTCACTAGCGTGCGCGAGCGGCGACATTTTATGCGTCAGCGCCGAATAACGGACGCCAAGTTGCAAACATGTCGAGATTAGGTGCACGCTCAGAAACCGCTCACAGCTTAGGAACATCGTTTGCTTGGCTGTTCCTTCTTAAGGGTGTCATGAGTATGGAGGAATGAATACTCAAGAGAGGCCCCTAGTTTGCCAATGCATTGAAAAAAGTGTAGTAAGTGACGTCTTTCTTAATAAGCCCATAGACAGTGTTTTTTACTTTTGGCAAGGTTTAATCTGGCGAAATGCCTGGGTCAAGTTTTTACGGCGCTTTGACTGTGGCTACCTCGCTAAGCTGGCAACACAGCGCAAACACTACGGCGTCGTCGACGTCTGCAGACTGTGCACTACAGCGTATTTCGCAGCGTTTCTTCTGCTGCCGTTACCTGTGTTGTATAATGTTCCTTTAAATGCAACGTCCCATGTTTAATTGGCGTCATCGGTGAGCCTAGTTTCCGTTCTCTTAAGGCGATATCTCGTCGATTCCGCGCAGTCGTTTTCTGTCTTATCCGTCCGCAGGTGAAGAGGTGCGCGTTGGTAGCTTCAACAAGTTTTTCCGGGTGCGCCCGGCAACCCGGCACGCAGCAGTGAGGAATCTTGGAAACCACTCCATCCGCTTATCCACGTGAGTGAAATTCATCGCAGATGAGACGTAGCACACAAAGACCACCATTCTGTACGAATCCAAACACTGCTGCCTTCGTCTCCTTTGGCTTTCGGAAGTCGGCCGTACCGCGAAGCTGTTATGAAATGTTAAACAATAAAGAAGAATGGGAAAGAATGCTGGGCTCAGTGGACTCTGACATTGCGGGCGCGGCTTCACAAATGTGACGTCAGGGCCTCTCCTAACCTTTTCTTTCCTTCATGGTCATGAGACACAAAAATCGCCGTCCGTGTACGCTAGTTAAAGATCTGGCCGATTCTGTATGGTTGGTGAGTTTTTGTGCAGAATTAAGATTAGTTTATAGCGAGCTTCCGCTACTAATTTTATTATGGCGAAGAAGGGCTAACCAAATAAGAACATTTTTCTAGCCGAATTTATTGTATGGAGCTGCGAATGATTTAGGCAGCTCATGTAATGCCTTCATAAATGACCGGGTGGTCTGTGCGGCACTGTTCCAATGAAGCACCGGAATGCAATCAAGCGAACCCAGTGTATGCGTTTTATGGCTAAAAAACTTCTTTCTGGCTTTATGGTGGTTTCTTAAACCCTGGCTGTAGGATTATTATAATTATGGGGTTGTGTCAGTGTTTTCATGGAGCTTTAGAACTTCCTCGTACGGTAAGCTACGTTCCACCACATAACTGACACGTGCTAGTCCATTGCATGAGATGCTTTACAAACTTCAAAGAGAACTCTCTTAATATTTCAGGTTGTCTGTACTTGTTCTTGCTTGTTCGCCACGGAGCTTTAGTTTGTACCAAATGGGATGTGGTGAGCGCAGGTTGGGGATCATTTGGTCCTAGGAAATCTCTGCTGATGTGGTGCTGGAGCCAGCAAGCTGGTAGCAGACTAATGATACTAGCTGTTGGTACCAACTAGGACTCAACATGGAAGTAGCGATATGTGATTGGTGACCAGGCTTCGGCATAAAGGCATGCAGCTGCCACCAACAAGTCTGCAACAAGCGGAAGTGGTGTGTCCGGAACCGCACTTTTCAGGGGTCGAGTAGGATTGGATTTATATTAAAATCTTCGCTTCTAAAAGTCACTCCGAGTCCCTGATTTGTGTTCCATGAGTACATAACTAATTTATTTTTGTGCCAAAAAATTAAAAGAAGTTGCGAAATTGTAGTAGCTCATGTTTGCACTGTGTCTTGAAGCATACAGGAGGACGACATTTTTAAGCCATTCTTAAGAATGAATGGTAAAGAATGTCTTTTTTGGTACATTCATGACTTCAGAGCACTGCGTAGCTCACATTCGTTGAAAATATGACCGGTCAGTAGCTAAACCTCTGTAAGCTATATGCCGTCTCTTTGTATGTTTTGCATAAAACGTTGCCTAACTTTATTTTGAATGAGCTGATGGAGAGTTAGTTCTGAATGGTGTTGAGCATGCTGCTATTGACACCAAATGTAAAGACAAAGCTGAATACCAAGACGCTATAGTGTGTCATGAGTTGTTACGAAGTTGAACAATACAGACATGCAGGGTTGCTTGTACTCGAAAGGTTCGAATGCGCATTAGTCTGTCAATACGGGCAGGCCCATTAAAAAAAAACTGCCCCGGAGTAATGCAAGCTTTCATTATATTAGTAATATGCATGAGGCGCCTGTTAATAAACATCTCTAGGAGCTTGCGAAAGCAGATATTAAGCGCGGCGAACCTAAGCCTTGGCAAAACGTGTTCCTTTATATGCAATTAGTGCCTAACACGATCAGTGCCTTAAGAAAAAGATGCCACTTGTGGCCATGGTTCGCAACCGGACGGCGCTCGAAAAAAATATGGAACGCTTTGTGCAAATGGCCACTACGTAAGCATTTTTAGGGCCTACAAGACATTTGGAATTCGGTAAAGAAACAGGGAAAGCGCTTGGCCTGAAACATTTATTAGAAAATTAGAAACCTTGAGAGCACCATGTCTCTTTCGTACTGCCATTTAAGGGGCATACGTCGCTCACATCGGCCTAACCACGTAGTCACTGATTTCAGCCACTGTTAGGTAGAAATTATCCAAGTAGGGAATCTGGTCGTGATCAGTTCCTAAACACACCAGTAAATATCAACTAGATCTGTTTCTTACGGACATTTGAATCAACAGTGATAGTAGTTTGTGATGCGCTCTTTAATTTGGCAGCACGGTAATAAGGTAAACTGGTCTGCTAATGACTGCAAATCCTCAACGTACAGGTACAACTTTCACCGCCGTACAGTATTAAAGGTTCCCCTACCTTTTAATATTGCATAAATTTGGCAGATCAAACATTCTGCTTCCACCGAAGTTAACGCAAAAGTGCTGACTGCTCAATGACGAAACAAGAGTTGTTCTTGGATAATTATTTAAAAAAGTTCTACTCCGATGTCATCACAGAAGACCTAGTATAAAAAATGGAAGCCATGGAAAATTTTTGGTGTTTTTGGAGGCAGTCGTAAACGTAGAAGGCCGTATTAGTTTATGTGAACTTCTTCGTTGGTTGTAAAATAGAACGCATTTCACAACTGCTGCAACCAGACTCGGATGTTTTACCTAGCGTAAGAATGCCAGCACACCCAGATTCAGCTCCAAATTTCTCGCTTCTTAGCCTCTTTTTTTCACGTACCAATTGGCTGATACAGAACTTGACGAGATAATTTAAAATACTATGAGCTATAGGCCTACGTTCGCAAGCAAGTGAATTGTGAAGTATAATCCTTGCAGCAAGCAACGCACGCAAACCCTTCCTCCTGAGTGACCGTATGTTGTCAGCGGGAATCCTTTCATGCCAGAACCGAGCTAAGTTGGGAGCGCTACGTCCTAGTTGGGTCAGTCTCCCAGCTTAATTATAGTAATAGCAGGGTGGCTCCAACCGACCGTTGGTAGAAACTAGCTGCGACCAACTGAACACCAGCTTCGACCCACTGTATCATACATGGTAATCATCATGACTAAGTAGCTGAAAATAGGCGACAGCATCTGAATGTTGGCCCATGTCTTATCCGGGAATTTCCCTTTGTCATTCGGATGTGACTTCCTGATGTGAGAACTTTCGATAAGCATCAACGTTTTTGAGGCTGTAATGATTCCATGAATTAAAAACCACAGGTTCAGGCAAAATGATTAGTCTTAGTTAATTTTCTGATATTTTGCAGGTGGCGAATTTTCAGTTCACCGTGGTCAGTTGTCAGTGGAATATGGGTGTTCGAATTTGCCGTTTGCTAATTGCGTGGATGGCTGTCATGCGTCTAACGTCGCAACAACCACAAGAGTTTCCTGAGCTCTCAACAGTTGTACTGCGACAGCGTAATTCATGCTCAGCAAACCGGTGCTACTTACATCTTGCGCAAGAATGACCATTATTTTGTTCCAACACCAGGTTGTTCTGGGACATGTGACACATGATCGACTGGCGCTACTCACTATATTTTTAAGTTGTTGTTTCTAACTTGTTGGCCCGTATTTTTAATATCAAATTGGCTGTGAAATGGTGCTTAAACACTGGCTCCCCCAAATCTGCTCTATCTGAATAAGCTGTTGTGATTTTATCATGCTTCTGTCACATTTTGTGAAGCGAATAGATCAGAAAACATGTCTCCATACCTGTTTGTACCCCTGGAGGTGGTGTGGTTTCTTGAGCACCTGTGATTTGTGATATGGAGGTAGTAAATAATTAGTGAACTGCGAAGTTGGTCACAGTTAGCAAAGACATGTGATCTTCTTAGTAAAATGACCGCGTAGATTAAATCGGCCATGGTCTATAACAAGTCTCCAAAGGGTGCCTCGAGTAAACTATAAAACATTGATTTATTAAAATGATACAGTGCTTATAGTTCCTTTTAGCTCTGAGTGGCATCAAATGGTGCTTTATTCACTGAGAAATGTATTACGTTGAGCGCAAATTTCATCGCTTTAGTGAAAGTGTTAGCAAAGGTGAGTCTGTACGTTGTATAGATGCAACATCAATATTCTGCAACCCAACAGCATCCGAAAGTCTACCAGGACAGCATGCTAAATCCCTGAAAATCACCGTCGGTTTTATTACGATTGCGCAACATTCTATCAACATGGGGATCGCCTAGTTATGCACTGGTCAGACCTGTGCGTGCTGTACTTTTTGCAGTCCATAATAATAGTTTTGTTAAGCATAACCATGACTCGAAAAATAGGTTCACGTACATAGCTCAGTCGCAATCTCCAGGCCGGTGTCGGGAGATAATATTGTACGCACGACGAACAGCGTGCTTTCTCGGCGTCAACCAGCGGTAGGAGTGTATCTGTGCAGCAACGTGTAAATTTTCCTGTTCGCTAGAAACTTGTATTGTTTACAAAATCCTTCGCTGCGCTACACCAATACTCACGAACATTGAGCACGAAGATCTCGTTTTGCAATGTGGGAATCCCTGCTTATTAGCGTTTCATTGTGCCGGCCTCAGTCAATAGCACGAACGGGCCTCATCCACCATTACGGACGAAATGGAGCTGGGGAGTCGCGTGCTCATGTTCCGTTTTCTGCTTAGAAGCACAATTTCCATTAAGTTGCGTGAGAAGTGGTTTGAGGTCTAGTCTAACGAGGATATCGTTCAAATGAACCAAACTTGCAAGTTACGTTATTGGAACATTTTAGGCCACTGTAGAGAGCTAGGATCCTTATGTTAAATTGAACCTTACTTCTAGCGTATGGAAACGTATTTTTTTTGCAAGTGGACTGCAGTGAAGGCGGATCCACGTGCCGCAGTGTGTGCAAAAGGGCGCTGAAGCATCACTGCAAAGCCTACATATCACGCTACGTCTCATTTTGGCTACATCAAAGAATTCCAGCAAAACGCTTGCGTCGGTAAACGTTTTTCCAATTTATAACAGAAACAGTACCAAAACTGCGTTTCCCACAAAATTGCACAATGCAGATAGTCAGATCAGAACCGCTAGGAGAAGTCCATTTTAATGCGATTGCCTACCGCGTTTTGACGCCCAGTGGGGGGTGATTCAGACACTATCATAGCAAAGCGGTAAGACGTCGTTTCTGGATTAGACTAGGATCCTTTACGTACAGGTGAAAACTCCAAAACAATATCTTCGCCCCACTGCCAACGGAAAACAGTACCAGTGCCACTACAAGTGGTGGCATTATCCGGGACTTATATCAGGACAATCGCACAAGAATTAACGTGATTCTGTTTTTTTACTCTGTACGAACTCAGTCTTTTACAGCTTGCGAAGAGGCGGACAGGTTATGGGCCACATCAAAAGGTTGACGTGTTTGAACAATGATTTCAAGGAATAAGCAAGAAATATTAATGGAAAAATTAAATGTTTGTTACGTATATAAATACGTGATGTATCGGTGTTACAAAAAAATTCAACCACGAAGAAGTAACAGTTGGTGCAGCTCGTAAGCGTTAGATACAAAATGAATGAAGAAATGGTGCACAGTGCTGAATTAAGAGCGTTCAGACTAGCAAGCCCGAAAACGCTGTTAGCGAGCATTTTCTGTTGAACTCCCGGGGATCCCGTGCTTTCCTTATAGGTCGTTTATACCGTTTATTCTAGTTATCTTTGTCATCGATTACACTAATTATCCCTCTAACAGTAATCCTTGTAGCGTCTCCAATGTTTCCAAAGAGGAAACCCTGGGTGCTTCCTATCTCTTAGGACTTCAAAGGTAGGCTGTGACTGACATAGAAACTAGTCCACCAACCGGGAACTGCAGTGCTGTGTTCGTGCCTGCAATCGAGAACATTTTGAGTGAACAATTATACATGTCATTCTGGATACCTCATTACGTGTGTCTTTAAGAATGTAGCTGATGAATGCGCAAAAAATTGACGCTGGTGTAATGTATTTGAAAAAAGGCGCTTTTAGAAGCGCTAGATGTCATGCAAATCAATCACAATCGGTAAGCTACTGGTGTTTCACCTCGGGCGACCATTTTATCTCTCAAAATATAATGAGCGAGAGGGAAGTTTTGCACCACTGGCATTCAGACGCATGCTTTCAACCTTCACGCTGCCCACGTTATGGTTATGCGATAACTAGCCTAGGCGAACCTCCTTTCCCCTCTACAGAAGAAACTGGGCGTGTATACCACGTAAGATGGTAGGTGTCCTCAATAACAAGAACTTCATAGAGTGCATGTTTTTTAACGCCATTATAGAGTAGGTAGTATCACACGTTAAAAAGCAGTTAAAAGGCCATTGTGCTGGGTGCCTTCGGTGGCCGATGCGTTGGCGCTATGTCCGAACGCCACAAACATCTTCCCTCAGTATGCTACATACAGTCTCCGAGTTGCCGTGGTTCCGCACACTCAGATATTACGCCGTCGTTCAGGTTATTCTCTAAAGTCAACCGGGAAACGGAACCCTTACTACCGACGCAGAAAACAATCTCCAACCTGATGGCTTCAGTGTTGGCACATCCGTAGCTTTTGCAGTAGTGGTTATTTCCTCTTCAGGTGCTGAAAAGAGAAGCAGAAGATGTCAAGACGTCAAGAAGATGTCAGAAGGAGTCAAAGATGCCAGTGTGTATGTGCGTGGCAGGTAAGCTCAAATGGCTTAACGTCCGAAGAAACCCAAGCACTTGTATGAATTGTGAATGCCGAAGCAAAAAGGTCGAATTTAGAGGCCATGAAGCGAGCAAGTGCACTATTAATGGTGACTGTACGCAGAAGACAATTAGTTTTAAATATAAAAGACGTATAATGGTGTGTCATGGAGAAAGGCAACGATATATCAGAAGCGCCATATACGTTGTGCTGGATTTTCACGTTTTACATTATTGAGAGGTACGTTTACGAAACCTAAACGGATTATTGCTCCTAACAAATACGCAACATAAGCGCATCCAAGCATGAAGGTCAAGCTCAGGCAAGAGGGGTGATGTTCCGACTGCAGCCCATTTACTGTCTGCGTTCCGATTGCTTATAAACAAACGATTGCGATTTTGGAGTCTCAATATTTTTGGTAACATAGCAGTGATCACTGAGCCATTAGGAGCACAAAACGGCCACTCGGCGTCCCCAACGAAACAAGGAGTCTTTCGCAGACGTTCCGTAACATGATGGCGTCCACGGCACGAGATTGAGCTAAAAATCCACAACCAGGCGCCGGCGTCTCTAAAATAAAAACGGCCCCTGTGCTGTGGTTAAGGTGCCCCTTAACCACAGCAGCGGCTTAAATACAGCAGTACCGAAAGGTGCTCGTCCAAACGGCAGATCAATAAAGGGGAAGATAGATCAGGAAACTCACCATAGTCATTAACTGCCCCGTTACACGGTGCTCAGGCTTTCTCAGGCTTTCAGTCCGACATTTAAGCTTTGGCATTCAAACCCAAGAAGATGTGCATACGTGCCCTCGGATTGTTGTTTAGCTCTAAATACTCAATATCTGACATAATACCCCGGACTTCCCTAGTAAACAACAGAAAATATGCACAGGAGTCCTCGGATTGTTTCGTTCTTAATACTCAACATCCAACATATAACATTGGGCTTCGCTTTTAAAAACTATTTTGTGTTCAGTGTTCCAGTTAAACTGGGCCAAGTAAGCAGAATATGATACTTTAAAGGTTGCTTCTGAAGCGCCTTGTATAAAGATGCGTGGAGTTTTATTTCTACTTGGGGTTGAAGCAGTGCTGGTGTAACTGTGTGGTGGGAGTTAGGCATTCATAAATTTGCATGAACGGCGTGTGGCACAATGCAGGCAGGAGTTTTCGACGGGTGAACTTGACCATAGAGTGTAGCTTGGCAAATGGGAGTATAGCCGATACTCAGTGCATATGCCCCATTATATAGCTATAGTGGGCGTGACTGTGGAAGTTATCAATGCTCAAAATATAAACGTCGAGGTGTCTAGGTGCAACCTGCCAGTTGCAGAAACACGAATTTCTCAGTGGAATCCAGAAGGTGTACTTACGTTGCGATTTTGTTGTTCTTGGCGTAGTCTTCTTGGCGGCTAAAACATGAGAAAGATAGAAACGTTGGTAATGAATGGCTCAAAAATTAAATCTGGAGGACATAGGGAAAGCCTATTTTAACCAAAATTGCTTACGCGCTATGGTAATATGGACTATGGTAATTGTGGCAAGGGCAACAAACAACCCCTTCCAGGCTGTCTCGCCCTCCAGAATACCGGCTCGTTTTTAACACTAATCTTTTCAATACCCTACTTGAGCAAGTACCTACTACTAGTAACGTTTTGTTGAAACATCTGGAGCCCAAAAGGCCATCAAGAACAGGTGTGCATGTGTGCGTATGTGCGTGCGTGTGTGTGTGCGTGTGTGCGTGCGTTCGTGCACGCGTTCGTGCACGTGTGTGTGTCCGTGTGTGTGCGTGTGTTTTTTTTGTGTGTGAGCGTGTGTGTGTGCGTGCGTGTTTGTGTGCGTGTGTGTGAGCGCGTGTGTGCGTGTGCACGCGTGTGCGTGTGCGTGACTGTGTGTGCATGCGTGTGTGCGTGTGGACGTGCGTTCGTGCTTGCGTGTGTGTACTTGCGTTCGGGCGTTCGTGCGTGCGTGCGTGTGCGAGTGTGTGCGTATGTGTGTGCGCGCGTGTGTGCGTGGGTGCGCGTGTGCGTGCGTGCATGCGTGTATGTGTGTGTGCGTGCGTGCATGCGTGTGTTTGTGTGTGTGTGTGTTTTGTGGCGCAAGGGCAACAAATAGAGATTATCGTAATTCAAAGTTTATGAAAGGTTGTTTGGCTAAATACAGTCTGATGAGTGTAATATGATTAAAAGTGATTCATGGGTGCACAAGACCCCGTATTAACAAGTTATGATGGTCATAGCCGACGATAACTCTAAACGCAAACTGCGTATAAAGTGCTGGCGTTCATGGAAGGTAATAATGGAGTACCAAACGCTGAAAGCCTATTAAGGGGGATGTAAAGCAGTCTGTAAAAAACCGATATGGTAATAATAGGAGCACGTATTCATAAAAGCATAGCTTTGTCTGAAGGGAAGTGTGCTGGGTTCAGTCGTAGCTGTTGAGTATACCGCTTGGAAAAATATTTGCGTCTGTTCTGTCGGCGTCATGTTCTGTGTATTCAACCTGTACCTGGAGAGAGATGCTCGTGTCCACACCTCGTACACTTTATGTGCCGTGTAAAAGGTGACAATGTGTTCCACGCGTGTGTCCTATTTCTAGTCTGCAAAGTGCATTTGTTTAAGTGGTATTTTTTGTTTGCCAATTTTACGTGATTGAAGTTTGTTGAGGTTCGTGTAGTTACCGGATGTATGATTGTTTTTTGGCGCAAAGGCAACGAAAGCCCAGTAGTGCCAAGGCAATGATTGTCATTTCTGGAGCAGTATTTGTAGTTAAAACTCTTAGTGTTGAATGGTGCGTGCGTGCGTACATGAGTGTATTTGTGTGGCCTTTATCTTAAAGCACAAACGGTACAGTTAAAATAATGATTATGGGGCAGAGTAAAGAATGAATGTTCACTCAAAACTACCCTCCTCGCTTAGGAGCTCTGAGCTGATATACAGTATAAAATGCTACATTAAAATCCGATGTCTCCAAAGTAAGTTAAAAGACGCTTACTGCTAATTACGGTTCATCACGTAAAAACAACGGAGAAACTTCCGTGGGCTGGCATTACGTCCATTGAGCATTCTCGAAGTAAAAATCGGACTGCTGACTATATTTCCCTTAAATGTTCAACTGCTGACACTGGAAGTTGTTGAAATTTAAATTTATAGCAGTTTAGGTGAAACTTTATTCCCGTTTGGGCGATTAGAATTAAGGGTACATCACCTTTGTCCAGTTTTCAGAACAACGTAATAATGGTGATGTGTGAACCTTATAGCCAAAGAGCGACAAAACCAGATATCGCTCTTTGGCTATGAGGTTCTTACTACATAACACATCACCATCATTTTTTTTCAGGTTGAGAGGGCCATAAAGCAACAGCTAAATCAGCGTTTCAGAAGACGAGTGTAGACAGCAAGTATATATACATTACGCAGGGTAAGCACACCTCACAGCGAAGTCCACGCTGAGGCAGGAATAGTGAAACTCCCTCATTTTAGTGTGTGCGTTGCCGTTTATGGCGAAACGACGCCGAAGCTTAAACACGCGTGGCCTTTCAGGCGGGATAATATAGGATGGTTGTGAAGCAGAAAAAAGAACATTCGGAACGTGGTGTAAAATGTGCTCAGCGTAAAACGTAACGATGGTCATAATAGACAAAAAATACCAAATTCTGAAAAGCGCCGGGAGACTAAAATTTGTGTCTTGCATTAGCAACAAAAGTGAAAGCCCTGGCGCATACCAAGAGACTCCCAGAACCCACCTCATTACCGAGGGTGTCTGAGGTTAGCTATGGTATGAAGTGAGAAAAAATTCGACATCTGAGGGTAATAGCACCAGATGAGCAAGGTTTTGCCAGCGCGTACTCTAGACTGCTGTATTAAGTGCTATTACTATATTACGTGAATGAGTAATGTCCACACTACACGGCAACTCTCCATTTATATTTGAACGCTCAAGTACAAGTGCGCCCATGTATTTAGAATGTGACACTCGATAGACAATCAATTCAAAAGCCTTCAGAAGGCCTTTGAAACGACCGCGTAGCACAGGTACAAATGATCCAATGAGCAAAAATCCACGTTGATTTATGTTTGTTCTTTAAGAAAGCTCCGCAAGACAATAAGGACCTTTCAATAAACCTCCCTCCCCCCTTCCGCATCTCGGAGTTCAGATTCTCTAAGTTCGCCTTGTGCCCTAAATTGCTCAGATAAGAGTGGTTACGAGATAGGTAAAGCATATTACTAATAGCCTATTAAAACGATTTACCGAGGTCAATCCTTTTTAAAGGCTGTGAGCAAGAAAACACGTTAACAGCAGACTGTTTTACAACTATCCCTACACACCAAGCACACGTGACACGTACACACGTGGTTGTGCACGCATTCTTACTGGGTTGCGATGAAAGTAGGGCCAATTTTGTATGTATCTATGTTTGTGTTTACTGGCGCGAGGGTATCTAAGACCAAAGAGCGCCAAAACTATGTTACGTGGTCCTGTAATAGTCAGGTTTGATCATAAAATATGTGTGAGGTGAGTGTTATATATCATAAAATATTGCATATGGGGGTGTAAAGGGCCCGTGGATTAAAGCATGAAGATATTCATAACGGCTGATGAAGGGGATTATGGAAACTTGTATGCAGCTAGAGCCGAAGCGCCTGCTACGCGAGCGGTCTCCCCGTGCGAAATAATGAAGGCTCTAAGGACACGCACTCTATGAAATGAGGTTCAACAACTTTATGTCTGCAAGATAACTTAAAGGCCATTTGTTTGTGAACATAGGTTCATCTCCTAAAAACAGTGAAAGATGTAGCGGAATGTAAAATGCGTTTTCTGGCCTCAGTGCAGGGTGTGCACGTAATACATGGAGGACGGTGAGCCGTTCCCCACACTTGTCACAACTGGTATGTGGCATTCGAAATATATAAGTGTGTAGCCTACGAGTGGCCTATTCGCACTCTGCAAATCGAGACTTAAACAAAGCTTTCGGTTTTCTGTTTTTTATCTTCCCAGGTGTGGTTTTATTGAGTGGAGTTTGATATCTGCTTGTGTGTTCCATGAGTGCTGCCAGGATTTTCGAATTTCTCCTCAGGTGACTGATTTCAAATGGAGGTAAGGAACCTGTGGTATGTCAACACCAGTACGGAGGGCCGCCACAGTGGCATTCTTGTCGTCGATTTCATTTCCCAAAATACCACTGCGTCCCGAGATCCAGCATACAAGTATATTTAGCTTTGACCGATAGGCAGTCATGGGAGCTTTAAAATGGCGATTTAGGACAGTTTTTTGTGAGTTTGAAGGAACTCAATGCTGTAACAACACCTAGGGAGTCTGTGTAGATGACCGATTCTTGTATTTTGTTTTGTCTTATGTGTTCCACTGTGATTAGAATAGCATAGGCTTCTGCAGTAAAGATACTACTATTTCTCTTTAATGTCCCCGTGCTGGAGAAGTCCCGCCTATGCGCAGCACAGAACACAGCTGAAAAAGACAGGACCGCTTCTGCCAAACCATATCAGGTTTCGCTTTACTGAGTTGCCTAAAGTTAGTTTGGTGTATTTCCTTTGTGGATTTTTAGGCATTGCACGTGCAGGTTACAAGACAACTCTCAATGGTCAGTGGAGTCTGTGATAGTAGTTTTGT
This sequence comes from Haemaphysalis longicornis, assembly GCF_048455015.1. Classification (NCBI taxonomy): domain Eukaryota; kingdom Metazoa; phylum Arthropoda; class Arachnida; order Ixodida; family Ixodidae; genus Haemaphysalis; species Haemaphysalis longicornis. The sequence goes on along the minus strand of NW_027526460.1, from coordinate 93,140,917 downwards.
AAGCACCATTAAAGACATCTTGTGTGCGTTAGCTGGCGCTTTAGGCTGTGAAAAAAAGGCATAGAAATAAATCTATGCTTCTCCAACCTAGGTGGCTCAGTGCATAAGGACGCGGTGGCTCAAGGACGCGGGCTTGAATCCGGCCGCGGTGGCTGCTCTTAAGATGGAGGCGGTAAGTGAAAACACGTGTGTGTCAAGATTCCTACGCACGTTAAAAATCCGTAGGTGGTCAAACGCATTCTTGAGCCCTCTACTACAGGGCGCCTGGCAACCCTGATGCGATTTCGGCACATTAAACACCCAAAATTTGAATTTTTCTATGTATGATTTGGGCAATCGACACGCGCTAGCAGTGCCTGTAAAGTGTTATATGTATCAAAGGCAGCACACCTTTTGTAAGCAGAAGAAAACAACGTTCCCGACATTTCTTACACTGTGTAAGGAACCGGATCACCTTCCTCTTTACCCACCTTCGGAAGTGGCACGCCTTGCTGTGAAGGAAGTAACCCATATGCGCCGGAGAGCCTGAAGCTCTGGCTCCAGCTTATTTACAGTGAATCAGATGAGAATAAGTATTGACAACTTCCGTTTCCTGCTCACCTGATTCCTTAATAAGTGCATTCTGGATAGCCCATAAGCGCGGAAACGGGGCCCCTTCTGCATCGCAAGTGCCCTCAATGTCCTCCATGTTGAGCTCGAAGGCCGCCGCACATAGTCTCTTCACTCTGCCGTAGAGAGGGTTTACCTGCATAAGAAACAGCCACGCCATTTGTAATGTTACCGGATATAACCTTAACCAACCAGCGCAACAGTTGGATTCCGCTATTAGGTGAAAGTTTCACAAGGGAGTGCATTCTTTGCCTCTTTCAATGAATCTGTTCTATTCGTTCACCAAACTGGCTCAATTCAACTCTGATCTCCGTTCAAGAATACAAAAGAAATAATTGAGGTAACTGCCGTATTTTTTATTAAAATTCGGTTATTTCGTGGTTACTCCCGGCTGCCCAGATTTTTGTTAGATTGCCTTACATTGCGTAACAAATTACTCATGTAGAGCGTCCAAAACACCATTCAGAAAATAAAAATATGAAATGTAGACGTACCCGTTCTTGAATGGTTCTCAAGTCTTCAAACTTATACATAATGTTGTCTTCAAATGTTCCCGGCTCCTTAAGCTGTGTTTCTTTTATTCGGTCGCAGATCTGGCAAGATAAAAAAATGGAGCGTGCATGAAAACGTGCATTAGCAGAAAACGTGGAAAAAGCGTGAATTAAACGAAGCACGCAGTCTCCACAGCACCATTTCTTTGAGGGCAAGAAAGACCAACTAGTACAAACGCTTAAAAATAAATCGTTTCGTGCACATAACTCAACACACAAAATAGTGTTTTTTTCGTTAATTCACACAGATTAAACAGTAACTGGAACAACGACGCCGGTTATTAACCTTAAACGAAGCAAATTTGTGAAGCTCTAGTATTTTTATTTGGCCAAGGTTGGTGATAACAACGATTCCAATATTTTTATTTCATGTCTTTTTACCGAAGAGGTCGCCAAAGGATGACGTGTTTGGAACCTTCGAAAGGAAATACAATTTTGTACCAGTCGCGATTGTAACTTAGGTGGAATTTTGGTGGGTGCGTTTGAAGATTACCATATTTTACAGCTATCGTGATGCTGCATAAATGCCGGCCATGAGTGTGACGAGTGAAAAAATGACATATCCGTACACCTGGTGATTATGGCGATGACGTGTTCGTGCGTTTTGAGCATACAGCCACTTTTATGATAAGAGGTTAAAACTAAAGAAAGGTTACAAGGTTAGATGTGATGCAATTAAGGCTAATTATAAAGGGAAGGTGTAATGGCTGCATGCGACACTACTACATATGGCAGTACAGTTAAGGGTGAAATTCTATAAAAAGCCAATACAACGTAGGAACTCAAGCGCATTCATTTTAATACATGGTATCATGCGATAAAAGTGCCTAGTGCAGTGCTATGCGGTGTTTGTGAATCTCTGAAAAAACTGTGGTTGATTCCCCTGCAATTACGAAACTGAAATCTGCAGCTGAGCATGATTTGCGGGTCGGCGGCTGTCTTGTGGGTGCGTTTGGCGAGCGACGTCCTGCTGGAAGATAGCTTCTCCAAAGGTGTACTGGCGTCTTTTCCGGGACGGATATGACGTAAGTAAAATCTTGGTTTATCCCGCCAGAAAACACCTTCGTGTTAAAATGAGTGTGCCCGCGTCGTGAACGACGCATTCGTATAAGATTCGGACGTTCCACTCCCAGTATGCAGAGTGTAACCTTAAAAAAATACTGTGTTTTTGTCGTGTGTACCTGCGTAATTTTGTTTTATTGTCTGGGGTTTCCTTCCTGCTGCTAGGACTCGGGAATTTTTGCATTAGTGTCCTGACATCACAATATGGAACACAGATTGCGAGCACACAGTTTTGTTAGACAGCGAACGCTGCGCTTCTGGCGGCTACTTCATTGCCCCCAATACAAGAATGGCCAAAGGCCCAGCATACAATAAAATTCTTCGCACTGTTGCTACGCATAGTAACAAACGTGCAATTCGGGTATAATTCAGGCGATTAAGGAAAACCTGGATTTCTCCGAAGCTCGCTAATGAATTTTGTTATGGACTCTGGCGAATCATAGTTATCATCCAATTGGGATATTAAAATATTGAAACTTCAATAGTTATCTGTGGAGTTTGAGAAGCGTTGGAGATTGTTTAAAATGTTGCGTAATTTGCTGCTCTTTATTTCGTGCTTTATTGCGGTATTGTGCATAGCCGTTCATGTTGTACTGCTAAATTTATTTGCTGTTTTCCTGACTTCGCATTCTTCGCACTGTTGCTACGCATAGTAACAAAAGGGCGCTTGATATTTCTTTGAATTTTTTGCGGTTCCTTAGTAAACGGACGTTCCCTTGTTTCAGTGTTTCCTCCGGCGACGTCGCCATGGCAACAAGCAGGAGCGCAATCGTGTCCAAGTATGTATGGCTTGTTAAGGTAGTGTTTCGCCTACCCGCAGCAACACTTCCAAGCACGCGGTTGCAAGGGAGTGTCTAAGGTGGACACGTTCACAAATTCCTTGCTGATGGCCGCATGGCCATCTGAACATACATGCAAGCTATGTTTGAGGAAGTTTCGAAATTTACCATTTAATGTTTTCAGCCGCACCTTACCCACTAATGCAAAAGGAATGGCTTGTACAGATGTTTATTTACAATAGCATTTTCAGGCCCCTTTTGCTGTAAATGTGAGAAACAGCGCGAAAGGACAGGACGTAGAGTAGAAGACAAACACGCGGCGCTGTTTGTCTTCTACTCTGCGTCCTGTTCTTTCGCGCTGTTTCTCACATTTTTAACATGCATCAACCAGACCACTTGGCCCCCTTTTTTGCTTTTGCACACGTTCCTAGTAGAACGCTACTTGCGAGCCCCGGAGCTGGAGTTCTGACACTGCTCTCATAATCGATGTCATGGCAGTACTGTGGCTTATATTGCGTGCTCAGATTCAGATTGGTTGTCACTTCGTGCACGTTTTCAATGACTTAGGTAGGATAGGAGAAAGAAATAGCTTTGCGGATATATAATCATGCCATGAATGCTAACAGCATGACCAACCACTGTAACGGGGACTACGTGGGCGCACGAGACATTATGATTGCCAAAACAGCGGGACAGGATGATCAGAGCCCCTTATCAAAATCATGCGTATTGTATGTGCTTAAGATACCATCAACTAGCAAGTACCGGAAGCCTGTAGATTTTGTTATGAAGATCACCTGAGTGTACTTTGATGACTCTTCTTTGCTGCAAGTGCCGTCATCCTTGGCTTCGTGGAAGACCCTCACAGCCATGCTGAACGAAAGGCAGGGCGTCGTTTGCTCCAGTGAGTTTCTTTCTACAGCCGCCTGAAAGAATGCGCATAATATTTTACTAAAGTGTACATGACCGCTCTCAAATATCAAATGAGCGGCTCTGCTTCTTCTAAAGCTCAGTGGTGCAACATCGTCAGCCTGATAGAATGATTTTTTCTTCGAGTAAGAAATATTGTTGGGTGATGTTGGGAGTGGATGGCTCAAATCCATCAGTGATAGTGCCACATACCTCTCAGGTGAATAGGTATAGAACTTTTTTAGTAAGTTGGACAGCAACAGCGCATTATTTAACAAATTGGCTGTCTGTCACTCGGGTAATGTTTGTTGAATCACGCAAACAAATACTTACGTAAGCGGTTTAGAGGCCCAATAGTCGTAGAAGCACGGGAAACAGTATAAACCAACACATCTTTGGTACAACACGTACTGAAACGTATCGCTAGCACTTTTCAGCACTAACCTAACTTACCCTACAACGGAAGCCAAGTGTGCCGAAGGTTATGCACCTTTTGTTGTGTTTGATCCCTGGCATTTGAAGGCTGTGGTTTTGTAGCGCAAATTGAACTTTTAGGGGCGAAGCCCCTTAGCAGCTGGGGCGGTCGGCGTCTGAGGTTGTCGGCTGGGGCTCACCGCCAAAAGTTACGACTGGGCTAGTAAAGTGGGCCCTCTATTTCCCTTCGATTGTATATATTTGACGGCTGCCGTGCTGTTAACCTGCTGATAACTGTTTTTTGCTGGCCCATAATACGTAAATCTTGCCGACATTTGGTCATTGTACCACTAAATGTGAAAGTTTTCAGTATTTCTTGTGTTTCCGACTGAAAAAACCCGTTCCGTTTCTGGAATCGAGCTGAGTGCGTAACCAAATCCTGTTTTTTTATTTGAAGAAAGGTGTTTTTCTTGTCATGGGCCTTTTACTGGAGGTCGCCACAGTGCTGATAAACGCCTTTAGTTTTTCATTCGTACTTGGAAGCAATGCGAAATATATATTTCGTCAGCACAGAGCGGCACACTGCGTGGTTTGCGCTTGCGTTGCCATTTTTTTAAAGTGACTAGCGAACGTGTAATTGGTGCAACTGAAGAAAGCCAGGTAACAGCCACAAATTCAGGGCAGCGAAATAGAAATATATTGAACAAGTTTTCAATTTATGAGCTGGGAATGCAGCAGAGCCTTCTGGCTGTGATGCCTTCTGACTCCCTTTCGCAAGTCGTGGTGGCGCTTGTTGACCAAGTTTTGTGAGCATTTAGGATTGAGAAGAAAGTTGAGAAAGTGTTGCAGGCTTCTTGTAAGTACCGGGCACTGCTATACGGCATCCGACCCTCTTGCTCCAGCATGAAAAGTCGGCAGCAGCGTTTTACAAATGCACGCTGCAGCAGCGCGCTCTGGCTCTTATAAAACGTTGCCAACTACACCACTGCGAAGCTGCCATCCTGTGGATATGTGTCCCTTTAGAAGAACAACAGCAGCGGCTGTATGATATTGGGCGGAGATTAAGACTGCCATTTTAATTCAAAGTCTCACGAAGCAAATAACCTTTCAAAGATTGACGTACTGTGAATACGAAGGGTGCTCTTTGAAAATGGTAATGGTTTCCACTGTTAAACCTGGACACGTAACATTAAGCCTGTCCTGCTGTTTCCAGTCTTGAAGTTCAGTAACATTCATTTGAAATTGAGGCTCATAACGGGCGTTGATGACGCGTCAAGCAAATGCATACTTACTGCACTTCTATTAGTACTGGTTAAAGAAGCAGGGAAATACGAATGTTGCACCCACTGACTAGTTTAGTAGTTCCTTGTAATCTGCCGAGATAGGAATATTCTTCCCCACTTCATGCACTCGAAGAAAGAGCGTTAGTCTTATCATAAGTGCGCCTGTCATTGTGCTACAAGCGGAAGGCGTGGGAAACAATGCAGGGTGTGGTATATAAAAACAGATATAGGAGAGAAAAGTACCATAGCAGCCACATCTTGCATTGTTGTGGGTCTTGAAGAAGGCATTACTCGACAGGGCTCTTCGCAACATGACCTTCTCGTATGTGTAATGAATACCATCAGCGAACATTTCCTGCAAAGAGTGACACAGCTTGGTAAGGCGTTGATGTCTTTAACCACATACAATTTATGTACCCATCAGAAGACCAACTCCTCTCACGCCCCCTCCCCCAAAAAAAATCCTGGTTTGAGAGCAGTAAGAGCACTGGAGCATGCAGCAAAAATATATTGGGATGAATCATCAACATCAGCCTACTTAGGTCCACTACAGGACGGAGTCCTCTCCCCTTAACCAGCGACAACTCCTGTCCTGCGTTGCTCGAGTTCCCCGAATTTTCTTATTTCATCCCTGAATCGAGTTATTCTCCTTCCCCTTCTTGCAGATTCATTTCTCTGCATCCACTCTGTTGCCCTGGTAGTCCAGCAGTTGTCATTTCGTCTTACATGACTTGCCGAAGCCCATATCTTCTTTCATTTAAACTCTAGCCTATTTCGAGATCTTACCATACGGTGGTAACTAAACCTCACCGTCCCGAGCACTTCTACATCCTGCACGGCGCCAGGGTTATCGCATAGAATTGAGTCTTATTTTTATGCTCTCCATTCGGGATCGTCCACATACACTTCCGGCTGTGCCGTTTGCGGAAGAAGTTATTCATGATGCGTAGATTATTCGATTCTGCGACTGTTATTCCACACAACACAGACCACAGTTCCCAACTGCTTTGTCTCCATGTGCATGTTTGTGTTAAGGCCGCAAGGTCATCGAGGCCAACGAGTGCCATGCCAGAGTGAGTGGTCTTGCCTGCTTTAGCATTCAAGTCTCCCATAACTACGGTATACGGTGTTTTTATTTTAGCCGTTGCCGCTTACTTATCTTCATAGAAGCGTTCAACTAGCTGGGTGAGGTTTAGGCTACATTTCAAGAGGAACCGTAACAAGCTTGTACGAAAGAAGCCGATCAATGAGCTACCAGTTGAATATAGGATCGCGCTGCGGAACCGATATTCACCTCTAACCGAGGAAGCAGAGTTTACGACACAGGAAACGGGCGACAATCTTACACGCGTTATCACGGAGTTTGCTGTAGAAGTCGGAGGTACGATCGCTAGACAGGATACTGGTAAAGTTTCCGAGGAGACGAAAGGTTTAATTAAGAAACGGGAAGCAATCAAATTAGCTGACAATAGAATTAGTGGAGCGTGAGACCGCTGACGTACAGAAGTACAATATGGAGAGGATTGAGCATTCTTTAAAGAATTGAGACAACCTGAAAGTAGTAATGAAGCGTCTTTGCAAGGCGAAAAATGACATGTATGCACTTAAAGACAAGCAAGGCATTGACATCACAAATAGGGGAGAAATAGTTATAGTAGCCGAGGAGTTCTATGGAGATCTGTCCAGTAGCCACGACATCCAGGATAATACCTAACCAGGAAGTAGTTCAGAGGAGGACATAGACATCCCAGCAGTAATAACAGAAGTCAGAAGACTCAAAGAAGAAATGCAAGGGGGCAAAGCACCTGGTGAGGATATGATAACAGCAGACCTAAAGGATGGCCGGTATATTGTATTAGAAAAACTCGCAAACCTGTATTCTCAATGCCTAATGACAGCGAGTGCACTGCATTTTTTTCAGAATGCGATCATCATCCTAAACCATAAGAAAGGTGACATGAAGCTCTTGAAGAATTACAGCCCGATGAGCTTACTGACAGTCGTCTACAAAGTACTTACCAAGGTAATCATTAAAAGAATGCCTAACACCTCAGATTTCAGCGAGTTTAATGAACATGCAGGGTTTCAAAAGACTATTCAACAATAGACTATATTCATACGACCAATCAGGCGATAGAGAAATGCACACAGTCTACTCAATCCCTATAGAAAGCCTTCAAAGATTATGGGAAAGCATTTGACTGGGTCGAAACCTCAGCAGTGCCGAAGGCGTTGTGGAATCGGGGTGTAGACGAGCATTACGTAAGAATACTACCGGGTATCTACAATGGGTCCCCAGCTACCATCGTCCTCCATAAGGAGACCAATAAAATAACTAAAAGTAATACAAGGAGACATTCGCTCCAATGTTATTCACAGAAAGTTTACAACAGGCGTTCATAACATTGGAATGGGAACAAGTGGGCGCTAGGTTTAATGGAGAATATCGCAGTAATCTTAGATGTGCTGATGACGTTGCCTTACTAAGTAACTGGGGAACAAATTGCAAAGCACGATTACCGCACTGGGATCGTGGACCTGAGTAGAATCGTGAGCCTGAAAATTAATATGCCGAGAACTTCAGCAATGCTCAATAGCCTCGGGAAAACGCAGCGGTTTGAAATATGTGGCGAGGCAGCAGAAGTTGTGAGGATATATATCTACTCAGGCCAAGTAGTGACCCTGAATCTCAACCATGAGGCAGAGATAATTACAAGAATGGGGTGGAGTGCATTCGGCAAGCATTCTCAGGTAATGAATGGACGCCTACGTTTGTCCCTGGAGAAGAAAGTGTATGACAGCTGCATCTTACCAGTACTCACCTACGGGGCTGAAACTTGAAGTCTCACTAAAAGAGTTTTTCTTTAGGACGACTCAGCAAGAAATGGAAGGGAAGATGATAGGTGCAATGTCAAAGGACAAGAAGAGAGCGGAGGGGGTCAGGGAACAAACGGGTGTTAGGGACATATTAGTATAAATTAAGAAGAAGAAATGGGGGTGGGCAGGGCATTTAATGCGAATGCAAGGTAACCGTTGGTCACCAAAGGTAACAGTGGATCCCTAAATGCGGCAAGCGTGGCAGGGTGCGGCATCACGATAGATGGGCAGACGATATCAAGAAGATTGTGGCGATAAATTGGTCGCAGTTAGCACAGGACCGGGGTAATTAGAGCTATACGGGAGAGGCATATGCCCTTTAGTGGGCGTAGACAGGCTGATGATGATGATTTTGATAATGATAATAATCCTATACTCTAGTTTGCTATCCCATTCAGGACGCTGGTTTTAGGTTGCTGAGTGTTGCTCCGATAATAATTCGTCCAATGGTCCAGTGAGTCAACCTTAGTTTGGCTTCCCATTGCAATTTTCTGCGCCAAATTTCACCCCCATTATTGGGGTCAGCTGTGATAACATTCGCAAGATAAATATGCCTTTCTACTTGTTCTAGCATCGCCTTATATACGCTGAAGAGGTCGCTTTCGAGATGTTTTTGATCATTACTTCTGATTTATTCATATTTATCTTCACTCACAATCCCGCTTTCTTACTGCAGTTCCCCAAGCATTGCTTGGAGGTGTCCCACAGACTCACGGAGGAAGACTACTATGTGGCCTGCAAATCTCAAATGGCTGAAGTATTCCACCTTTATTCCTAACTAAGTTTTTGCAGCCAAGCCTCCTGAATACCTCCTCCAGACATCCTGCGAACCGTTTTGGCGAGATGGTATCCCTCTGGAACGCCCTTCCTAGTCCGGCATTGGTCACTTTGCTTGTGATGTCTCTTGCCCGTATATGAATGTACATGTCGTATAGAAGTCTTATGCAGGACCCCTTTATTTCCTGGTCTTTTATACATGCCATCTTAACGGGCTTAGTGTACACAGCAGATTTTTTTGTTACTTGGTTGACGCCACTGAATGTCATCTTGGGTTGCGTATCCTTTCCTAAACCCAGCATGCTCTGTGCGTTGTGGGGAATATATGCTGTCGCCTATGCTTACTTTGGTAAGCAGCCTGTATACAACTGACAGTAGGCTGATGGGTCTGTAATTCTCAAGGTCTTTGTTGTCTCCTTTTTTGTGAAACATTAATGTTAGCGGTCTTCCAGGGTATTCGCACTTTTAGAGACATTATGCCTACCAAGTGTAATGCAGCAAGCTTTTCGAGTACCTTATCTCATCCCTCCTTCAGTCGATACAGAGGATGCCACCGTCACCCGCAGCTTTTCTTATTTCCATGCTCTTGAGAGGCAGACTTTTTAACTTCATCCTTGGTTATTACTAGGACTTCGACAGCTAAGCTTGTAGACTTCGTAGATGCCTTGTGTGTAACATCAATGGCGTATAGCCTGCCGTAGAATAGTTCTACCTTTAGTGTTCATGTTGTGCGTTATGTTACCCTTTTCTTCTTTGACTGCGTACATTTCTTTTTTGATAATATCTATGTTTCTTTTATTTGCTTTCAGGCTTTCTCCTGTCTGCAGCGTTTCCTAGATCACTGTCATGTTGTACGCACGAGTGCCCTTATTTTTGCTTTTGTTTATGAATTTCGAGAGCCCTGCTAATTGAATATGATCCGCATTACTCGAATCTTTCATCTTTTTGCGTTTCGCAATTAGTTTTGTCGTTTTCTGGCTCTTTCCAGTTTGTTTTCTATAAGTTGCTTCTCGTACAGCGGCTGCAGGTTATGTTATTGCCGTTATGACATTGTCATTTAACCTGTCTAAATTATCCTCTTTCGCTTCCTTTAGAAGCTCGAATTTGTTTTGAATGTTTAGTTTCGATTCCTGCATGTGTATGTGGCTGACGTGATGCTGGTTTTCTTCCTTTTAAAATTAAACCTACTTTGCGTCTAACCATCATATGATCGCTGCATCGAATCTGGCTTCGCATATCTACGTCCCGAAAAATTCTTGGATTCTCCCAACAAATGAAGTCAATATTTGTTCGCGGAAGAATGTGTTCATCATCCTGAATTTACTCCTCTTCGACAATCCCATCAGTTCATCTCCGCTACTGTTGCTATTGGCAATCCCAAAGTTTCCCACTGACATTTCTCCTATTCGCTTCTTGTTAACTATTTTATTAATGTCTCCCATTACAATCGAATTGTGTAGTTTCTTTCTTCATTGCTGATTCGACGTCCTAGTAGAAACTTTCATGTCGTTTGTCAGGTAACCCCTGAGAGGGTATGCATCAAAACCCCCCGAAAAAAAGAACAAAAAACGTCAATTTCAACGGCGCGCCAGGACTTGAATGAACGCCGAGCCTAAACGCCGAGGCATCACAGCCAAATTGGTAGCGCACTGGTCAGCCAATCAGAGAACGCCGCGCAGGATACCAGTGGCGTCATGACAAAATATGGACAAGAAACGGCAAGGAGCCAATCAGAGTGTGCTCCGATCAAGCCAAGAGAGCACACTCCTTGTGCCCTTCTCCTTGTGCCCCAAGTGGGGGGCACAAGGAGAAGGGCGCAGACAAGGAACTAGGAGTCGGAAGAAACACGTGAGGAGCGAGCCAGGGGGACGCAGCGAGGTCATCGACCATGCCATTCGAGCCTTGAAGGAGCGGGCCGACCTCGAATCGGCTGCGGCGTCCTAGGTGATCCAGCAACTTGTCTTGGTGGCCCCTGCGGCATTGGTCGGGCACCAGCAGTTCAGCGTCCACGGTCCGTCGAACTTCGCTTCGACGGCCCCGAAAGGCTACGTTCCTGCCGAGACCTAAATGGGACCTCCAGCGGCAGCGGCTACCAGGGAAGCACGGCAAAACTACCGCGCGCATCGAACGCGGCATGAAGAACCTCCAGCGGCAGCTGCTACCAGGGGGTAGCCACCGAGGAAACACGTCGGGACGGGCGGAGCACACGCCGTCCAAGAAACGACCGCGCACATCGAAGGCCGGCATCAACAAGAGTCGACAACGGCTACCACCGAATAGCGACCACGCAGCGGGTGCGACACACCGGTGACGACCAGCGTAGGCCGGTCCATTCTTAGTCACAGTCTTAGTACAGTCAGAGTCTTAGTACACAATCTTAGACACAGTCTTAGTACACAACTAGGGAGTTCCGGTGGTAAAGAAATAGCTAGGACTTCACGTGATGCGTGCATTTCATCTAATTATGTAGAACGTTATTGTAGAGACTTTCGGGTTTTTACTTGAATTGTATTTTTAGACACAGTTAAACCTGGATATAACGAAGTTGACAAAAATTTGCACTTTTTCGTCACATGCAGGTTTTTGTTACATGCAGGTTTTGAGTTAAGGCTCTCTGGAGTGCACCAGAAATAAAACCGAATTGCTAGACATCAATGAAGGTGAAGTCACCCTTAAAGGATTTGTTGTAGTGGAAAGCAGCGTGATTTCCGCCTGCTTCTTCCCGCGAGCTGAGGCACTTGCCGGCACCTTAAAGAGGCAAGGTCACTTACCCCTGTATTTACCAACATAACTAGATAGTTCGGTTTAATACTTTTGAGTAGATGATTTTAACGTTTGATACTTTTCGGTACCATAACGCGTTTCGAGAAACAAAATAATACTGAAAAAGTGCCTTTTCGCCAAGGGTATGCTCTATTTACACTCAAAAGTGTTCGTAGGGTACTAGCGGGGTACTGCATCGGGCGGCGATGTTTTTTTCTTTCAGACCGGGGAGACGGCATTTAAAACTGCGAGCTTGTCTTGAGAACGCAAACATTTTCCTTTTTCGGCAACAGAACTCATCACCGACGAACCGACACCACAGACAGCAGTGGAGACACGTGACTACACACCGTCAGGCAGGCCTACAACCTAATCGCGACCGCACTCCCCCGTGGAAACGAACGTTACTTTGTGGTGCAGGCAAAATTCGCTAAATTAGTGAACTTTTCCAGAAAGTTTTTCTGAAAAGTTTAAAAAGCAATCACTCATCAACGTAGCGAATTCTTAACATCAAGGCTAACCGTCGCAACGCCTTCGTTACACAGAGGTCGGAAACACATAGGTTCCATCGCGGGTGGCAATGAAGAATTTAAAAAATTCGTTAAATCATAGAATTCGTTACACAGAGATTCGTTACATCCAGGTTTAACCGTGTTTAGTGAGGGGCTGGATTGTTTATTGGTTGAGCGCAATTGATTTCTTGAGTGGTTTGCTTTAGGGTTTTTCCAAGTGTGCATTAAATATGTGTTGTGAACATGTCAACGAATTTCCTGCATTCATGTCTCTGAGCTGGTGAAGACAACCCCACCATCCGTTCACATTGACACTTTCTACGGCATCATCATCGTAGTTAGCTGTTTTCCCATATACTTTTACACTCTTCAACTTGTATCGCTTGTTTAGCTTGATCACAACGACTCCTACACTTTCGTTAACGCTGAAGAATCCATCCGCGTTCCCTGCTATTTCTTCGTCGATTAAGCGACCCACCTCATGATCTGTTCTTTTACAATCATTTTACGGTTTTATAATCAGAAATTTTAGACAAAGGCACCCATAGCAACATACGAACCGTAGTGATTGCCGCAAAATTTTTTCATGGGGAGAGTGAACATAAGTGCAACTAACTGCACAATGAACGCGGTATAAGCCGCAGCCATGCATCAGAAATAAGTATGTTCTGTACTTGAAGTAGTACTTTAATTCGCTGAAAAATGTGGAATGTTCTTGTTTTCACTTTAAAAGCATCAAAATTTAATTCTGCCATTTGCACCCATTTAACCTTCAAACAACCTTCAAACCAGGCGACAGTGAAAAAAACAAACAAACAGAAAACTACGCTACTCTGCGGTGACGCATTTTCCTAAAGTAGTGAATTTTCAGCTTCACTTTTAAGTTGCTGAACTCATTTTTACTCTCATATATATAAAGTGGCAATACATTCTAACGCCTAATACATGGGGTGAGAGATAACAATCAGTGTATATGCAAAAAATATGAAGCATAGAACTTAAAAGCAGAGATCAAAGCGGTTTCTTCTCAAACCTGACTTGCGCGAGTCCACCATTGCATAAAAACAAGCACGACTGATATAAAAACGGCACTGCTTGCTGTCCACAACTGGCTTGAAGTAACTTACCCTGTCAATGCTGACAGCAATCTCAAACTCTCGTCAGATTGGTAGTTGAAGCCGACAATAAGCGTTTGTTTCGGGCCTTGGCTTGAAATATCCTCCCATGTTTCCTGAAATATGGATACGCCAGACCTCTTTATTATATATTTGAAGTTAATCGTTTGTTACTACAAATTTAGTTCTGTAATTGTCTGATGAATTTCCGCAGATACATCAGGTAGTATACTCTTCTGACCTAAACGGAAAATTTCTGACGGCAATTTCATCTGTTTTATCACCGTGTCTTTGCTAGACAGCACAGGAAACAGTGAGTCATTTCCTGCAATTTTTGCAGCCGATAAATCTCGTGTCTAGAAACAAGAGTGAGTATATCTTACTGCTAGGATAGCGCTTTTGGTCAATTTATGTGAATTGAGAACGTTATACCACTAGAGCAAATAAAAGATAAGTATGGCATCAACGCCCCCACGTTGTGCCAGTCCTAATAGGTACGCTAAAGGTCGAGTAATGGAGGACACGGGACTGCAATAATACCGTTGCGTCGAAGATATAAATAGGGCGTATGAATATACAAGCGTTGTTGACGTGCTATGTAGATATAATACACGAGACCCACTGAAAACATGGTGACACCACCCCCGAAACAGCCATAGGATATGGAGTCTTTGGAGATATCTTGTAGCAAACGATATGGAGTCTTTGGATAGATCTTGTGTGGCCGTCATCTTTTTATTCTTTCGGACCATGCTTGTGCAGCTCTTACAAAATGAAATCATGCCGACAAGCCAATTGTCGCAGCCCTCCTGAGGGAGTCGTAACGCATACGATTGGATTGGCACGCGTCTGTTATGACGTCTGGGATAAGAAGTGAAAGAAATGTTCTTTCCATCCCTATTGCAATAAAGATAAAACCAGAGGGACTTGATTTTAGAAGTGTTCTAGCCTGACAAATAACTCAAGGTGATACAGCCACCTTATCTTCAGAGGGTGTGAAAGAGGACCCGCACACTAAACGAACTTTGCACTAACGGGAAAGTTAGAGTTCGATGATGTGATCCTAGGAGGATTGGCCGGCCGGCGATAGAAAAGAGGATCAGATGATTGACTTGTGGCCGACGAAAAGAAGCCTACGACGCTCTACTGAAACTTTAAACAATTGTATTAATTGTGCACTTTATATAACAAAGATGTTATACCCTTTCTCGCCTAGCCAGGATCACAGTAAAGAGGATGGGCAGGGCTCGCATCCATCGGTCTCCCTCTCTTCTCAAAAATAGGAAAATTCTCGGTTTTACTAAGAATTCCCCGCCCACAAAAGGGAAGCCACAATCTCAGTGTAAAGAGGGCCCACATCAGGCCGCTCATTGGCCACACTAACAAGACGACCAAGTGTTGGCGTATACACAAATAACCACGCGACCCAACGTTGTCCCTCTCATACAAAAACGCCAAGGTGTTTCGCGAACCACAAATATAACATTAAAAAGTTGCAGGTGATAATTACGCTTGCGTCTTACAATTTAAGACGCGGTAGCGTTACTTCTACTGCGGAGTGTTTTAAAACGCAGTTTCTGCGTTTGCGATCTATGCTTCCCGAGCACTAAAGGTTAGCGTAAACAGAGAGGCATCGCGGGTGCTTAATCACCGCGGCCTAGAAGCCTTCTGCGCTCTGTCGCTTAAAGGAGTACGGACACCAAAATTGTGCGCAAAGTATTTATTGCTCTTTTCGATGCCTAATGGCATGGTGACTGATTATTTCAGGGCTTGATAATTAAATTAAATCGACTGAAAATGAAGATTTCTATAGGTATAATAATTGCGACAGCGTTAGGCAGCTCGTGTTAAAAGGAACCAGCGTGGATGGTGCGCGAGATGGCGATTGGCGATAGGGTAATGACATTGAGAATCCTTTGATGTTATTTTTAAACGCTACACGTATTTTGTACATGTCTTCGTTGGCCCTTTTGTCGGAGGAGTTAGGGCAGTGTAAACCAAGTCGCCGATTGTGAAGCCATACTTGGATGATAGGGCTTGCCTCCGAGGGCAAGTGAAATTTTCGAGTTGTGGCAGATATTGCATAGTGGGACTGGGATCCCAATGTGATTGTTCGTTTGTGTAAAAAGCTCAACTTACTGCAGGGCTCAAACTGCGATTAATGCACTGTATGCACGACAAATTGGGGCGACGCATAGGCTTGGCATCGAAGAAAGATGCTTCCGCGCAGTATATTGCTTTCATGAATGAATTTGCGCAAAAATAGTGAATGAAAGCAAAATTGACCAGGATTGAGCTCGCAGGACGTAAATGCGGTGACTGAATATTCCACGGATATTTAAATGAGCGTTGAGTACGAGGTTGTTCTGCGACTTGAGCCCTTAACAAGCCAAGGCAATGCGAGCCCAGCGAGGAAAAGATACGGTGTACATGTGTTTAAAGCGAACCGTAAGCGTTGTGTCTCCTCTTTAAAGCACTATCTCTGCTAATTTACCTAAATGCAATTGGTATCTCAGGGAGAACAATGGGGTTTTATGTTCTCGATATTGACGCAATGGTTCAGCTTGTCGCTACTGTGCATCCGAGAGAAAGAACTTGCCTGAACGACACGTTCAAACATGTCGCTGGGAATAACTTCTGGAACATGGATGAAAGCCAGGCCATGTTGCCCTGTTCGTAGCATCCACTCCGTTCTTGAATTAAGGAATTCTTGAAAGGCTTTCTCGCTGCGCATCTTGGGGAAATCGCTCATATCTATTTCACTCAGGAATGGTATACCACTCTTTGACGCGCGCTTCAAGGTTGCGTTGAAAGCATCACCTGCAACAGAAGCGAAGAAGCTGCCTTAGCGGGTTGCTGATGACAACCAACGGAAGCAGGAGCTCGATAACGCGCCCTTCAGTGGGTGCAACACAACATATCATTGCGAATGGTCCTGTCCCAACATACATTACATCATTCAGGCGCACATGTAGCCTCCTATATGAGGCCCATGATCAAACGCTGTGTTCTATGTCTTAAGAAAAGCAGCCTGTTCGCTGCCAGCAACACATTACTTGGGCATCCAACCATGGAGGCTGCCCGGAGGTTTAAGTCTCCACCGAGGTATCGTTATCCCTTTGTAGTTTCCTGGTCTATATGATATAGCATAACGGATAAGCCTGAAGGCCTCATTTCCCCGAGCCTTTTTTTCTCAGCATCTGACGAATTGGGCGGCTGGTTCAGCTTATCCATTATTTTGTTCTTTTCAGACACGGAGACTCAGTATCATACGTCAGAAATATTTGTCGAAACATTCGTAACAAGGGTTTCGAAGAAGGCATTAGCAATTTACTTAGAAATACAACTTCCTTTATACCTTGTCGTAGCCCAGAATATCTTGCTAATAATTGCGACGCACGTTTGGGCTGCAAATTACTATTTTATTTTTCTTTTTATGTATTTGGTTGCATAATTGCTAATATCACAAAATGTTTGAATTACGGTTAGCGAAAAGTAACTTCAGATGTCACGAAATCCCGTCGCAGTTGTGTAACCTTCAAAGGAACGCCATCAGCTACCAGGAGGGTAAGCGGTATTCTGTGGCGGGCTCGAAATGGTCTACAGCCTGACAGCATGGAAAAGCCTGATTACACTCTAAAATACGTACGAAAACAACAAAAATGAATTATGCAACGCAAGCCGCTGCCGGAAGAAATGGCACAGCATGCCTGTAAATAGCTACAAGCGAACTAAAGCGAAATTTGTGAAAATCGGTAGCCAACCACGGAATTCATCATGCTAGCGAACATGGAACAGGACTATGTAACAAAGAGACAAAACTCACGCATAAACGTACGTTTTGTCTCTTCTTCCCTCGAACCCGTTTGACGTTCGCTAGCCCAAGATAATCTTTAGGTACAGGCCGCAGTTTCGCAGAGCGCAGCCCAGAAATTATTTGCTACAGCACCGACGTACTCTCCGGGAAGTGATAGGAGGTGTTCGTCTGCAGGGTACATACTTCGTTACCAGCCCCATGCCCATCTTGTCGCCTGTAAGCTGAGCTCGTGATTTCGCTCTGTACTCTGAGGTGTCTCAATTAAAGTAGGGCATGTAGGCTTCG